>NC_088242.1:30756454-31096454 GCF_036934945.1 Oncorhynchus masou masou
GCCACCCAAGTCATAGACTGTTCTCTCTGCTACCGCACAGCAAGCGGTACCGGAGCGCCAAGTCTAGGTCCAAGCTTCTTAACATCTTCTACCCCCAAGCCATAAGACTGCTGAACAGCTAATCAAATGGCTACCTGGACTATTCTCATTGACCCCCCCCCCCTTTTTACGCTGCTATCGCTGTTTATTATCTATTATCTATGCATAGTCACTTTACCCCTACCTACATGTACATATTACTTCAATTACTTTAACTAACCTGTACCCCCGCACATTGACTCTGTACTGGTACCCCTTGTTTATGGCCTTAAGGGCTTGTAAGCAAGCATTTCACGGTAAGATCTACACCTGTTGTATTCAGCGCATGTGACAAATAAAATGAGATTTGATTACATTTTTTTATTACAATTTTCATTATTTTATTTCACTTATGTATGTTGGAGGTCGAAGACTAGGATTTTCACTGTAGCCTGCAATCACACATGCAACCATGTACGTGTGACTATTAAACACTGAATCTATTAATCTGAATGTAGTTTTAAAAAGTGTCTGGTTTTTGCAGACTGTAGTGTTTTTGAGGACATTACTGTGATATTTACTAGTGTTTTTTTGTTGATAATACTGATAATATTATTGACTATAGTATTCTATAGTATACTACAACATTCTAAAGTAAGTACTACACATGCTCAAGGGTTACTACAGTGTGTAGTATAGTATTCTACACTATACAATTTACTTTATAATTCTATAGTAAGTATTATAGTATTCTATAGTAAACTGTAGTATGTTTTTATGTGGGTAGTCCTTACAGACTGATTAGTTTCTCTTTCACAATAACAACAAATAGCATCCCACACCAGCCTCTAAAATCCTACAAAGTAATCACTCAGTCCAAGGGATTTCTGCTAGAGAGAGAACATGTATTTCTTTCTTCCTCTCTTTCTTTTGGTCATTCTATTGGGCTGTTCTTCATTGTGGAGGATTAGTCTCTGAGTGTCGGATTACAGAATGGGCAGTAAAGATGATTAAAGACTTCAGAGAGAGAGAGATGGGACGGAGAACGAGAGAGAAAGAGAGACCTCCAGAGATATTTCAAAAACAGGCCAAATTCATACAATTATATCACTGACCCCTGCTTCAAGATTCAACCAAAACAACAACACATCCATTTCATACACTCTGGGACCTGAAGAAAGAGAGAATATTAATTTTTGAGTCTCTCTCTCTTCTTCCATCTGTTGACGAAGGGAATAGTGTGAATTATAGAGGGAGGTGGGGGCCTGCTTGAGATGCTGTGAGCAGAGATGGGCAGTATAATTTAGTGGAATTAAATTGCCACGTGTGTATTTTTGTTAGTCGTCATGTATCTTATCACACGCGCACAGCATACAGAGTCTAGCTTAAGGAGCGGAATCGCCTATCAGCTGTCAGACAGCGCAAGGGCAGCTCCTCAAAAAACTGGTACTGGAGTGAAATGTGCTTTATAATCCCAGTTATTGCGCAACCAATACATTACATTTGAAATATGTTTTTTAATTACTTTTGATTATTTTGTATTTATTTGTATTTCACTGGCCTAAATTATAATCAAAGGTATTTTGTAAGAACATACTTTTAAGACCTGTAATTCGCACTTCTTTGTTGTTGTTGTAAAATACAAAATACTTTTCTATACAATTTTTTATAGCGGTTCATAGTTATGTGGCCCCCTTCCACCCTGCATTGGTATCAGATGTCTGATGGCACTATTAGTGTGATACAGTTTGCCCAAAACGTAAATGTAAAAACAAAGACTTGCAAAGCATGCTGGGTAATAGTATAATGAGATCCTCCCCCAAAATAAGTCCAATAATAATACCCAGTATTTTTGCAGACACTCTTATCTAGAGTGACCTACAGTCAGTGCATTCACCTCAGTGCATTCAATATCACATTTATAACAAGGAAAATGTTTTTTTTTTCTTTGTTATCGTTACAGAGAATGTTGTTGTGGTGAAGGTGTGTACTTGCAAATGTTAAATACTTGTATGTATTTGCATTTTATCTAAATACAACTCTACAAAAGTATTTAGCATTTTCTTTTGAGACATTGGTCTTTACAGTATCTTGTAAACAAGATACAGTTTGATTTATCTTTTGCCCATCTCTGGCTGTGAGAGACTCTTTGATCTGTGATGGTATCTAGTTTCTCTGTAGTGCTGCAGTGACGGCTGTTGTAGCAGTGCGACTTCTGCCTGGTGCAAGGCCACTTTGAGGCGTTAAGTGCAATAGTGTGAAATTCTGAGACACAATTACTGTACCACCTCAGACATTATAGCAAGTGGATAAAGGAGGACTGTGTTGTGTTAGCTAAGAAGAATGCTAGACATCCACCAATAGTCTAGCATTTGGGACTTAAAAATTGTGGAACAAAAACATCACTTATTCTCTCCATAAATCTGGGGGTTAGCCAAAGTGCGTGTTTCTATGTGCAAATATAGGTTATGCTACAAGTATCACTAAAACACATGGGACATCTCAAGAGAAGTACATACTCAGAAACACATCAGCATATTCACCTGGGATTGCGCTCCACAGCATCATTGTAGCACGTAACAGTCATTTTGTCCACTACATAAACATCAAATGTGTGTGTGTGCAGTTGTAGCGGTGTCTGCCTGCAAGTGTGTGAGTGTGTCTGTGTGTATGTATAGGTGTGTTTCTCCAGTTGTCACCCTGTGTGTGTGTGTGTGTGTGTGTGTGTGTGTGTGTGTGTGTGTGTGTGTGTGTATAAAACCTCACCTCATCTGTATGCTGTGCCTAGGTTGCCCACAAGATTGATTTTAGAAATGGGAGATATGACATTGCCCCCCCCCCCCCATCTCCCTCCCTCCCTCCCGTCTGTTGAACAGGGTGATAATCCTAGCATTGCTTTCCTCTACATGGTGTGTTTCCGTCTCCCTAAGGGTAATGGGTATGATTGGCTCTGGATGTTCCTCACACCTCATGCATCACCAATGATAGAGCCGGGAAATAAAAAGGTGACCGATAAATAAATCAATCAAATGAGTCATCGCCGGCCATTGCCGGTGTGATAGGATGGATTCCTATGGGGAGTCTTAACTAGTGTGGAGCAGAGGTGTCAATGAGATGGAGGTTTAGGAGAGAGATGGAAATAAGATATGGGTGGGGACCACGAATGCTAATGGTTAACCCTTTTACAATGTGAGCTTGAAGCAATATAATTGTTTTGAAACCTGAACATTTTACTTCACTTCAAACAATGAGGATTGTTATACATTGCTTCAAAGTAGCCTGGCAAAAATCCAACCATGGAAATGTGGAGGCAATTATTATATAGACTTCCTCCAGCCATTAACCAGCGTTTCTCTCCTTTTCTATTGGTTTTCAAATCAACTTTCATTTGTTGTCCTGAAGCCAAATACATAATCCTAGTCACATTAGCAACGCATCTTAGTTTTTGCTGTTAGATTCCCCCGTCTTTCGACCTTTCTGACGGAGATGTTCATCTCTGTCACATTTGGAACCAATCGATGAGGTGTGCTGTTTAGAACTGTGTTTTTTAGAACCGCTAATTGTATTTTGGTAAATGTTTGAAAATGCTCTTTTATTCGCTGCTTCATTACAACAATTGCAGGTTCAATAATAGCCAATAGCATTTTGACTGTAAGAAGATAAGCTTGCTATTGTGGCATGTTTCATTCAGTGCATAGCTCTTTACACTTGTACCCATATACGGGTTCAAAATAGCAGACTTGGACACTGATAAGTGCCTAAATTGGAACGCAGTGGCTGTACAGTAACGTGCTATACATGACATCTGAGCGGAAGGTCTCCACTTCACTGGGCAGTTTTGCTTTTGACTGACAAGAGGCTCTGAATTTAATCACAACATGTGACAAGATGTAGCCCCCATCCCTCCCGCTAATTGAGCAGCTTTTGCAATTGTTTTGTTGTCGAAGTGAGCGAAATGCTGTAAATAAAGAGAACTCTATGTATTTTGAAAGATGAGACATTGATGATTAGAATAAATACAGTGTTGATGTCATACAAGCAAGCCAAATACCTGTTAGTCCAAATGTGCACTTCACATTTCTAAATCATAAAACCCATGTAATATACAGTGTCAACGTTCACGATCAACATGCTTGACGTACAGTTACAAGATGTCATGGCGTCATACCTGTACACAACAGTCGTGTGGTCGGGTGCCACAAAAAAAGGACATAGGAAAATTGCTCTGAACAGGGCAGCACGGCTGGCCCTTGGATGTACACAGAGAGCTAATATTAATAATGTGCATGTCAATCTTTCCCGGTTGAAGTGGAGGAGAGATTGTCTTCATCACAACTCTTATTCATGAGAGGTATTGACATGTTGAATGCACCGAGCTGTATGTCTAAACTCCTGGCACACAGCTCAGACACCCATGCATACCCCACAAGACATGCCACAAGAGGTCTCTTCACAGTCCCCAAGTACAGACTATGGGAGGCGCATAGTACTACATAGAGCCATGACTACATGGAACTCTTTTCCACATCAAGTAACTGACGCAAGCAGTAAAATTAGATTTAAAAACAGATTTAAAAAAACACCTTATGTAACAGCGGGGTCTGTGAAGCAAAACAGACATTGGCACAGACACATGCATACACACACACACATGCACATGCACACTACACATACACATGGATTTAGTACTGTAAATATGTGGTAGTGGTGGAGTAAGGGCCTGAGGGCACACAGTGTGTTGTGAAATCTGTGAATGTGTTGTAATGTTTTAAAATGGTATAAACTGCCTTAATTTTGCTGGACCCCAGGAAGAGTAGCTGCTGCTTTGCCATAAAAAAATACAAGCACAGATACCCTGGGTTGTTCTGAATAGTATGAGCCTATGTTTGTCGTATTGTGAAGAAATCTTGCGAGGAACACACATCTGATTGCACTCGTGACTCTCTATTCTATTCACACAAAAATTACGGTCTGCTTCTCTGAATAGCCTTGTGAAAGCCTAACACTGTAACATTGTGTTTTGTCATTTATCTAGCTATGTTGGCAATAGAACACACTTTCAAATCATGCCAACCTGACCAGATTGAACCTTATAATGGACCGTTTTTGGAACGCGTCAACCACAACAGTAATTGTGTGATGGTGGGGATGCAGGGCTGTGTTCCAAAGAAAGCAAGTCTGCTTCCTTTAGTTCCTCAACAGCACAGCTAGGAGAGCTCAAAATATCACCTCATAGTTGAAGACTCTTATTTGAGTGATAAAAGTGCATTGACTTTACGTAGGAGCTGTGCACACTTTGAAGAGGTATGTCATCATTTTGTGTTGTCTTATGTTGCACCTACCCCAAATTTTTCATAAATATTCTCAGCATCTTACTGTATGTATCCAGAGTATTTTCAGATTTTGTCATCGACAAATGCGTCGAAAAGTACAATAAATGTGAAATGCAAATCAACAGTGTCCTGTTTGGATTCAGTCTTGTGTCAGATTAACGGTTTTGTCCTCAACTTTAGTTGAATCATTTTCACATAATCACCAAACTATTCCCTTTCGATTGCTACCATGGTTATGCATATGCTTTCTGTGTTTCTTCTGTAAGAAACATTTCAATGTAGCCCTATCCATATAGGCCAATTCCCATGAGTGTAAGGGTTTAATGAAAAATGTCCATTCCTTGTATGCATGCATAGTATTTTCTGTTGGTCAAGCCATTGTACTGTTTGGCATTTTATTTTACAGATTGTTGAATGGTTAATGAGGGATAGGTTAGTCAGCAACAACATTTACTGAAATGTGCATCCCTAGTAGGGACAGGAGCTCTTTCTGACTAGTTTGACCAGTTTCAAAACTCTGGGCTATTGTGGATAAACATCAACTCTCTATCCATGGTTTACACCCAAGCCTGTGATTAGCTACTGTCAACATAAGTTAGGATTTGTGAAATATGACTGCAGAATGTTTTGTGACCTTGCCTCATATACCCCAGTCATAACTGACTCTAGACTGTGTTAGACTCTATTCGACTGTGTTAGACTCTATTCGACTGTGTTAGACTCTATTAGACTGGGTTAGTGTTAAAAGGCTTAGGCCATGACTCATGTCTGATTGATTCAGTTTGGTCAGAGTCAATCTGATTTCTGCTCACACCCTAGTCTTCAATGTGAGAGAGACTGAGACGGACGATGATGACTGGTGGGAGTTGGAAGTGTAGATAGTGTGTGTCTGTCTGTGTGTGTGTGTGTGTGTGTGTGTGTGTGTGTGTGTGTGTGTGTGTGCGTGCGTGCATATGACAGGGCAGGGAGCTGCAATATTTCAATATTAATGTCCAGGGATTCCCCTGTATAAGATGGCTGCCATCCCTGAACTCTCAGTTCATCGTGGGCACACTGGAGATAGTCGGTTTGGCGTGAAGATCTATCTATTTCCCCCTCCCTCACCATTTTTGCTCCAGGCTATTTTTGCTAATTAGCTATCTGGTGATTTCTAGCCTCTGTTCCACCTCTCCCTCTCACCGTCGCTCTTTCCCTCCCTCTCGCTCTTCCCCTCCCTCGCTGTCTCTCTCTCCCCCCTACGTGCCCATATTTAATTCCGCTCCAACTCAGATGAACAAAACAAACCCAAAGATTGATACAAGGACAAAAGCAGTCTGTCATGGTATTAATAATGGACAGAATAATAATCAGATATTAAACCTGGACAAGAACTGGGTCGTTCATGTAGCACCCCCACCCCTGTTGGCATAACAAGAAGACCAGTGCCGCTCCCTCTGGCTCCTGATAAATATTTCACTGTGATGAATGATTATGAATAACAAAGGTGTTTTCTCTATATCTTTCCGTTGTTTTATTTCAGCGTACATGCTGGGGTTGTTCATGACCTTGCCCTTCAGACTCTCACTGAGGGGGGATACGTTCACTGTGGAGGTCTTATTGCAATGCCTCAATGTCTCATTCCTTCGGTGACAATCAATGGGACTCAGTGCCATCTCTCGTTTTCTCTCACTCTATCTTTCCCTTTCCTTTCATGTCTCTCCCCCCTTTCTCACTCCTTACTTCAAATTAGAGGTGTGTGCATGTTCAAGGTCAAGTTTTAATGTCACATGTACAAGTATAGGCCTTTGTTGCAAATGCAAAACCCAACAATGCAATAATCGGTATCAATGTAGTCCTAGAAAAAAACACATAAAATAAGAATAGGAAATATGACATACACAATAAAGTAAGGAAGTAAGTAAGTAAGCATACTATATACAGGAATATTGAAAAAGTCCGTTCCAATACCAGATTTACATGTGCAAGGATGCTGGAGTGAAGGAGGTCAATATGTATTGAAGGGGACTAGGCTGCAGGATATGTAATCAACAGAGTAGCAACAGCTTTTATGTGAGTGGTGTTGCGGGTGTGTAGAGTCAGTATGAAATGTATGTGCATATTATGTGTGAGTGAACAAATGATGGAGTGAGTGTTTGTGTTTGAGTGACAGTGCGTGTGTGAGTGTGTAGGGCCCTGTGAGTGTGCATAGAGACAGTGCAAAGATTGAAATAAGAGTTCAATAAAGACACAAGGTTAACTCAGATAGTCTGTGTTAGTATTTTGTTAGCTATTTATCAGTCATATTGCTTGGGGATAGAAGCTGTTCCAGAGCCTGTTGGTGTCAGACTTGATGCACCGGTACCTCTTGCCGTGCGGCAGCAGAGAGAATAGTCTATGGCTTGGGTGGTTGGAGTCTTTGACGATTTTCAGGGCCTTCTTTTCACACAGCCTGATCTTGAGGTCTTGGATGGCAGGGAGCTCGACCCTCTGTAGCGCCATGCGATCGAGGGCGGTGCTATTTTCATACCAAACAGTGATGCAGCCTGTCAATATGCTCTCAATGGTACAGCTGTCGGAACCTTTTGAGGATTTGAGGGCCCATGCCCAACATGTTCAACCTCCCGTGGGTGGGGAAGAGGCTCTGTCGCGCCTTCTTCACAACTGTGCGTGTGTGCATGGACCATTTGAAGTCTTTAGTGACTGGGAAACCGAGGAACTGGAAGCTGTCTGCCTGCTCCACTGCTGCTCTGTTGATGGGGGCGTGCTCACCCCTGTTTCCTGTAGTCCACAATCAGCTCCATGGTATTGCTGGTTTTGAGGGAGAGGTTGTTTCTCTGGTGTGAATAATTACCGTCTTACAATTTATCCTTATTTCTGTTTTTTTTATTACCCCTTTTTCTCCCCACTTTTGTGGTATCCAGTTGGTAGTTACAGTCACCCATCCTCTGAAACACGACCCAACCAAGCCGCACTGCTTCTTGACACAATGCCCGCTTAACCCGGAAGCCAGCCACACCAATGTGTCAGAGGAAACACCGTACACCCGGCGACACGACCGTGTCAGTGTGCATGTGCCCGGCCCACCACAGGAGCCGCTAGAGTGCGACGGGACAAGGACATTCCTGCCAGCCAAACCCTCCCTAACCGGGACAAGGCTGGACCCATTGTGTGCCGCCCCATGGGTCTCTCTGTCGCGGCCGGACGAGACAGAGCCTGGACTCGAACCAGGATCTCTAGTGACACAGCTAGCCTTAGACCCCTGCACCACTCGGGGAGCCCCTGTTTTTCTCTTTTCCCCTTTTTCGAACATCTCCCTCTTCCTCTTTCACCTCTCTCTTTAAAAATAAAAGTAAAATTGTTAACATTCTCAACCTCGGCCCAATCGTGATAACAACTAATTGATTTCACAATTCGCTGACTCAGTTAATTGAGCTCATCAGACAGTTAGATGTAGTGGGGGTAATTGGCTCTGGCACCGCCACCAGTTTCAACCAGTTTGCACAAATGGATTAATTGTGAGTTCAGTGGAGACATTGTTTAATCTGCTGGTGCTGAACAGAACAGAAGGAGGGAGGGGACCATTGGTTTGTAATAGTTCATCAGTCACCTGGTGATAATGAAATGGTCACAATTTGTCACCAATGTTCCTCTTCTGATCAAGGGGTGTGTGTGTGTGTGTGTGTGTGTGTGTGAGTGTGTGTGTGTGTGTGTGTGTGTGTGATTGGAGGGCAATGACAGCTCCTAAAGGTGCTCCAAGCCCTAGTAATATATACCAATGTGTGTTTGTGGATGCCAAATAAATCCTTTCCTTAGGAATAAAAAAACCCGACATAGACAGAAGGGAATTATCTAGGTAGGTGACATACACACAATGGCACAGTGTGACACACACTGCACCCAAAGAGATAATCTTTAAACCTATGTTCTTCACACATAGATTATATATAGAGGGCATAATTCAATTCATGTCCATACAGTATGATACAGAACCAGTCAAAAGTATGGACACACCTACTCATTCAAGGGTTTTTCTTGATTTGGACTATTTTCTACATTGTAGAATAATAGTGAATACATTAAAACTATGAAATAACACATATGGAATCATGTATTAACCCCAAAAAAGTGTTACACAAATCAATATATATTTTATATCAGGTTCTTCAAAGTAGCCACCCTTTGCCTTGATGACAGCTTTGCACACTCTTGGCATTGTCTCAACCAGATTCATGAGGAAGTCACCTGGAATGCATTTCAATTTACAGGTGTGCCTTGTAAAAGAGAATTTGTGGAATTTCTTTCCTTCTTAATGCGTGTGAGCCAATCAGTTGTGTTGTGAGAAGGTAGGGTGGTATACCCTATTTGGAAAAAGACCACGTCCATATTATGGCAAGAATAAGCAAAGAGAAACGACAGTCCATCAATATTTTAAGACATGGTCAGTCAAAACGGAAAATGTCAAGAACTTTGAAAGTTTCTTCAAGTGCAGTTGCAAAAAACTTCAAGCGCTATGATGAAACTGGCTCTCATGAGGACCTCCACAGAAAAGGAAGACCCAGAGTTACCTCTGCTGCACCCTCTGCTGTGGGTGGAAAGTTTTAAGTTCCTCGGCTTACACATCACGGACAAACTGAAATGGTCCACCCACACAGACAGTGTGGTGAAGGCCTCAGGAGGCCAAAGAAATGTGGCTTGTCACCTAAGACCCTCACAAACTTTTATGCAGAATTGAGAGCATCCTGTCAGGTTGCATCACCACCTGATACGGCAACTGCACCACCCACAACCGCAAGGCACTCCAGAGGGTGATGCGGTCTGCACAACGCATCACCAGAGGCAAACTACCTTTCCTCCAGGACACCTACAGCAACCGATGTCACAGGAAGGCCAAAAAGATAATCAAAGACAAGAACCACCCGAGCCACTGCATGTTCACCCCTCTACCATCCAGAAGCAAGGTCAGTACAGATGCATCAAAGCTGGGACTGAGAGACAGCTTCTATCTCAAGGCCACCAGGCTGTTAAAATTCAACCTTTATTTAAAGAATATAAAATATATTTTGATTTGTTTAACACTTTTTTGGTTACTACATGATTCTAAGTGTTATTTCATAGTTTTGATGTCTTCACACCTATTCTACAATGTAGAAAATAGTAAAATAAAGAAAAACACTTGAATGAGTAGGTGTGACCAAACTTTTGACTGATACTGTATATAATGATGGAAGAGGACCCAACAGTGTTTCTATTGAATATTAGCAGGGCACCAAGAAAATAGCATTTAGGCTTAAAAAAAAGATATTTGGCTTGTCTAAGATATCAACAACAGCATGTACAGTTGAAGTCGGAAGTTTACATACACTTAGGTTGGAGTCATTAAAACTAGTTTTTCAACCACTCCACACATTTCTTGGCAAACTATAGGTTAGGTTTGCTTAGGTCTGCTTTGCGCATGACACAAGTAATTTTCCAACAATTGTTTACAGACAGATTATTTCACTTATAATTCATTGTATCACAATTCCAGTGGGTCAGAAGTTTACACACACTAAGTTGACTGTGCCTTAAAACATCTTGGAAAATTCCAGAAAATTTGTCCTGTATCGACATAACATGAAAGACCGAATAGCAAGGAAGAAGCCACAAAACATACATAAAACAGCCAGACTACGGTTTGCAACTGCACATGGGGACAAAGAAATGTCCTCTGGTCCAATGAAACAAAAATATAACTGTTTGGTTTTAATGACCATCGTTATGTTTGGAGGGAAAAGGGGGAGGCTTGCAAGCGAGGGAGCACCATCCCAACCGTGAAGCACAGTGGTGGCTGCATCATGTTGTGGGGGTGCTTTGCTGCAGGAGGGACTGGTGCATTTCACAAAAGAGATAGCATCACGGGGCAGGAAAAGCAACATCTCAAGACATCAGTCAGGAAGTTAAAGCTTGGTGGCAAATGGGTCTTCCAAATGGACAATGACCCCAAGCATGCTTCCAAAGTTGTGTCAAAATGGCTTAAAATGTGTGTCACATTCTTAAAATAAAGTGGTGATCCTAACGGATCTAAGACAGGGCATTTTTACTAGGATGAAATGTCAGAAATTTGGCTAAGGTGTATGTAAACTTCCGACTTCAACTGTATATATTAATACTATTTATTTTCATACTTAATCAGTTTTTGTGCTCAGTCAAAACTTTGGCAAGGACTCATTCAATTAGGAAAAGGTGGTGGAGTGCCTGTTTAGTCACTGCATACATTGTGATGTTAGCGTGTCCCTGTGTGTTCCAGAAGCTTCCTCATCCTGCCATCACACACCATTACCCTTCCTACTGTCCTCTCTCTTCATGCTCCATTACTCCTCATCTATTTTTAAAAAGGAATAGGCCTCGTTATAATTAGGCTGCTTACAACCCATCCAGTCACAGTGATTATATTGCATGCTATGTTGCTACCTCTGTTCATCTCTATCTTTAGTCTCTCTTTGTCTGTCTCTCTCTCTTTCTACCACCACACCATTGTTTAGTCTAATTCTAGAGCCCCAGGTTTTAAAGATAGAAAAGCAAGAGACATTCCGATACATTCAGAAAGAGAGTGAGAGGGATGAAGGGATGCATCACTGCCTGGTATGGCAACTGCTCGGCATCCGACTGAAAGGCACTACAAAGGGTAGTGCGTACGGCCCAGTACATAACTGGGGCCAAGCTTCCTGCCATCCAGGACCTCTATACAAGGCGGTGTCAAAGGAAGGCCCTAAAAATTGTCAAAGACTCTAGCCACCCTAGTCATAGACTGTTCTCTCTCCTACAGCATGGCAAGCCCCAGACCATATTTTACGCTGCTGCCACTCTCTGTTTATTATCTATGCATAGTCACTATAATAACTCTACCGACATGTACAAACTACCTCAATTACCTCGACTAACCGGTGCCCCCGCATATTGACTCTGTACCGGTACCCCCTGTATATAGCCTCGCTATTGTTATATTATTTTTCTCTTTAATTATTTGTTACTTTTATTTCTTATATTTTTTTTGTATTTTTCTTAAAACTGCATTATTGGTTAGGGTGATAGAGGTAGAAAGACGTGAGCGAGAGAAAGAAAGAGATAATTTGGATATACTCTCTGACTCAGACATTGGGGGACAAATTCAAATGGACACCGCTAATGAAACAGAAAGACAACATTTCCTCTGCCGTCCCAGAGAGTGAGATTAGTCTCCATTTTGAGATGGGCCCATGGAGGACCACTGTTTACTCAGTCAGCCATTTGCACAGTAATTATCTATGATCTCGTTTCAAAGACCAGATGCATTACACTCCTGCATGGTCTCAGCGCGAACACTTGGCTCCCTCGGAGCCTCTCTGTCTCCATCTATCTCGCTGTCTCTCTCTCTCTCTCTCTCTCTCTCTCACTCTCTCTCTCACACTGCACCCATTCGTCTCTCTCTGTCTTTCTCCAATTTTTCTCTCCATTCAGCCTCTCACTGTGCATCTTTTTCTCTCTCTCTTTCGCTCACTCTATCTTTCTCTCACTTGCTCTCTCTCTCTGGTTGAGTGGTTAGAGACTCATCCTCCCATCCTCTCCTCTCAGCTGCCTGCAGGAAACCGTTTATCTCCTCTCCTCTGCTTCTCCACTCAGGCACGGCTGGTTTAACATCTCAGTAGCACGAGGGGTTGAGAGGGTTAGAGAATTTAGCAACTTCAAATCAGACAGGTGAACTTCCTGGACCTTTCCCACACCAAGTCTAAAGACTCAGACAGGAAGGGAGCCAGCGTGATCCGGAGGCTGGCGCAAGAGGGGATGGAGTAGGAGGAAAGGAGAGGCAAGAAAGGTGGAGGCTTGGGAGAGTGTGGGAGATGTGGGCTGAAACACAACATAAATAAACATATAGTGGGGATGCAAGTTCTGACCTTTTTCTACATGTGCATGTTTATTTATGTAGGAGGTACTGTATAGAAACCAATATTCCCTGTCCACTATCGGTTTATTGTTGTTCTCCCTTTTCTTCCTCATAACAGACACTATTTGGATATAAAATCTTAATTACTTTCGCGTCCCTCGGTCTGTATGCAAACCCCTCTGGCCATGATGGTATTGGTGGCTGAGCATAGCTCTATCACATATTTATTATATTCTTAATTGCAATTTCACAGTGAGTGCTCATGACATTTAGAGACCTTGCAGCAGTGGACAAAGATGATTGAAGGAGAGGAGTGAAATACTGTATACTGCAGTAATGACCGCACACACACACATACAGGCACACACAAACACACTCATCTCTGCGATACTGCGATACTGCAGTGCTAATGCCGGTCCCAAAGCTGCCTGTACTGCTGAGAAACAAGGAACCATATGGCTTCTGCAACATCACAGGTTCGGCTTCCGTTCTATGTCCCCACGCTAACAGGGTATTCAGGGTATTATTCATCCCAAAAACTCAGCTTTTCACCAACATATGTAACCCTTGTGAAATGGTTAGCTAGTTAGCGGGGTGCGCAAGTAGCGTTTCAATCGGCGACGCCACTCACTCGGAGACCTTGAAGTAGTGGTTTCCCTTGTCCTGCAAGGGCTGCGGCTTTTGTGGAGCGATAGGTAACGACGCTTCGCGGGAGGCAGTCGTTGGTGTGTTCAAAGGGTCCCTGGTTCGAGCCCAGGTTGGGTCAAGGAGAGGGACAGAAGCAGTACCGTTACACATGGGGGATGAGTTCAACATCATTGCACAGTGTTTCAAACAGTTCACACTGGAGATGGGAGCTGAATCAAATTCTTGAATATTGAACGCTACTATGAGTGTTCTCCATGCTCATTGCGGTACACACAGTGACATAAACCAGGAGAATGAGTCCTTTTCTCTAGTCAAAATGGTCGATTTTTATATTGCAGGCACCTGCAACTCACCACAGGTGAGTTCAATTCCAAAGTAAAAGAGAATCACCTGCTTGAAATCTCATTATTTCTAACTACATCTAGAAGGTTCCAATAATATTGTATTTTTTGTTTTGTTCAACTGCACACAGAAGACATACATATGTGATACCAAAATATTTTTTTTTAGTTTCAACAGTTTTAAGGAATAAATGGTGCATTATTTTGGGCCACAACTGTATGTTAAGTCTTTGGTCTGTTGCGCGTAGAATATTCTAGCCTTTCATTGATGATAGGCTTTACTTTACTTGCGAGACATTGCAAGCTGATAGATGGGCCTAGTGCACGGTTCTGACTGTTTGCCTAGCTGCCGGCCTTTCTGTACTGTGTTCCTCCCTTGCTAGCTTGCCATGAAAAATGCAAGAGTTTGTGTTCTCGGGTGTACGGAAAGTAATCAGTCTTCTCTGTTCCAAAAATACTGAATCTTAGGAGTCGATTCTTGGTGGAATCGGATCTTGACACTCAGAAATGGGCGTCGATGCCGGGAGTCGACAGTGCAAGGAGTCGAGGAATCAATTTCTTTTTCGGTTGACTCTCCACCAGAACGGCAATACTTTGATAAGTTAAATGAGAAGAAAATGCAAAACTTTGCAAGGTGGAACTGAGGTACAGTAATGGTAGTACATGCAATGAAAAGTTAAATCTATTATTATTATTATCATCATTATTACAGGCGCAATGCTAAACCATCTGAAAGGGACACACCGTGAGACTCAATGCTGGCAGCAGCGCAGCTGCATTGTGTATTCTATGACTTTTGCTCATAGTTTACATAAATATATATATATGTTTTATTTGTGACATTCCTAAAAGCTATGGTATCGGGACTAACTTGGCATTCAAGAGAGCTCCAAAACAAATCGATGACAACACCTAGGAGCCCATCAACCAGGTGAATGACCGCGTGAAGGGGTTTTGCAGCAGAGCTGTTCTGAGGTGTTTGCGATGCTGATCTGAACTATTTTGTGGATCCTGTTTCAGATAAATAATTGAAGTTAAAGAAAGAGCCTGGAGTATTATGAGGGATTTGGGGAACAATCTCTCCTCCATCTCCTTCTGACGTTTCTGCTTTTTAAATCTCTTAAGGACCCTTCCAGACAGATGGAGGGATGGAGAGAAAGAGAGAGAAGGGGGAATAGATAGAGTTAGCAAGAGGCAGCAACAACAATTGCATCTGTAATTATCTCTTGAACATATCTTATTCTACAATGATAACAACACTGCATTTACAGCATCTCACAAGGTTTCAATGTACTTTACATAGTTTTATATGAGGGTAAGTCATCCAATTTTTTTAATTATTTCATTTTACCTTTATTTAACTAGGCAAGTCAGTTAAGAATACATTCTTATTTTCAATGACGGCCTAGGAACAATGGGTTAACTGCCTGTTCAGGGGAAGAATGACAGATTTGTACCTTGTCAGCTTGGGGGTTTGAACTTGCAACCTTCTGGTTGCTAGTCCAACGCTCTAACCACTAGGCTACCCTGCCGCCCCACTACCAACGTACAATATCTCCATTGTACTGTAACCTCAGATAAACCCATATAGGCTTGCCATTATGATGTCAGGGATAGCTTTTGTTTTGTTTCTGGTCTGTTGTCACGTTTCTGAAAACCTCCCCAGGCACCAGTGTTAATCTGATCATTTCAAGGGCATTACAAGATCCCAAATGCCTCACAAGCAGATTAGGTTCCTCTGCATGGCGGCTGCTGTTACATCCACCCTATCCATTTCATCCCTGTATCCATCTATCTGCCTGCCAAACATGCCACCTATTCATAAGGATGGAGAGAGGGGGGGGGATAGAAAGAGAGCGAGAGAGAGAGAGAGAGCGAGAGATGCAGGAGAGCAAAACAGATAGAACACCTCTCTCTCTTTCTCTGATGACACCCAGTAACTGTCATAATATCAGCAAGGACATGAAGAGGAGGATAATGTTTGTAGATTGATTTTGTTGTCTTGCCTTGTTTTGCCGTCTCGTCCCCTACTGTGTGGCCGACACACCGTGAATAACTCAGTTGGTCATTTAGCTAGTAAACTGACAGACATTTAAAGAGACACACTATCTTCAAAATCTGCCCCTGGTCTGGCATGTGTACGTGGACATGTTTGAGTAAGCTTTATGTGGGGATACTCACATCAAGTATATTCCCACCCTGAGATTAGGGAAAATGGGAATGGAATGTAAAACTATAACATGGATCTGTCTCGCAGACTCAATGCATTATGTCATTTTGTCATCCAAATAGGAAAGTCTAGGATGCATTTTATTTATTTAACCTGTATTTAACCAGGAAGGGCTCATTGAGATTTAAAATCTACTTTTCAAGAGCGTCCTGGCCAAGATAGGCAGCACCAAGTCATTACAAAAATTACAGACAAACAACAATGGAAAAACTAAAAGAAATCTAGTAAAAACCATAGAATTCACAAGAGTATAACAAAATCAAAAACACAAAATGAAAAACATTGACAGGTCAGGGAATCAGTTGCAAGATCATTCATCAGTGATTTAAAAATACCAATCGGGACAAGTTCTTCCAGTTTAAAAGTATTTTGTAAGGCGTTCCAAGACTATGGCGCAGAGGACATAAAAGCCCTTTTTACCAACTTCAGTTCGGACATTTGGAACAGTTAGCAGGATAAAGTCCAGCGAACGAAGAGAGTACCCACCATATTTCTGAACAATAAAAATGCCCAAATAAATAATTATAAATAATAGTATACCAGTGACTGAGCCTACGAGTGACTAGAGAAGGCCAGCCAGCCCTGGTATACAAAGTGCAGTGGTACAGTGCCTATAGAAAGTCTACACACCCTGGTTGTATTAAAAAGTGGGATTGAAACTGAAATATTTTGTCATTGAGCTATATTGATGTCACGTTCTGACCTTAGTTCCTTTTTTATGTCTTTGTGTTAGGGGGTGCGTTGGGGTGGGTAGTCTATGTTCTTTTTTCTATGTTTTTGGCCTAGTATGGTTCTCAATCAGAGGCAGGTGTCGTTCGTTGTCTCTGATTGAGAATCATACTTAGGTAGCCTGTTTTACCCATTTTGGTTGTGGGTGTTTGTTTTCTATTTTGTGACTGCACCAGACAGAACTGTTTCGGTTTGATTTCGTTCTCTTGTTGTTTTTGTTATTCAGTGTTCTGTTCTATTAAAATATCATGAACACTTACCACGGTGCGCTTTGGTCCTCACCTTCTTCCACCTGGGAGGAGATTTTAGACGGTAAGGGACCCTGGGCACAGGCTGGGGAATATCGCCTCCCCAAGGAAGAACTGGGAGCAGCGAGAGCTGAGCGGCGGCGATATGAGGAGGTTTGCACGGCAACACGACAGGCACGAGAGGCAGCCCCAAATTTTGGGATGGGGGTGGCACACGGGGAGTGTGGCGGAGTCAGGTTGGAGACCTGAGCCCACTCCTCCTGCGCAGTACTGGTCAGGCACCGCGTTATGCGGTCAAGCGCATGGTGTCGCCAGTATGCGCTCATAGCCCGGTGCGCTATAAGCCAGCCCCCTGCAAGTGCCATGCAAGTGTAGGCATCCAGCCAGGGCGTATTGTGCCGGCCCAGCATGTTTGGTCTCCGGTATGCCATTTCGGCCCAGGGTATCCTGCGCCGGCACTGTGTGCTGTGTCTCCAGGGCGCTGGGAGGGTGCAGTGCGTCCTATGCCTGCGCTCCACCTGTGCCGGGCGAATGTGGGTATTGAGCTGAAGGGAGAGGTGCGAGTAGTATGCACCAGATCTTCAGCGCTCACCCACAGCCCGGTTCAACCTGTGCCTGCACTCTGGAGGGTCCGGGCTAAAGTGGTCATCCAGCCTGGAGGAGTGGTGCCAAGGCTGCGCACCAGGGCTCCCCCACAGCCCGGTCTATCCGGTGCCTCCTCCACGCACCAGGCCTCCTGTAGGTCTCCCCAGCCTGGTGGGTCCTGTGGCAGCCCCACGCACCAGGCTGTCTCACCTTCTCCTCCCTCCAGGTTTGCCCGTCTCTCCTGAGCTGCCAGAGTTGCCCGTCTGTCCTGAGCGTGAAAGAGCCACCCGTCTGTCCTGAGCTACCGGAGCCGCCCGTTTGTCCTGAGCTGCCGGAGCCGCCCGTCTGTCCTGAACTGCCGGAGCCGCCCGTCTGTCCTGAGCTGCCGGGGCCGCCCGTCTGTCCTGAGCTGCCGGGGCCGCCCGTCTGTCCTGAGCTGCCGGGGCCGCCCGTCTGTCCTGAGCTGCCGGGGCCGCCCGTCTGTCCTGAGCTGCCGGGGCCGCCCGTCTGTCCTGAGCTGCCGGGGCCGCCCGTCTGTCCTGAGCTGCCGGGGCCGCCCATCTATCATGAACTGCCGGAGCCACCCGTCAGTCAGGAGCTGCTGGAGTCGTACTTCACTCCGGCGCTGCTGGAGTCGCCCTTCACTACGGCGCTGCCGGAGTCGCCCTTCACTGGCGAAGGAGTGGGGTCCACGTCCCGCGCCAGAGCCGCCACCGCGGACAGACGCCCACCCAGACCCTCCGTTAGGTTTTGCGGCCGGAGTCCGCACCTTTTTGGGGTGGGTAGTCTATGTTCTTTTTTCCATGTTATATTTCTATGTGTTTTGGCCTAGTATGGTTCTCAATCAGAGGCAGGTGTCGTTCGATGTCTCCGATTGAGAATCATACTTAGGTAGCCTGTTTTCCCCATTTTGGTTGTGGGTGTTTGTTTTCTGTTTTGTGTCTGCTCCAGACAGAACTGTTTCAGTTTCATTTCGTTCTCTTGTTGTTTTTGCCATTTAGTGTTCTGTTCTATTAAAATATCATGAACACTTACCACGATGTGCTTTGGTCCTCACCTTCTTCTACCTACGAAAACCGTTACAATTGTTCGTCCTTCTGAACTGAGCTGCAGGACAGGAAGAAACATGCTTAGGGATGTCACCATGAGGCCACAATGGCTATGATGGAAGAAAACTGAGGATAGATCAACAACATTGTAGCGCGTCCCCAATAACTACCTAAATGACAGAGTGAAAAGAAGAATAAAAATATGTCGAATAAAACTATTCCAAAACATGCATATGTATGCAACAATGCACTAAAGTAATACTTCAACAAAAAACACAGCAAAGAAATACACCCTTTGGCCTAAATGCAAAGCCTTCATTATTGGGGCAAATTTAGCACAACACATCACTGAGTAACTGCCTCCTTATTTTGAAGCATGGTGGTGGCTGCATCATGGTATGGGTATGCTTGACATCGGCAAAGACTGGGGAGTTTTATAGGATGAAAAGAAACTGGAGGAAGCACAGGCAAAATCATATAGGAAAACCTGCTAAATTCTGCTTTACACCAGACACTGGGAGAGGAATTGAACTTTCAGCAGGACGATAATCTCCCCAGGCACCAGTGTAGGCCATCATTGTAAATAAGAATTTGTTCTTAACTGACCTGCCTAGTTAAATAAAGGTTAAATAAAATGAATCAAATATAACCTACAACACAAGGCCACATCTACACTGAAGTTGCTTACCAAGAAGACAGTGAACGTTCCAGAGTGGCCAAGTTACAGTTTGGACTTGGACCATAGTTATTTTAAGGAGGTGTGGCCTATTAGGGAAGTGGCTTTCAGATAATTATTTTTGTCCACCCATGAGAGTAAATGTAATTTCTGTTCATTATGTTGAGTTTGTAAAATCAAAATTGTAGGAGGTGTGGCCTATTAGGGAAGTGGCTTTCAGATAATTATTTTTGTCCACCCATGAGAGTAAATGTAATTTCTGTTCATTATGTTGAGTTTGTAAAATCAAAATTGTAGTTTTCCTTAAATATATATATAATTCATAAGATCAATATTTTCAAAGTCCAACATTCAGATATGCTCATTAAAGCTTCAAAAGTGTAATTTTGAACCGTAACATGGGATAACAATGCATCAGATTGATTGACATTTACTTTCATAGGTGGCCAAAAATTAAAAAAAATCAGAACACCACGCCCCTACAAATCCACGCATCTAGTCTTCTGAGCTGACTCGCTGGGTAGTGATGTTATGTGTGAGGCATGCGTCAAAATCACTAAGCAGTTTACTTCCAAGCAGTGCTTGTATCACTTGGGTTAGGGTCAATGACGTCCGAAGCTTCGTTTTGTCGACCAACCACCATTGGCGCGTGCAACGCCATCTATAATAATTTGGCTGTACTAAATGCCTTTGACCAGCAGGTGCCAGTAGTGTACACTGTATTGCTCAAAGCCCAAGTAATGAACCTATTTTCGACACAATTGGCTGGAAATGCTCAATGCTTCAGGAAGCTTTGTTTCCTCATCACTACCACTGGGTCAATAGCCCAGCACCAATAACCCAACAAAGTGAATCAATGCCTGCAACCCAGCAGTTGGGTTGCAAGCACCAAAATACAACCCAGCAACCCCAGTATGGGTGTTGCAGCTTTGTCATTCTCAACCAGTCATGATGAGTACAAGCTGATCTTCTTCAGAGCATAAAGACATGCCAGCAACATCAGTCATCCAGCAACATCATTCAGCCAACCAGCAACATTATCCAGCAATATCAGTCAGTCAGCCAGCCAGCAACATCAGCATGTCAGCCAGCAACATCAGTCAACCAGCCAGGCCCCTGTGAGTACTAGAGAGATAAGGGGATGAGAGGAGGAGAGGACAGCTGGCGCAGGCAGGATGAGACATCTGCCCAGTCACAGAGATGCCAGAGCAAAGATTATCTAAAGAGGGATGAGACACCGGCACATGAGCTGTGCTGTGTCACTCTTCTCTACAGCTGCTACAGTATAGCAACACTGTCTGTTTGTCTGTCTGTCTGTTCCCGACATTTACCAGTGTCTACACCTGACTGACATCGCCCTGGCTCTGTCATCCTCCTCCCTCTGTATACAGAGGAGAGTGGCAGGGCAAGGATGGTGTCAAGAAGGAGTAGACATTGACGGAGAGTACAATGTTGCAAGATACAGTGCAGAGTCGTGTGTGTGTGTATGTGTGTGTCTGTGTCTGTGTGTGAGCAGACACACACAAGTATCAGAGATCTAGGCACGGTTCTCTCTCTCCCTGCTCTCTCTCTCCTTGCCCTCTCTGCCCCCTGTCCACACGGCTAGACTTGCCTTCAGCCGGTTCTCTGAGAGTGTCTGAGTGCACACATAATCACTGTAGCCAGGAGTTACTTTTCTGAAAAAGTGAGTTTCAAGGGCCTCCCTATCCTTCCTACAGCCGCCATACGGTTATGTGAACATCAGGGCCACAGCGGTAAACAGAAAGAGAAGGAAAAGAAAGAGAGGATGGATAACGAAAGGACTGTCAGACTGAAGATAAAAGAATTATGTTACAAAAGACGGTACAAAGGGAGAAAATAGAGAAGAGAAAGGAGTAGGAAGAGGAGATGGACCTTGGTACAAAAGAAGGTTGAGCAGCTCTGAAAGTCAGTACACATAGTCAGTAAACATAACTGCCTAACTCATTAAAGATTTTGTAATGGCTACTCTGCACTATTGTAAAGTGGCTGTTCCACTGGATGTCAGAAGGTGAATTCACCATTTTGTAAGTCGCTCTGGATAAGAGCATCTGCTAAATGACTTAAATGTAAATGTAAATGTACTCAAACATCTCCAATGCAGGGCTGGGCAATATATGGCCTAAAGCTCATCTCTTGATTTTTTTCAAACTTCTGTGCGATTAACAATATGTATCTATATTTTGTTTATGTTTTCTCTAAATAAGCTTTGTCGTACAATTAAAGGTAAAATCCACTGCATTTAAAACAGATATCAATAATATATTGAATTCAGCTTATGTAATTACACCTCGGCTGAATATATTCCTTCCACAACCATAAGACCCACTAATAATTAAATTATTTCATCAAAATAGTTGCATCTGCTTTTTTTTGCAATAATCACTGCTCTGGCTTTCAGGTCTGTTTTTAAAAATGACCTTTTGCTACAAATTTAACCAGAACAATGCATAACGCACATTCACTAGTAATATAGCAGGCATTATAGAAAATGGACACTGATCTCATAAACAACCTCTCAAGCACAAGCCCACGTGCTAGTAAGTTGCCAGCTAATATTTATATTTCAAGTTCAGCCAACTTGGATCTAGATACAATTTCACAAGCTCTGAACTCAGCTAACAAGGCAAAACAGTTGAATTGTTGTGAACACAACCTTCTGTCCCTCTGCAACTGTTAAAAACAGCCTGTCCACTTTGTTCAGATGTTGAAATCAAGTGGCCTAACTTATTTCTCAGAACGAGAACGAGTTGCCAAGTCCTTATGCAATTGTTTTATGCTTATTGCACATTTATAAAACACAGACTAAACAGCTAGTATAACAATATTTATTTGACTAAAATGGTGCTAGCGACGCGCGACAAACTGAGCCTTAATTTTCCAGAAGTAATGTTTATTGGTACATTCATTTTAGTAGTGTCTGCTCTGCTTGAAATTTGAGGAGTTAAAACATAAACTTCTCCTCGATTACAATGAACCCCATTGTTAGGGCAGAGACATGAACACCTCGTCATTATATACATATCGCTGGTGGAAATAGTAGGTGCACACACAGAAGGAGCTAATGAGACAAGAGCCAACAAGACAACATGAGAACAAGCGGACATAAATGCCCATAAAAATGAGAAAAAAACTTGATTCTCCGATACAGGCATTTGGAATATCGGGCAAAAAGATAAATATAATTAATAAAATGAATTCGATATATTGCCCAGCCCAACTCCAACAGTCAGCAGAACTAAAATCTTATAAGTGTAACGTACTCAGACGTCCATAAAATGTATTTTTCACTTAATGTTTTTTCGCAATGTTAGCAAATATAAGGTTGTTGAGTAAATATAACTTCATTTATTTGTGTTCCGCAATCTAAAGTAGAATTTTTGCAAGTTATGATTAATTAATAGTTACGTCAATCCAACAAATTTGTTCTTACTTGATTTTATTATGTTTATGTCTTTTTTTAAATGATAAAGTAGTAGTCATACATTGATATTTGAATAAAACCCTGTAGCAACCAAAACTCTCCAATTTGGACTCCAGACCAAAGGACAAATTTCCACCGGTCTAATGTCCATTGCTTGTGTTTCTTGGTGTCAAGTTCTGACCTTAGTTCTTTTGTTATGTCTTTGTTTTAGTATGGTCAGGGAGTGAGTTGGGTGGGTAGTCTGTGTTCTTTTTTCTATGATTTGGTATTTCTGTGTTTGGCCTGGTATGGTTTTCAATCAGAGGCAGCTGTCAATCGTTGTCCCTGATTGAGAACCATACTTAGGCAGCCTGTTTTCACCCTTGAGTTGTGGGTGATTATTTGTCTGTTTAGTGTGGTTTGCACCTGACGGAGCTGTTTCGGTTGTGCTTTTTGTTTCTTAGTTTGATAGTGTTCAGTTTTAATAAATAACATGAACAAGTACCACGCTGCACTTTGGTCCTCACCTTCTTCCACCGACGACCGTTACACTTGGCCCAAGCAAGTCTCTTCTTATTATTGGTGTCCTTTAGTAGTGTTTTTTTGTTGTTGTAGCAATTCGAACATGAAGGTCTGATTCACACAGTCTCCTCTGAACAGTTGATGTTGAGATGTGTCTGTTACTTGAACTCTGAAGCATTTATTTGGGATGCAATTTCTGAGGCTCTAAAGAACTTATCCTCTGCAGCAGAGGTAACTCTAAGTCTTCCATTCCTGCAGCAGACCTCATGAGAGCCAGTTTCATCATAGCGCTTGATGGTATTTGCGACTACATTTGAAGAAACTTTCAAAGTTCTTGACATTTTCCGCATTGACTGACCTTAATATCTTAAAATAATGATGGACTTTCATTTCTTTTTGCTTATTTGAGCGGTTCTCGCCATAATATGGACTTGGTCTTTTACCAAATAAGGCTATCTTCTGTATACCTTGTCACAACACAACTAATATGCTCAAACTCTTTAATTGAAATGCATTCCAGGTGACTACCTCATGAAGCTGGTTGAGACAATGCCAAGAGTGTGCAAAGCTTTCTCAAGGCTACTTTGAAGAACCTCAAATATAATATATGTTGATTTGCTTAACACTTTTTGGGTTACTACATGATTCCATGTGTTATTTCAGAGTGTTGATGCCTTCACTATTATTCTACAATGTAGAAAAACATGTAAAAATAAAGAAAAACCCTTGAATGAGTAGGATTTTGAAAACTTGTGACCGGTAGTGCATCTCCTATATCTCCCTATTAGTGATAAGCCTTGACAAGGGACACAAGCGTTTCCACATTGTCATTAATCTCCTCTTTCATTACCAAAACCAGACAACTGAGGTGTCCCTGATTCATCAAGAAAGGCTTTCATTTGTTAGCTAGCCTCCTCACTTCATGGTTTTATTTGCAGCACTCGAGCAGAAGACAGAAGCCATTTTGCCCAGCGGAGCAGATCTTAGAGCGTAATTATGCTGCCGTTGATTGGCAAATTAGAGGATTTGCTGCATCATTCTGCATAGAGAGGATAGAGGGAAAAAGGGACCTTACTATTCCCCGCTGGATGCTAGAGGGACATGTGTTGTGTTTCCCTTACCCTCTCTCATGCACATACACACATGTGTTGTATGCAGACGCAAACACATGTATGTTCAAGTTTTAACGTCACGTGCACAAGTACAGTGAAGTGCCTTCCATTCAAGCTCTAAACCCAACAATGCAGTAATCAATAACATAATAATGTAATACTAAAAATAACATAAGGTAGAACAAAAACACGTTATAAACAAAAATAAGAAATAAGAACATGAGAAAGTAAGTGTACACTGAGCGAGCACAACATTAGGATTTTGACAGACTGACCAGGTGAATCTAGGTGGAAGCTATGATCCCTTATTGATGTCACTTGTTAAATCTACTTCAATCAGTGTAGAGGAAGGGGAGGAGACAGGTTAAAGGATTTTTAAGCCTTGAGACAATTGAGAGACGTATTGCGTATGTGTGCCATTCAGAAGGTGAATGGGCAAGACAAAAGACGTATGTGCCTTTTAATGGGGTATGGTAGTAGTTGTCAGGCACACCAGTTTGAGTGTGTCAAGAACTGCACCGCTGCTGGGTTTTTCACGCTTAACAGTTTACCATGTGTATCAAGAATGGTCCACTACCCAAAGGACATCCAGCCAACTTGAAACAAGTTGCATTCGAAGAAGCATTCGAGTCAACATGGGCCAGCATCCCTGTGGAACGCTTTTGACATCTTGTAGTCCATGGCCCGACAAATTGCGGCTGTTCTGGGGGCAAAAGGTGGTGCAACTCAATATCAGGAAGGTGTTACTAATGTTTTGCACACTCAAGTGTACAGGGTCAGTGAGATCCAGTACCATATTTACAATGTGCCGGGATACAGGAGTTACAGACATAGAAATACACTCCCATTCAAAAGTCTGGGGTCACTTAGAAATGTCCTTGTTTTCGAAAGAAAAGCACATTTATTGTCCATTAAAATAATTATAAAACCCTTTTGCAATTATGTGACAGTGGTGGTTAGCTCGTCGATGATATCGGTACAGTCACTAAACATATTCCAATCAGTGCAAGCAAAGTAGACCTGTAGCATAATCTCTGACTCTGGTGACTTTTTAATGTCACAACAGCTTGAGCTTGTATGCTTGCTTGTGGGTAGAATAACAGTGGTCTAGAACTTCATTGCCCTGGTGGTGAAGGAGACGTGTCAATGGAAGTTGGGCATCAAGTATCTTAACTCTTGAAACTCTAGGGGCGCAATTTCATTTTTGGATGAAAAACGTTCCCGTTTTAAACAAGATATTTTGTCACAAAAAGATGCTCGACTATGCATATAATTGATAGCTTTGGAAAGAAAACTCTGAATTTTCCAGAACTGCAAAGATATTGTCTGTGGGTGCCCTAGAACGGGAGCTACAGGCAAAACCAAGATGAAACGGCAACCAGGAAACCAGCAGGATTTTTGAGGCTCCGTTTTCCATTGTCTCCTTATATGGCTGTGAATGCGAGAGGAATGAGACTGCCCTTTCTGTCATTTCCCCAAGGTGTCTGCAGCATTGTGACGTATTTGTAAGCATATCATTGGAAGATTGACCATAAGAGACTACATTTTCCAGGTGTCCGCCCGGTGTCCTCCGTCGAAATTGGTGTGTCTTTTTCAGCTGCTGGTATTTTTCCATGCGATTCTGAGGGGAAAGCAGGCTTCCACGAACTGCATATCAATGAAGAGATATGTGAAAAAACACCTTGAGGATTGATTCTAAACAACGTTTGCCATGTTTCGGTCGATATTATGGAGTTAATTCGGAAAAAGTTTGACATTTTGGTGACTGAATTTTCGGTTTGTTTCGGTAGCCAAATGTGATGTACAAAACGGAGCGATTTCTCCTACACAAAGATTCTTTCAGGAAAAACTGAGCATTTGCTATGTAACTGAGAGTCTCCTCATTGAAAACATCCGAAGCTCTTCAAAGGTAAATGATTTTATTTATTTGGTTATCTGGTTTTTGTGAAAATGTTGCGTGCTAAATGCTACTCAAAATGCTAAGCTAGCTTAGCATACTCTTACACAAATTAGTGATTTGCTATGGTTCAAAAGCATATTTTGAAAATCTGAGATGACAGTGTTGTTAAGAAAAGGCTAAGCTTGAGAGCAGGTGCATTATTTTCATTTTATTTGCGATTTTCAGAAATCGTTACCGTTGCGTTATGCTAATGAGCCTGAGGCTTTATTCACGATCCCGGATCCGGGGTGGGGAGTATCAAGAGGTTAACAGAATTAAAATCGCCAGCAACCAGAAAAGCAGCCTCCGAATTAACATTTTCCTACTTGTTTTCCTACTGGTTTATAGCCTCATACAGTTTGTTAAGTGCCAGCTTGTTATTTTTCTTGTTCTGTGGTGGAATGTATACAACAGTCACGGTAACAGCTGAAAACTCCTTTGGAAGGTAGAAGGGTCGGCATTAGACCATCAGGTATTCCAAGATGGGTGAGCAATGGGTCAACACTTCCACCGTGCTCGAGGTCAGCACACCAGTTGAAGAAGAAGCAAATCCCTCCCCCTGTATTTTCCTGACTTAACTGTCCTGTCCACATGGTGAATGAACAATCCATCGAGTTGTTTGAGCCATGATTCAGAAAAGCAGAGAATGTTGCAGTTTCGAGAGTCCCGTTTGTAGCAAATCCGCGATCAGAGTTCACCCATCTTTATGATCATGTGACTGGAGGGCCAGTAGAATGGAGGGAAGAGCTGGACAGTTTTCCATTCGCCTTAATCCCGCTAGGATCCCACCTCTCTTGTTTCTGTAATGCCAGCGTTCATCTTGAGAAGCCCAAAAATGGGGTCGGAGTTACAGAACGAGCCCAGGGCAGATGAGTTGAAGTTGAAGCCGGAATTGAGGTAAGTAACTGTCAATCTGATGTTCAAACTTTTTTGTCAGTTACATTTCGTGAAAATAAAGTAAAAATAATCAACAAAATAATCACAAAATAGGTAAAGTCGGAGATTGCAAAACAGCAGCCATCCTGTACAGCGCCATCACTTTGACAGGTCAGTATGCATGACAGAACTCACATGAAAACACACGCATGAGTGTTTACGAGCACAGGTACACATACAGTATGTGCCTACACATGCACGCACATACACATGCAGGTATGCAAACACACACAGACACACATGCATAACCAGACACTTCTCCTCTCATCCCATTGATTGTGTCTGAAGACGTGACCCTTTGTTTAGCGCGGAGACCTAGTTGGGGGGAATGTTAGCGTTTTATCTACCCACTGAGCCCATCTGGTTTTCACCTCCTGCCTTCATAAGACGTGTGTGTGTACGTGCATGCGCGCGTGTGTGTATGATGTGATGAAGCATAATGAAATCACAGAAGAGGGAAAAACGGAATGTGGAAAAAATGAGAAACATGATGCAGAGCACAGGGGGATTTTTGCTTGTCATCTCCCTCCATCTTCCCAACATCATGGAGATGAGGAGGGAATGAGAGAGGGAAGGAGTGCAGCTGTTATTCGCCACACACCTGGGTACTTCAAAAGACACCCAGATGCTTGAAGCTGCGGTGGGTGCATACACACACGCACACACTGCAGGGTTCAGCTCTGTGACCGGTGCGGGGGAAACATTAACTACTTGACACCACTGCCCCACTTGACACTATTCATCTGATTTTGTCGACTTCAATGTAACTGTTTTATTCTGCCTTTCCACTCCTCATCAGTAGGGGGGAGTGTTGAGACTGAGTAACTTCCTCTTTCCCTCCAAACTGAACCTGTGAGGAAGATGATGCAAAGGTAAATAATAGGTTCTGATAGTAATGGCTGGGTAGTGTTGCAGTTCAGCCAGGTTCAATCAGAGTGCTTTGATGTGTAGAAGAATCGCAGCAGACTGCAACATTGTCATTTCTCGCAGGATCAAGTGAAAGATTTGAGGGAGACGAGAAGAGAAGAGAAGAAGGGCGGCGGGGGGGGGGTCGTAGCAGGACAAGAAGGAAAGAGAAGACAGCATAACAGAAAGGAAAAGGGAAGGTAGGACATTAGACAAAGGAATAGAAGAAAGAGGAGAGGAGCCAGGAGAGGTGTGTATAGTGTGTAAACTAAAGTGGTTATGGCAGTAGTCTTTCCCCGGCAGGCACCCTGGGTGATGAGGGCAGACACCTCTATTCCAACCGCTGCAACTGAGGCCCTCGTCCTGCTGAATATTACATGAGGCAGTCCCTACACGCACGCACACATCCACGAACAAACACACACACCCATATACCCTCACACAGACGATAGTATCTATCTACACTATCATATCCAGAGCCTATAGACTGATACCACAGGGCTTCCCATGCCTTCCTTTGTCCAGAGGAGTTACAGATGTGTGTATTAAGTGCTGCGGGGCGCGGCTCCATCCCTCCATCCACAGCTCTGTTGATCCCCCTACCTCTAACCCTCCCTGGTATTGATCTCTCCTCTACTCCACATCACTCAGCTTTACTGTGAGTTGAGAAGCTCTTTGTGTCTCGCCTCTTTGTTGATCTGAGCCCGCCATCCAGAGAGAGCTGGCAGGGATAGTGTTACAGATGATGTGTGTGCATAAGGTAGAGAAGATTTGTCATAACTTACTGTTTATGTGAGAGAGACAGAGAGGATGTGTGTGTAAGGGTTCTTTGGATTGTAACCATAACGAATCCCTTTCTGGTGCTATATCTAACCTATTTTTGATGGTTCTATAAAGAACTATGCTCATAAAGAACCTGTAAAAAAACATTCCAAAAAGTTTCTATATGGCACAAAAAAATTGTTCTGCTACAAAGCCAAATAACCCTTATTTAGAACTATATATAACCATTTATTTTTTGTATGTATCATCACGCACACACACACACACTTCATCAGTAACAAACCAGCATCTGGTTATTTATAGAAGCTTTATAGAGAATGGTTCTATAAATACCCTTTCTCAATCTCCTTTCTCAAATGTTCTTTGTTGATCCTTTTGAAAGAATATATTCTGGTTAGCCATATTATATCGATAAAATTCCATAGGTGTTATTATTATGTTCATTGACAAGTTGAATCAGGTGTGCTTGCTCTGGAAAATCTGTGGGTCGCTGAGGAGAGAATTGAGAATCGCTGACAGTTCTCAAAGGCCATATGTGAGTCTTTCACAAGACACTAGTGATGTTACGTTTAATACCAGAGCTCCAAAGGCATGCGTCAAAATCGCTAAGCAGTATACTTCAAAGCAGTGTGTCGATGACTGTATCCCTTTATCAGAAGCACGTGATCAATGATGTCAGTAGCTTTGTTTCGTTGCAGAACTACCTGATTAGTTTGGTTTTGGCTTTTCTAGATGACAAAAAGGCTACGCCGTACATGCGCTACGGCGTGTGGGACGTCATCTATACTAATTTGACTGCTCTATATTATTTTGACCAGCAGGTGCCACTAGTGTACACCGTGCTGAATAAAGTAGTGATGTTGCATCCGCTAACTTTGAAGCAGTGTGCTGATGCTCGTACCACATTATCAGAAGTACGTCATCAATGACGTCCAAATCTTGGTTTGATCACGTGCCTTTTCAAGCCTTGTATCACAAAATGCAGGATTCCCACTGATTTTGACATGGTCCCGGTGCTTCCTTTGATTCCAAGCTGATTTCAAACACCAACCTCTACTGGACACCATACTTACAAAATAGGAGTAGGAAACTATAATAAATTCAGTGATGTGAGGGTATGAAGTTGAATCCCGTTGAAGGCACATTATTTAGATATCTTTGTGAAAGCAGACTTTCTGCTCTGTTGCTCAAATAATTTGTTTTATTTAATATAGTGCAAGCTTCTGTTTTAGGCATCCTAAATAATGCCATAGATTCAGTTTTTGAAAAGTAGTAAACCATTTGCCTGTCAAGCCTCAATTCTTCAGGAAGCTTTGTTTCCCCATCACTCAAGACACCATAGTCATAAACAACATGTAAAGGCACAACAGATTAGATAAACTGGAAGTACACTCTCACTCAAGGTTGCACAAAAAGGACTGAGCACAAACCGCACCCAAAAATATTATATTGAGCAGCTGCCGCTACATTTAAATTATCACTAAAGAGCAACGCCTTTTGGTGAACTGCAAAGACCAATTGAAGGGCTCAAAGTGTTCTTAGAGTCATTATGGTTCCACATAGAACTCATCACCATTCCCAAAGAACCCTTGAGGAAACATATTTTTGTTGTGTGTAAGAGTAGGAGAAGTCCTTAGGGATTAACAGAGGCAGACTGAGGCCACACATTCACTTTGAATGCCATTACAAGCACATTTCCAACTTTTAATGGATTTTGCACTCAGTGGCGAGTGGAGAGGAGTTAGAGGAGGCAGATGCGTCTGGTGTTTTAAAATAACTGTTCCAGAGGATTAACACTATCAGGACTCAGAAAGCAATTTCTGTGTGAAAACATGTCTTCTTCCTGAAAGTTGAAAACAGATGCCTTAAAGAGAGAGGGCTTTCTTCTCCATACCTCTGATAAATTAGCTCATTATCTGTCCTCGCCATGGAGGGAAGGCTCAGAAGGATTAAGACCAACTGTAAAAATTGAAAAGGAGGGAAAGAAAGGCAATATTGCCACCAGCCCAAGGCCATCTGTGGCCAGATTAATTAGTTCATAATGTGGAATGAATCTAGATATCAGTTCTGTACAGGCAACACAGGGTACACCTAAGAGAACAGCATATTCGTAAAATGATAAAAACAGCCGTCTATCGCTTACATCACTCATAAGCAGGCATGCGAGCTTATAAGTAAGTTAGGCCAAATCTAAATTTGAGAGAAGTGTATAGCTTGAAACGTAATGTAAATAATCTCCTCCATCCGTCTGTTCCTTCCTTCCTTCCTTTCTTCCTTCCTTCCTCCCTCCAACTCCCTCATTCCGTCTCTCCCTCCCTCCATATGACATTTTGTTACTTTGTTATAGCTATAGTTGTGTTGAGTGGTGTGGTGGCCTACCCTGTGTATCGTCATTCAGCTTTCCGTCACAGAATCAAGGGGTGGTAATAGCCTATCATAACACTGCGATAGACCTAGCCACTCACACCACTCAGAAATAACTGGCCTGGTTGCATGCTACCCTGAGTGACTGGCTGACTGAGTGAGTGAGTGAGGGAACGCCACTCAAAAACAAACAATGATTGAAAAGGAAGGAGAAGAGGGAAGCGTTTAACCTTTCTAGTGTTAGCTGCAGGATTGCATCATGCCGTTATGCTGCGGCGATGGCCTGAATGCAGAGTGAGAAAAAGGGAGAGAGGAGATACTGTAGCAGGAAGCTCGGAAGAGGAGTTCAGTACATTCACTACAGACTATCGTCCTGGAGGAGACATTGATGTAATGTCTGGGCAACACTGTGTTAAGGACATGATACATTGGCAATGTTTTGCAGCAATATTGAAGAGCAATGTTTAGGAATCCTCAAATCAGAGCACAGCTAATAGTCATACAATCACTTTAGTCTGCCATTCTAAAATAGTCAGTGCTTTAAAGGATCATTGGGATGTCCCTTCCCTAAACTCTACCCCATCCTTAACCCTTACCCTTACTCTAAACAACCCTTACCTAATCCTAACCTTAACCCTGACCTTAACCATTTGAAATGGCAATTTCAATGGGGTAGGGACGACCCAAGGATTCTGGATAGCAGACATTCAAAAATATTTTGGAAAAACATGGCAACCGTTTTTGAGCTGAAGTGAGAGAAATTCAACTCCCATTTAACTTCTTCGATATAAGGGGCGCTCTTTTAATTTTTGGATGAAAAACGTTCCTGTTTTAAACAAGATATTTTGTCACGAAAAAATGCTCGACTATGCATATAATTGACAGCTTTGGAAAGAAAACACTCTGACGTTTCCAAAACTGCAAAGATATTGTCTGTGAGTGCCACAGAACTGATGTTACAGAAAAAAAACATAAAAATACAATCAGGAAGTGCCACATTTTTTGAAACCGCCTCATGGCAATGACTCCTTATATGGCTGTGGAGGAGCTAGGAGTCAGCTTAACTTTTCTACGTTTTCCCCAAGGTGTCTGCAGCATTGTGACGTATTTGTAGGCATATCATTGGAAGATTGACCATAAGAGACTACATTTACCAGGTGGTCGCTTGGTGTCCTCCATCGCAATTATTGCGTAATCTCCAGCTGCAGTATTTTTCCGTTTGCCTCTGATGACAAACCGACTGCTAGGAATGATTTTTCATCAAATAGAATTGTGAAAAACACCTTGAGGATTGATTCTAAACAACGTTTGCCATGTTTCTGTTGATATTATGGAGCTAATTTGGAAAAAAGTTTGGCGTTGTAAGTGACTGCATTTTCATTTTTTTTTTTTGCCAAACGTGATGAACAAATGGAGTTATTTCTCTTACACAAATAATCTTTTTGGAAAAAATTAACATTTGCTATCTAACTGAGAGTCTCGTCATTAAAAACATCTGAAGTTCTTCAAAGGTAATTGATCTTATTTGAATGCTTTTCTTGTTTTTGTAAAAATGTTGCCTGCTGAATGCTAGGCTTAATGCTATGCTAGGCTATCAATACTCTTACACAAATGCTTGTGTAGCTTTGGTTAAAGCATATTTTGAAAATCTGAGATGACAGTGTTGTTAACAAAAGGCTAAGCTTGTGTTTCAATATATTTATTTCATTTGCGATTTTCATGAATAGGAAACGTTGCGTTATGGTAATGAGCTTGAGGCTATGATTACGCTCCCGGATACGGGATTGCTCGACGCTAGAGGTTAAGAGTGAAATTTTGTCCATTATTGGGTTCTGATTTCTTGACTTGAAATATGCTTGAAATATACTTAGTCCTAAACAGAGGGAAAGAGGGTAATGTATAATGTGGATGTATTTCAGCTTGGAATGTACTGAGCGCAGGAATGACTATCACATGTGGCAGGCGCTGATAATGGTGGAGAGCTGTCGATTAGTGAGAAAGGTGGTCGAGGTCAGGTCAGGTCACGTGAAGGGAGAAGGAACAGTTTATTGCCCGCATCACTTAATTTCCTGCCTAGCAACCATTAGAAGTTGTAATGGTTAGAGAGATTCCACCCCAAATTGGAGTATATATACAACCAGTGGTGGAATCATGTCTTTGTCTGATGCAGCTGTATTGACACAATGGTCGAAGAAACTAGGTTTAACCTTTTTTAATTGTCCGTGAGTTTTACTAGGTTCATTTAGAACCTAACAGCTGGTGCTGCAAGCAGGGTTCACCACAATTTATAGTCAAACCAGAGAGTCCAGATCAGTGGAGCAGGAGCTGGCAACAAACAAAGTAGGCACATTTCCTAAACCTGTTTCCACTCATTTTGACATCTTGGGGAGATGAGGATCGTAGGCTGAACAATTATAGGATATGGACCTAGAAAGCCTGAGTTTAACTTCTTTGGGAACGGGGGCAGTATTGAGTAGCTTGGATGAATAAGGTGCCCAAAGTAAACTGCCTACTACTCAGGCCCAAAAGCTAGAATATGCATATAATTAGTAGATGTGGATGGAAAACACTCTGAAGTTTCTAAAACTGTTCGAATGACGTCTGTGAGTATAACAGAACTCATATGGCAGGCAAACACCTGAAAAATCCAACCAGGAAGTGATAAATCTGAGGTTTGTAGTTTTACAAGTGATTGCCTATCCAATATACAGTGTCTATGGGGTCATATTGCACTTCATATGGCTTCCACTAAATGTCAACAGTCTTTAGAAAATTGTTTCAGGCTTCTACTATGAAGGGTGAGAGAATGAGAACTGTTTGAACCAGGGGTCTGGCAGAATGCCATGAGCTAAGTCATGCACATGGCCGTGAGTGCGAGCTGCGTTCCCTTTCATTTCTAAAGACAAATGAATTATCCGGTTGGAATATTATTGAAGATTTATGATAAAAACATCCTAAAGATTGATTCTATACATCGTTTGACATGTTTCTACGAACGTTAATGGAACTTTTTTGACTTAATCTGGACCTAGTGCCTGCACCTTGTGCATTTGGATTACTGGACTAAACGCATGAACAAAAAGGAGATATTTGGAAATTAATGATGGACTTTATCAAACAAAACAAACATTTATTGTGGAACTGGGATTCCTGGAAGTGCATTCCGATGAAGATCATCAAAGGTAAGTGAATATTTATAATGCTATTTCTGAGATTTGTGACACCGCTCCTTGGTTGGAAAATGGCTGTAGGGTTTTCTGTGGCTAGGCGCTAATTGCATGGTGTGCTTTTACCGAAAACGTTTTTAAAATCTGACACAGCGGTTGCATTAAGGAGAATTTTATGTTTAACACTTGTATCTTTTATCAATCTTTTATCAATCCATTTTTATCAATTTATGATGAGTATTTCTGTAATTTGTTGTGGCTCTCTGCACTGTCCTCAGATGTTTGCTTGAGACAATGCATTCTGAACATAATACACCAATTTCAAATTAGTTTTTTGGACATAAAGATGATCTTTATCGAACAAAACACACATTTATTGTCTAACATGGAGTCCTGGGAGTGCCATCCGTTGCAGATCATCAAAGGTTAGTGATTAATTTTAACGCTATTTCTGTCTTTTGTGACACCTCTCCTTCTTTGGAAAATGGCTTTATGGGTTTCTGTGGCTAGGCGCTGACCTAACATAATCGCAAGGTGTGCTTTCAATGTAAACGCCTTTTTGAAATCAGACAAAGTGGCTGGATTAACAAGAACTTTATCTTTAAAATGGTGTATAATACTTGTATGTTTGAGGAATTTTAATTATGGGATTTCTGTTGTTTTGAATTTGGCACCCTGCAGTTTCACTGGCTGTTAGCGACGCTAGTGTCCCATATATCCCAGAGAAGTTAAGGATAGGTCCCGAGTGGAGGTTTTCCTCTGCGAGATCCAGGTAAAATATGGTGTATGGTAGGTTCCTTTAAGGATAGGTCGAGAGTGGAGGTTTTCCTCTGCGAGATCCAGGTAAGATATGGTGTAGGGTAGGTTCCTTTAAGGATAGGTCCCGAGTGGAGGTTTTCCTCTGCAAGATCCAAGCTGATATAAGGTGTAGGGTGGGTTCCTTTCAGGATAGGCCCCAAGTGGAGGTTTAACTCTGCGAGATCCATAAGTGACATTACAGTGTAGGATAGGCTCCGTATAGGATAGGTCCTTAGTGGGGGTATTCCCCTGCGAGATTTGTAAGAGGGACGAAAGTCCCAGCTGCAGCTGCAGTGACAGTGAGGCAGTAGAGTGTATGTGGTTAATAATAAGAAGGTTGCCAATTAAATTCTGAAGGTAAGCCACATGCATGGTTAAAAGAAAAGCATTAAGATATTCGAACACTGTATGCATTATGTGTATTAGCAGTAACAATAGGTAGAGAGGTTGGTTTATGCCCTGTGTGAATAATTTTGGTAATGTTTATTATCAACAACGGTGATATTTGAGGCGCAACACTGGAATAAGACATTGTCATCCGCATTCTCAAGTAATACATTTGCAGACGCTATAGTATAGGTTCTAATACAAGGTATTAAGTGCCGTGACCAATTAATAGGCACAAATACCCTAACTCTTCTCCAGGGAAGTGAGTAGCGCTACCTTGGAAAAGAGTTAATAGAAGGTGTGTATTAAAGATGGGAGTGAAGAAATCTAAACACAGTGGACACCGTCCGGGGAAGCGTCAGAATAATAATTATTGAAACGTTGACCGGCGGACAAGATGCTCCCGATAAAGCGGGGCTAGACGAAGAGAAGTTTAATAGAGCTATAGAGGTGCTGAAAGAAGCACACAAGCGTTCTACCAATTCGGCTCGAATATGGGAAAGATTTAGCAAACTGGAACAAATGTGGTCAGCATTTCCCTGCTGATGGAAAATTCCAATCAAATAAATTACTCAGAGATGCTTTTGTGGAATGGCACAATTAAATAAATGAGAAATCGCAAGCTCAATATACAAATGTTTTGATGTCGGCGTTTCATCAACAGAAGGCTACTGTATAACCAATAAAAACTAAATTAGTAGATGTACTCAGCTGCAAAAAGACTGGGTACGTGAGTACATTGATAGAATTTGTACGTCCGGCTTTGATGGCAGGTTTGAAACCTGTGATCAAAAAGAAATTGCGGGTATAGTGGATGAAATAGAGCAGGATGCTTGAGAGTGGAAAATAACTCTGCACACTTCGCAGACGTGCGAGGGGTTAATACAGCCAAAGGGAAAGTCACTAACTACAATGGCCAAGGTAAGACAAAGTAACATAGCGAAAAAACATCAAAGCACAGGGAGATAGATCCCTGTTTTAGATGTGGGGCCGTTGGGCAATGAACAAATGAGTGTAGAGTGGGAATGGAGCCTGCTGCATTCGTAGGAAATGCTGCCATGCAAGCGTTTGCCTCTTTTTCAAAAGAGCAGCAACAAATCCTCCTGACAGTAGCGGGACAGGAAACTTTCACCAAGCGGTGTATGGTCTCGGTTCAATCAATAGTGGTTCATAAAGATTACAGTTTCTATGTGAAGGAAGACGTCCACGTCTTACACAACTTTTTAATGGATGCTAGGCATCAAATATCGCGGATTCCTTGTGATGAAACATTTGCCGCAGGAAAAATTATTTTGGGTTGAAGAATCTAGGCAAAATGCCAGGGGGATAGATTCTAAAGAGGTAACAAATGAAAATTACAGTTGAAGTCGGAGGTTTATAAATACATTTTAACTCAGTTTTTCACACTTCCTGACATTTAATCCTAGTAAACATTCCCTGTCTTAGGTCAGTTAGGATAACCACTTTATTTTAAGAATGTAAAATGTGAGAATAATAGTAGAAAGAAGGATTTATTTCAGATTTTATTTCTTTCATCACATTTCCAGTTGGTCATAAGTTTACATACACACAATTAATATTTGGTAGCATTGCCTTTAATAGTTTAACTTGGGTCAAACATTTTCAGGTAGCCTTCCACAAGCTTGACACAATTAGTTGGGTGAATTTTGGCCCATTCCTCCTGACAGAGCTGATGTAACTGAGTCAGGTTTGTAGGCCTCCTTGCTCGCGCACACTTTTTCAGTTCTACCCGCACATTTTCTATAGGATTGAGGTCAGGGCTTTGTGATGGCCACTAAAATACCTTGACTTTGTTGTATTTCAGCAATTGTACCACAACTTTGGAAGTATGCATATGATCTTCATATGGTGGCACTCAGAAGATATTCATTTACTCAATAAATGTACTTTTTGTTCGATAAAGTCTCTTTATATCCAAAAACCACCGTTTTGTTTGCGAATTTTCTTCAGTAATCCACAGGCTCAAACACAGTCAAAACAGGCAGACGAAAAATCCAAATTGTTTCCGTAAAGTTCATAGAAGCATGTCAAATGATGTTTATATTCAATCCTCAGGTTGTTTTTAGCCTAAATGATTGATAATATTTCAACCGGACAATAACGTCGTCCATATAAAAGGTAAACAAGAAATGCACTCTCTTGGGATTGCGCATGTAAAAGTTTATTAAAACACGTCAGGGTCCACTCATTCAGACTGGTCTTAGTCCCTCATTTATAAGAATACAAGCCTGAAACTATTTCTAAAGACTGTTGACATCTAGTGGAAGGCATAGGAACTGTAAATTGAGTCCTAAGTCAATGGAAACTGTAATGGCATTGGATAGAAAAATAAAAAATAAAAAATAAAAAGCTTTTCGCCTGCCAAATCAGTTCTGTTCTGTTATACACACCCATCCCGTTAGCGGGATCATTTTCATCAACACCCGCTGAATTGCAGAGCACCAAATTCAAATTAAATTACTAAACATTTAATTTTCATGAAATCACAAGTGTAATATAGCAAAACACAGCTTAGCTTGTTGTTAATCCACCTGGCATGTCAGATTTCAATACAGCTTTTTGGCGAAAGCATAACAAGCATTTATGTAAGAGCATCTCTCTCAGTAGACAAATATTACAAACACCTAGCAGCCAAAAAGTCAGAAAAGCAATAGATTAAATCGCTTACCTTTGATCATCTTTGGATGTTTGCACTCACGAAACTCCCAATTACACAATAAATGTTCCTTTTGTTCCATAAAGATGATTTTCATATCCAAAATACCTCCATTTGTTTGGCGCGTTAGAAATCCACTGGCTTGAGCCGTCACAACATCGCAGACGAAAATTCCAAAAAGTATCCGTAATGTCCACAGAAACATGTCAAACGATTTTTATAATCAATCCTCAGGTTGTTTTTAAAATATATAATCGATAATATATCAACTGGGACTGTCGCTTTTTCAATAGGAGAGGGAGAGACAATGGCTGCACCACTCTGTTGTGCAAGCAAAACTCTGCGAACACCCAGCTATCCACTGACGCAATATCTTTCTTGCTCATTTTTTAAAAATAAAAGCCTGAAACTATGTCTAAAGCCTGTTGACACCTTGAGGAAGCGATAGGAAAATGAATCTTGTTGATATCCCTTTAAATGGAGCGAAGGCAGTCCATGGAACATGGAGCTTTCAAAATAGAAGCCACTTCCTGGTTTGATTTTCCTCAGGTTACCGCCTGTAATATCAGTTCTGTTATACTCACAGACATATTTTGACAGTTTTGGAAACTTTAGAGTATTTTCTATCCTAATGTGACAATTATATGCATATTCTAGTTTCTGGGCCTAAGAAATAGGCAGTTTCAAATGGGTATGTTTCTTTTGACAAAAATGAAAATCCTGCCCCTTACACTCAAGAAGTTAACAGTTTTGGAAACTTTAGAGTGTTTTCTATCCAAATCTACCAGTTATATGCATATCATATCTTCTGGGCCCGAGTAGCAGGTCGTTTAGTTTGGGCATGCTTTTCATCCAAAATTCCGAATGCTGCCCCCTACTCTAGAGAAGTTAACCTCTAGCGTCGAGCAATCCCGTATTCCGGAGCGTAATCATAGCCTCAAGCTCATTAGCATAACGCAATGTTAACTATTCATGAAAATCACAAATGAAATAAATATATTGGCTCACAAGCTTAGCCTTTTGTTAACAACACTGTCATCTCAGATTTTCAAAATATGCTTTTCAACAATAGCTACACAAGCATTTGTGTAAGAGTATTGATAGCTAGCATAGCATTAAGCCTAGCATTCAGCAGGCAACATTTTCACAAAAACAAGAAAAGCATTCAAATAAAATCATTTATCTTTGAAGAACTTCAGATGTTTTCAATGAGGAGACTCTCAGTTAGATAGCAAATGTTCAGTTTTTCCAAAAATATTATTTGTGTAGGAGAAATCGCTCCGTTTTGTTCATCATGTTTAGCTAAGAAAAACCCAGAAAATTCAGTCATTACAACGCCAAACTTTTTTCCAAATTAACTCCAGAATATCGACAGAAGCATGGCAAACGTTGTTTAGAATCAACCCTCAAGGTGTTTTTCACATATCTATTCAATGATAAGTCATTCGTGGCAGTTGCCTTTGTCCTCTGAACCAAATGGAAAGGTGGACGCAGCTGGAGATTGCGCAATAATTTCGACGGAGGACACCAAGCGAACACCTGGTAAATGTAGTCTCTTATGGTCAATCTTCCAATGATATGCCTACAAATACGTCACAATGCTGTGGAAACCTTGGGAAAAGGACAGCAAGTGTAGACTCATTCCTGGCGCATTCACAGCCATATAAGGAGACATTGGAACACAGCGCATTCAAAATCTGGGGCATTTCCTGTATGAAATTTCATCTTGGTTTCGCCTGTAGCATTAGTTCTGTGCCACTAACAGACAATATCTTTGCAGTTTTGGAAACGTCAGAGTGTTTTCTTTCAAAAGTTGTCAATTATATGCATAGTCGAGCATCTTTTCGTGACAAAATATCTTGTTTAAAACGGGAATGTTTTTTTTATCCAAAAATTAAAAGAGAGCCCCCTATATCGAAGAAGTTAAGGGGATACCATTATCTCCTTATGGAGTTATCAAGAGTTGTAATTCTAAGTTGATTGGTTATTCAAATGTGTATTATTTTTGATTTAACATGTTGTTTTTGAATCACGATGTGAATCATGTGTTCGAAGGGGAAATGGCCAGTTCCCTGTTCAGTCTGCATATAGAAGGGAACATATGTTAATAAGGGTTGACAGTTACTCCAATTGGATTGTGATATGTGTATTGCTGATTTCATTTTTGCCTTTGTTTGATACAAATTTCACCAGATTGGGTCTGCTGGATTGTTGGGATACCCCCATGTGTTAGGGTGCTAACTCCCTGATCTGGTAACTCTTCCGAGAGGTCGCCATAAAAAGTAAGTGAGTATGAACTAAGTAGGAAAATGGTTTCAACAGTAACAGTATGTTGTTATGCTCTTTGACATTTGTCGTAGAGATAATGTTAAAAAAATTGGGAATGTAAAAATGTGTCTGCTTGTCTGGATTTCCTGAATCAGAAATGAATTGTTGTTCTGATCTGTCCTCTCTTGAGGTTATCATGGAAGGTGACATCAGATGTCGTAATGCATGGTAGGAATAATTTGACAACAGTGTGTATGAACCTCAAAACCCTCCCTAACTTGCTGAAGAAGGGGTGACAAAGGCGTACAATGCAACAGTGACTTTTAACACTGATATCTGAGTCTGAGCCATTAAATCAAATCAAATGTATTTATCAAGCCCTTCTTACATCAGCTGATATCTCAAAGAGACGTACAGAAACCCAGCCAGCAAGCAACCCAAAACAGCAAGAAACCCCAAGCAGCAAGCAATGCAGGTGTAGAAGCATTAACCTGGGTACAGGCGGCAGAAGTGCGCCATGAGTCCTGAGACCGCGCATGTGGAGTGAGCATGGAGAGAGTTAACATTCAAACTTCTCTCATGCTCCTGGTGTACTGGTGGGGAAAATGGACCTGGCAGAATGGTGGTAGAGGCTCTGGTGAGAGACTTGTGTACGTGGGAAAAACGGATTACTTTGTATTGAAATTGGGACATTACCAAGGGCCATCAAATGTGACAGGCAAGAGTTACATATGTGCCGTTGGGAAGGAGGAAGTGCCAGGAGGACGGGGGGGGGGGGGGGGGGGGGGGGGGGTGGTATTGAGGAAGGTCTAGACACTGAGAACAATTTAGACTAAGAATGCATTGACATACTGATCTTTCATTACCATGCCACTCGCGACAGGAAAACAGGGACAAAGGAGGGCTGTAATGAGAAGAGTTTTTACAGACAATAAAAGGTCTTGTTTATAAATGTACATTCTAACCGTGATGATGTGTGCTAGGTTGAGAAGCTCGAATTCGAGTGATAGACTCAAAGTAAATCACTAAGGACTGTCATTCTAAATTTGGGTTTGATAATTTATAAAATGTTTTAGTTATGATTTGGATTCAGCGAGAGAGAGTTGCTCTCAAACTGTGAGGGGTAGGTGCACTACTCAAATGCATTGGGCCTAGGGAGGCTTATCTTTAAGTGTACTCAGACAGGGAGTTTATTAGATAACTCACTGGATGATAGCTTGCGTCAAGTTTTTTTTCATTTTTCATTTTACTATGTCATCAGAACTTTTATGTTAAATCGTATCAATACATACAGTATAGATTTCTGGATGATACAGTACAATTGATTGCATACAAGGCTCATAGTCTGTCTTGCGATAACACCTAAAGATGAAAATGAAGGAGATGGCATGGAGACCAGCATCACATGGGCATAGAACTGAACGGATGGATGGTTCTTTCCCCAGGTTCTTTCTTAGTTGCATCAAGAGTGATGTGAATTATTAAACATGTAATTTTTCTCTTTCCTTTTCAAGTCAATATGTTTTTAGGTGTCGTGGAACATAGGAGTGATCAATGTTCCAGAGGAGGGACTGATGTATATTGACTAATTGATTTGAGGATGTTTTAGTATGTTTATAGTGCATTAGGAGTAGTGACCATTGTGTTATGGGTTAGATGGAATGATATATGTGCAAATGTATCTATAGAAGGAGGCGAGGTACACGAGGCCTGTGTTTGCGACAGAATGTTTACATCAGATTGTTAAAACCTCTTTCAGCTAGGGGGCACTATTTTTATGTTTGGAAAAATAACGTTCCCAAAGTAAACGGCCTATTTCTCAGGCCCATATGCTAGAATATGCATATAATTGACAGATTATGATAGAAAACACTCTAAAGTTTCCAAAACTGTCAAAATATTGTCTGTGAGCATAACAGAACTGATATTGCAGGCGAAAACCTGAGGAAAATCAGAAAGTGGCTTCTATTTTGAAAGCTCCATGTTCCATAGCCTGCCTTCGCTCCATTTAAAGGGATATCAACCAGATTCCTTTGCCTATCGCTTTCTCAAGGTGTCAACAGTCTTTAGACATAGTTTCAGGCTTTTATTTTGAAAAATTAGCGAGAAAGATAACATTGCGTAGTGTTCACATGAGTTTTGCTTGCACAGTGGGGCAGCCATTGCCTCTCCCTCTCCTACTGAAAAAGAGACAGTGCCGGTTGATATATTATCGATTATATATTTTAAAAAACAACCTGAGGATTGATTATAAAAAAGTTTTGACATGTTTCTGTGAACATTACGGACACTATTTGGAATTTTCGTCTGCGTTGTCGTGACTGCTCGAGCCTGTGGATTTCTGAACATAACGGCACAAATAAACGGAGGTATTTTGGATATAAAAATAATCTTTTTATGGAACAAAAGGAACATTTATTGTGTAACTGGGAGTCTCGTGAGTGAAAACATCCGAAGATCATCATTAATTTGATTGCTTTTCTGATTTTCGTAAACCAAGCTACTATTATACTAGGTGTTCATAATGTTTTGTCTAGTGATCGATAAACTTACACAAACGCTTGGATTGCTTTCGCTGTAAAGGATATTTTCAAAATCTGACACAACAGGTGGATTAACAAAAACCTAAGCTGTGGTTTTCTATATTGCACTTGTGATTTCATGAATATAAATATTTTTAGTAATATTATTTGAATGTGGTGCTCTGCCAATTTAGTGGTTGTTGATGACAATTATCCCGCTAACGGGATGGGTTGTGTCAAGAAGTTAAGTGGGATGGAATGTGACTGGGGTGGAGATCTGTGGGGGCTCAAAATTAAGGTTGTGGTGATAGTCGCTGGGAATGATACCACTCTATGTATATAGGGGAACGAGGACAGCTAACTGTGCACAATATGGGGACTATTATGAAATTAAATTGAACATTACACATACCCAGATCATGGTGAGATTAGCAGGGATAGTGTTGGCATTTCAAACACTATTGTCAACTTTCAAAAAACATGTGACTCAGAGTTTTGTTAGGTTGGATATTCTTCCGTCATTAATCCCTGCCCCATTTATAACAGCCAGAGAACAATTGACAGATTCCATGCAGTGGTTATTCTCATGGCAGTCGCTGTAGGGAGAGTAATTAAAGGAGGCTATAGTAACAGCATGGAATTGGACTACATCACAAATGAGGGAGTTTGAGGTATGCGTCATGGGCAGTGTCAGTAGTAGCAGGGGTTATTTTAGTAGCATTGTTGGGATATCATTTTACGAGGACTCATGCCACATGGCTTGGTAACTGGTAACTGAGAGACCAATGGGAGATCCAGGGGATGTTATTCATAATGGGAGAGTCTATGTTGTCCTGTTGACAGGAAATGACCCCTGCGTTGCAGTGTGTATGTTCCCAGGTGAAAGAGGCCCGTGAGGAGCAGGAGATAGCCGAGGGCACGGGCTGAATTCTGGAGATTGACTGTACATCAAGATACACCAGGCGGGGGTGTTGGGACAGTGTTGGCCTGGTCCACACGCAGTACTCCTTGCAGCAGCTGCAGCGGTAAAGATCGTCATGCCTCTCCTTGGTGGGTTCACAGTTCTCAAGTGAAGTGAGATCCAGCTGCATAATTGGGTGAGCTTGAACATGCCATGACAGAGGAAGCAGAGCTAAATAGAGAGAAAGACTAGATTCCACTGTAGACATGCAGATGGGTTGGGTCTGGGAGCTACTTTAACTGCCATAGTTGTGTTGGGCTAGTTGCTTTATTGGTTTATGTATCATATAGAAGGATAGATGTTGGGGTAATTGTACACTGGACAACATTCTGAAGGCATTGATGTGAAAGCATATACAGTGCTGAGTTACCTCAAGAGGATGATTAGGGATACACACTTGCCCATCAGGTGACGTGCCTATCAGGTGGCAATGGAGGAAGAAGGAGAAGGGGAACAAAGTGAAAATGACGTAGGTTGGGAACACCTCTCGGAGCCTGTGGCCAGAAAGAGGAAGACTGGGTGAAAGACTGAGGAGGTTCTCTAGGGCCTTCATTTTTGTGGAATCCAGCAGAAAAGTATCCTGGAGGCATAGTCAGGCGAAGAGAGAATGGGAATTTTCATGTTATCAGACTTTGGGATTTCATGCATATATAATTATGCATAGCTTGTTAATACTGTTATGTTTTGTGTTTCTCATTGCTTTTCAAGTCTTGTGCTATCACTCTCTTAGGAACCAGAAGGAGAAAGTTGAAATGGAAGAAGTTGACAGCTCCAGCAGACCTGTTATTATCAGTGTTCTATGAGAAATAGAAATAAGAGTGTGCTTGGTGTGACTATAGAACAGAGGCCATATGTCTCTGAGTTTGTAAACCTCACTGTGAATGTTAATCATGTTTTATTTTTTGATCATGTTTTGTTATCATTGTTTGTTTGTTTAAACGTAATTTCCAAGTTTATTTAAGTTGAACAGTAGGAAGCTATTGTTCAAGAGGAGGGACTGTTGCGTTCTGATTTCTTGACTGATGAAACATACTTTTTCATGAACTGTGGGAAAGAGGGGAATGTATAATGTATATGGTGGATGTATATAAGCTTGGAATGTACTGAGGGCAGGGAAGACTATCACATGTGGCAGGCGCTGATAAGGGTGGAGAGCTGTGGATTAGTGAGGAATGGGGTCGAGGTCAGGTCAGGTCACGTTAAACCTGTTGCGGCGAAGGGTTCCCCTACGGGAACTCCACCCCCCCGTTCAGCTGAAAAGGTGGCGCAGGGAATGCAAACATATATTTATGTTAGACCACCACCAAACCAAAGAAAAAACGTTGTCATTTTTTCCAGCAAAAGATAAAAATCACAAAAGCAGGATTTAAAAAAAAATCAATCACTAACTTCTTGAAAATCTTCATCAGATGACAGTCATATGACATGTTACAAACAGTACATTTATGTTTTGTTCGATAATATGCATTTTATATCCATAAATCTCGGTTTACATTGACGCCATGTTCAGAACATCCTCCAAAATATCCGGAGGAATTATAGAAAGCTACGCCAGATAACAAAAATACTCATCATAAACTTTGACTAAAGATACATGTTCTACATATAATTAAAGATACACTGGTCCTTAATGCAACCGCTGTGTCACATTTTTTTTACGTTACGAAAAAAACATACCATGCAAAAATCTGAGACGGCGCTCAGACGTAAATATATTTCTCCGCCACAGAAATACGAAATTACAACATAAATATTCCCTTACCTTTGATGATCTTTCATCAGAATTATGATCTTTCATCATCAATTATAGTGTCCAAGTAGCAGCATTTGCTAACACTTTCAGCTCAAATGCCCAAAAAATGACTTCTGGTCCAGGATAACTTTGCATCAAAACTTCCAAATGACATATTACAGGTGGAATAAATTGGTCAAACTAAGTGCAGAATCAATCTTCGGGATGTTATAATCATATAGATCCGATAGCATTCCTATCGGATCATTCGTTTTCATCTGGGGCTGATTGGAACAGCCGAAGCACTCAAACGCAAACGCGCCTCAACAAAATGGAATCCTTTTGCGACACCAACTACTTTCCTTCCCATTAGGTCAAAGTTCACAGCAAATGCTCCATTACACTTTCTACTGAATGAGGACATCTAGTGGAAGACGTAGGAAGTGTTTCCAGATCCATAACTTGTTGGGAAGGGAGGTGGGAATGACGTCAAAGTTGCCCCAACTTTCAGGATTTCAGAACTTGTTTGGAATTTGTTGTTTGCCTGCCCTGTGAGTTCTGTTATACTCACAGACATAATTCAAACGGGTTTAGAAACTTCAGTGTTTTCTATCCAATATTAATAATAATATGCATATATTAGCAATTTAGGACAGATTTTGATGCAGTTCACTATGGGCACGCAATTCATTCAAAGTGGAAATACTGCCCCCTATCTCTAACTGGTTTTAAGGGAGAAGGAACAGTTAATTGCCCGCGTCACTTAATTTCCTGCCTAGCAACAGAGATGTAATGGTTAGAGGGAAGGAGGAGATTTTATCCCAAATTGTAGTACAGTCGTGGCCAAAAGTTTTGAGAATGACACAAATATTAATTTTCAAAGTCTGCTGCCTCAGTTTGTATGATGGCAATTTGCATATACTCCAGAATGTTATGAAGAATGATCAGATGAATTGCAATTAATTGCAAAGTCCCTCTTTCCCATGCAAATGAACTGAATCCCCCAAAAACATTTCCACTGCATTTCCGCCCTGCCACAAAAGGACCAACTGACATCATGTCAGTGATTATCTCGTTAGCACAGGTGTGAGTGTTGACGAGGACAAGGCTGGAAATCACTCTGTCATGCTGATTGAGTTTGAATAACAGACTGGAAGCTTCAAAAGGAAGGTGGTGCTTGGTATCATTGTTTTTACTCAGCCATGGTTACCTGCAAGGAAACACGTGCTGTCATCAGTGCTTTGCACAAAGAGGGCTTCACAGGCAAGGATATTGCTGCCAGTAAGATTGCACCTAAATCAACCATTTATCGGATCATCAAGAACTTCAAGGAGAGCAGTTCAATTGTTGTGAAGAAGGCTTCAGGGCGTCCAAGAAAGTCCAGCAAGCGCCAGGACCGTCTCCTAACGTTGATTCAGCTGCGGGATCGGGGCATCACCAGTACAGAGCTTGCTCAGGAATGGCAGCAGGCAGGTGTGAGTGCATCTGCACACACAGTGAGGCGAAAACATTTGGAGGATGGCCTGGTGTCAAAAAGGGCAGCAAAGAAGCCACTTCTCTCCAGGAACATCTCCAGGAACATCAAGGACAGACTGATATTCTGCAAAAGGAACAGGGATTGGACTGCTGAGGACTGGGACTGGGGTAAAGTAATTTTCTCTAATGAATCCCCTTTCCGATTGTTTGGGTCATCCGGAAAAAAAGCTTGTCCGGAGAAGACAAGGTGAGCGCTACCATCAGTCCTGTGTCATGCCAACAGTAACGCACCCTGAGATCATTCATGTGTGGGGTTGCTTCTCAGCCAAGGGAGTGGGGCTCACTCACAATTTTGCCTAAGAGCACAGCCATGAATAAAAAATGGTACGAACACATCCTCCGAGAGCAACTTCTCCCAACCATCCAGGAAGAGTTTGGTGACGAATGATGCCTTTTCCAGCATGATGGAGCACCTTGCCATAAGGCAAAAATTAAGTGGCTTGGGGAACAAAACATCAATATTTTGGGTCCATGGCCAGGAAACTACCCAGACCTTAATCCCATTGAGAACTTGTGGTCAATCCTCAAGAGGCGGGTGGACAAACAAAAACCTACAAACTCTGACAAACTCCAAGCATTGATTATGCAAGAATGGGCTGCCATCAGTCAGGATGTGGCCCAGAAGTTAATTGACAGCATGCCAGGGCGGATTGCAGAGGTCTTGAATAAGAAAGGTCAACACTGCAAATATTGAGTCTTTGCATCAACTTAATGTAATTGTCAATAAAAGCCTTTGACACTTATGAGATGTTTGTAAATATACTTCAGTATTCCATATTAACATCTGTCAAAAATATCTAAAGGACACTGAAGCAGCAAACTTTGTGAACATTAATATTTGTGTCATTCTCAAAACTTTTGGCCACGACTATATATATATACCACACCACTAGTGGTGGAACCATGTCTTTGTCTGATGCAGCTGTATTGACCCAATGGGCGAATAAACTTGGTTTAAGCTTTATTAATCGTCAGTGAGTTTTACTAGGTTTATTTAGAACCTAACACCATGTTAATTGGTTAGCAGGCTAACCGGAGCTCATGCAAAGTCAATGGGACAAACAGGCTAATTCGCTAGCTAGCAAAGTACATTTCGGTTTTTGTTTTACATTGTACTTTGTACATTTAACTAGCTGGCTAGCTGGATGAATACCATTTTCACTTCCTAGCTAACCTTTTAGGGACAGGGGGCAGCATTTTCACTTTGGATGAATAGTAAATAGTAAACTGCCTCCTACTCTGTCCCAGATGCTAATATATGCATATTATTATTACTATTGAATAGAAAACACTCTGAAGTTTCTAAAACTGTTTGAATTATGTTTGTGTATAACAGAACTCATAGGGCAGGCAAACTTCCAAACAGGAAGTGGAAATTCTGGGGCTGGTTGATTTTTAACTCATTGCCTATTCACATCCCAATAAGATATGGATCGGTTCTTCCACTAGATGTCAACAGTCAGTAGAACGTGGAACGAACCCTCTAGTGTGATGTGGGGCCGGATGGGAGGGGAAAGAGTCACTGGTCTGGCAGAATGCCAGTTCCTGGTTATGCGCAGTACTCATTATATCGCCTTGCGTTCCATTACTCAGTAGACAAAAACGAATGCTCCGGTTGGAACGTTATTGGATATATATGATAATAACATCCTGAAGATTGATTCTCTACTTAGTTTGACCAGTTTATCCAACCTGGAATATTTTTTTGAAGTTTTCATCCGAGTTCGCCTGGACCAGCGCCAGATTTTGGACATGTGAACTAAACGTGCTAGCAAAAGTAGCTAATTGGACACTAGTAATGGACATTATCGAACAACTAGGATTCCTTGCACTGCATTCTGATGAAAGATCATCAAAGGTAAGGGAATATTTATGATGTAATTTCGTATTTCTGTGGCGGAGAAATACATTTACGTCTGAGCGCCGTCTCAGATTATTGCATGGTATGCTTTTTTCGTAAAGTTAAAAAAAATCTGACACAGCAGTTGCATTAAGAACCAGTGTATCTTTAATTATTTTTAAAACGTGTATTTTTATTCAAAGTTTATGATGAGTATTTTGGTTATATGACGTGGCTCTCTGTAATTACTCCGGATATTTTGGAGGCATTTCTGAACATGGCGCCAATATAAACCGAGATTTGTGGATATAAATATGCATATTATCGAACAAAACATAAATGTTTTGTGTAACATGATGTCATATGAGTGTCATCTGATGAAGACTATCAAAGGTTAGTGATTCATTTTATCTCTAATTCCGCTTTTGTGACTATCTTTGGCTGGGAAATATGGCTGTGTTTTTTGGGATTTGGTGCTGATCTAACATAAATATATGTTGTGTTTTCGCTGTAAAATATTTTAAAAATCGGACACGATGGGTATATTAACAACATGTTTATCTTTCATTTGCTGTATTGGACTTGTTAATGTGTGAAAGTTAAACATTTATAAAAAATATTTTTGAATTTCCCGTGCTCCCTTTTCAGGGGAATGTTGGAGGGGGTTCCGCTAGCAGAATGAATTGATGCAAATATACCGATTTTCCATTATACATTAATATTTGCTGATGGGAGCTCAGAACATGGGCCTCTCTGAGCTGGATCTGTCTGAGATGACTTCTCTAAGCTGAGTGGTTCCAGCATGTGTGTATTGTGTTTCAATTAATGGCAATGGTGTGTGTAGGCACCCCCACCCAAACTTCATGGGTGGGGGTTATTTATGCCTTTTGTCCCACCCACTTTTAACTGAAATCACCACCACCCAGTGATTAACTTGTCATTTTTGCTGATACATTTTTTTTGAGCTAGTACTATGTCAATATTTATCTTTAGTAATTAGCATGGAATTTAGCCAATTAAAATAACGCAGCTTTGGAATTTACCCCGTCTCAAAAGCTAATAGTTTGTAATTTTATGGGTAGCTTCTCCCTGTGACCAATGAATGAATGTGACCATGAACGGCATGCAAACATTATTGTTGTCCTTTACTAAATAAACTGACTGTTTAAACCAAAAAGACCAAAACTACTTCTTACGGTGAACCTGAACAATCTAAATTAAATCTGAATGTTTGAAAACCCTAATCAGTAGTTGGATGTGACTTGCATCCACTCCGGTAGGCTACACAACTCCGGTATAAAACACAGTTTTCTTCAGTGCTTTTGGTAACAATGACCCAGTAAATTACATTGGTTGTCACTCAACTAATAAAGCCTATGATTTGACAATGTGAAAGACAATGTTTAACTTTTTATGGCTGCAGGGGCAGTATTGAGTAGCTTGGATGAAAAGGTGTCCATTGTAAATGGCCAGCTTCTCAGTCTCAGTTGCTAATATATGCATTTTATTATTAGTATTGGATAGAAACACTCTAAAGTTTCCAAAACTGTCAAAATACTGTCTGTGAGTATAACAGAACTGATATTGTAGGCGAAACCCTGAGGAAAATCAAAGCAGGAAGTGGCTTCTATTTTGAAAACTCCATGTTCCATAGCCTCCCTTTGCTCCATATAAAGGGATATGAACCAGATTCCTTTTCCTATCGCTTCCTCAAGGTGTCAACAGTTTTCATACATAGTTTCAGGCTTTTATTTTGAAAAATGAGCCAGAACGATAACAAGTGGTCACATGAGTTTTGCTCGCGCAACAGAGTTTGGATAAGTATTGCTTTTCCCTCTCCTACTGTGAAAGACATTTGTGGTTGATATATTATCAATATTATATATATATTATTATATATTTTAAAAACAACCTGAGGATTGATTATAAAAAACGTTTGACATGTTTCTGTGGACATTATGGAAACTATTTGGAATTTGTCTGCGTTGTCGTGACCACTCTTTCCTGTGGATTTCTGAACATTACGCGACAAACAAACGGAGGTATTTTGGATCTAAAAATAATCTTTATGGAACAAAAGGAACATTTGTTTTGTAACTGGGAGTCTCGTGAGTGAAAACATCCGAAGATCATCAAAGGTAAACGATTAATTTGATTGCTTTTCTGATTTTCGTGACCGAGCTACCTGATGCTAAGTGTACTTAATGTTTTATTGTGCGATCGATAAACTTACACAAATGCTTGAATTGCTTTCGCTGTAAAGCAGAATTTCTAAATCTGACATGACAGGTGGATTAACAAAAGGCTAAGCTGTGTTTTCCTATATTGCACTTGTGATTCCATGAATATAAATATTTATAGTAATATTTATTGTATGTAGCGCTATGCTATTCAGCTGTGTCTCCCGCACTGTGTTCACCATTGTTATCTGACAGTAATACACAGTTACACGCATACAAGTTTGATAGTCTACTGAACTGAAGGAGAGGAGGCATCAATTCAGACACAACAGAGAGGTATTTTTGGAATAAAACCATATGAGTAAAAAGTATGAGTGAACCGGCAATTAGTAACGTTTGAATCGGGCAGAACGATACGATCACATCTTAAACATTTGAACCGGGGACCAATGCATATCAGTTAATTGTTACATCCCTACGGGGAGGTGTTGGGTTGTGGAACGCTGTCAGCAAACCACTGCCCTTTAAATACTTTAATGATGGGGAAACTAAGCTTCCTGAAGCATTGAGGATTTCCAGTCAATTGTGTAGAAAATATGTTCTTTGCTCACCACAGTGTACACTAGTGACACCTGCTGGTCAAAATAATGTAGGGCATCCAAATTATTATAGACGACGCCCCACACGCCATAGCATGTGGGCAGCGTAGTCATTCTGTCTTCTATCGAAGCCAAACACAAACCAATCAGGTGGTTGTTCGATGAAACGTCGGACGTCATTGATCACATGCTTCTGATAAAGGGATACAGGCATTGGCAAACCGCTTCGAAGTACACTGCTTAGCGATTTCGACACATGCCTCGGAGCGCCGGTATCAAACGTAACATCACTAAAATACGTCACTCTTTGCTTGTGGTGAGCCACACCTCACCACACCTACCAAATGGGAGCAAACCTACCTCAAAGTCTGTTCAAGAACGTAGAAGAACGTTTTGGGGAAATATGTCTTTCAGTACAAACCATTCAGCAAAGTAGCAAATGTTCAAACATAACTCAGCCTTTGTTGTATTTTCGCTGGTGAGCAGCACGCATTGTGTTTTTCCTGGTGACCAGCCTTCGCTGTGTTTTGGACAAGAGTGACCAGCATTCCAGCAACAAGTCACAATCTGCTTGCTTGCAAAGTGATATCTAATTCCTACTTGAATCCAGCCTGAGTGAGGATAGTCAACAATTAGAACTTTTATTCACCCACAATCAGAATGACTGCCAGGGTTAGAAAGATGCCAGTACCGAGTCAATGTGCAGGAGTCCACACACACACACACACACACACACACACACACACACACACACACACACACACACACACACACACACACACACACACACACACACACACACACACACACACACACACACACACACACACACACACACACACACACACACACACACACACACACACACACACAGACAGAGAGAGAGAGAGAGCGCCATGCTTAGGGCTGTGCGTGGTTAGACATTGAAGACTGGAGTGCACCTGGGTGCATCTCACCCTCTAATGACTTTCCTTTCAGAGTTGCAAGAGAACTGCAACTCTATTCACCTCAGCTCCTTTTCACAACCTTCTCAGGGTCTGACTGGGGGTGATTCACATTACAGTCAATGGGTAGGTGGTGGGAGACTGTGTGTGTGTTTGTGTGTGTGTGTGTGTGTGTGTGTGTGTGTGTGTGTGTGTGTGTGTGTAAGCATGACAACACCACATAATACAGAGAGAAAGCAAGAGAGATATAGACAATGAATAGAGAGAGTGAAATAGCGGGATGAGAGAGATGCAGAGAGAGAGAAAGAGAGAGAGAGAGTTGCTGCACAGCTGTTTTTAGGTCTCTCTAGAGATGTTCGATCGGGTTCAAGTCCATTCAAGGACATTCAGAGACTTGTCACGAAGCCACTCTTCCCGGCCAAAGAGTTTAATCTTGGTTTCATCTGACCAAATAATCTTGTTTTAGGTGCCTTTTGGCAAACTCCAAGTGGATTTTCATGTGCCTTTTACCGAGGAGTGGATTCTGTCCATAAAGGCCTTGATTGGTGGAGTGCTGCAGATATGGTTGTCCTTCTGGAAGGTTCTCCCATCACCACAGATGAACCCTGGAGCTCTGTTAGAGTGACCATTGGGTTCTTGGTCACCTCCCTGACCAAGGACCTCCTCCCCCGATTGCTCAGTTTGGACGGGTGGCCAGCTCTAGGAAGAGCCTTGGTGGTTCCAAACTTCTTCCATTTAAGAATGGAGGAGGCCACTGTGTTCTTGGGGACCTTCAATGCTGCAGAAATGTTTTGGTACCCTTCCCCAGATCTGTGCCTCGACACAATCCTGTCTCGGTCGTCTACGGACAATTCCTTCGATCTCATGGCTTAGTTTTTGATCTGACATGCACTGTCTTTTCAATGAGATTTCATTGGGAATCCAGATTTCTAAGGGACCTTCTTGCAGTTCCTATCACTTCCACTGGATGTCAACAGTCTTCAGAAGTTGGTTGAGGTTATTCCTTTGTGTAATGAAGAAGTACGGCCATCTTGAACGAGGGTCACTTGAAGTGTACTGTTAGATAGATGCGCATGACCAGAAAGCATGCTTCAGTTTGTTTTCTTCTTGTCTTGAACACAGATCATCCCGTCTTCAATTTTATTGATTATTTACATTAAAAAAATACCTAAAGTTGTATTACAAAAGTAGTTTGGCGAAGTTGACAGGTAACTTTTGAGATATTTTGTAGTCACATTGAGCAAGTTGGAACCGGTGTTCTTCTCGATCAAACACGCCAAATAAATGGACATTTTTGATATATATCGACGCAATTAATCGAACCAAAGGACCATTTGTGATGTTTATGGGACATATTGGAGTGCCAACAAAAGATGCTCGTCAAAGGTAAGGCATGAATTATATTTTTATTTCTGCGTTTTGTTTCGCGCCTGCAGGGTTGAAATATGCTTTCTCTCGTTGTTTACGAAGGTGCTATCCTCAGATAATAGCATTGTTTGCTTTCGCCAAAAAGCCTTTTTAAATCTGACGTGTTGGCTGGATTCACAACAAGTGTAGCTTTAATTTGCTATCTTGCATGTGTGATTTAATGATTATGGTAATTTATATGAATTTGGCACTCTGCATTTTCCCTGGCTTTTGGCCAGATGGGATTCTAGCATCCCACATATCCCAGAGAAGATAAGGTATTTCTGGATTTTATATTTAATACATTTGCAAACATTTAAAAAAAACTTTGGACTTTTTCATTATGGGGTACTGTGTTTAGATTGGTGAGGATTTTTATTTATTAATCCATTTTAGAATAATGTTGTAATTTAACAAAATGTGGAAAAAGTCGATGGGTCAGAATACTTTCCGAAGGCACAGTACCTAAGTCTGTGTTTGCAACAAGCTCTCAGAATCTTACTGCAAAATCAGATGCCTAAACTCTTGTCCATAAACGTCAAATTTTGAAGGTTAAGTTTGGGCATTAATTCCAAATGGTAAATATAAGAGTTACAGGGTCAAACAGCAGTTGCTGCATCCATTTTTGGACTTTTGAAATGTATGATACATATCCATTTATTCTTGAATAAAATAACTTATAAATGTATAACTTATAAATCTCCTGATGTCCTGCTTACCTGGTATCAGGTAGGCGTAATTGAAAGAGAAGAGGGAATAACATGTTTACTTTAATGAGCGCAAAAAAGAAACCAAGCCCATGTTGAAACAGAATAGATTATTCCAACTGTGCCCCGAGTGCTTCAACTCCTATATGAATTACACACACACACGCACGCACGCAGGCACACACGCACACACACTAAATGATTCATGCAGGAAGTGTTATGGATGAATGCTTTGAAGTGGCGCCAATGATCCGTACATTATGTTTATTGTCTGTGTGAGTCAATGTATATAATTGACATTGTTACGAGTGCTACTGTACAGTAGCTGCTTCTATAACCACATTCTCTAAATCATAGACCCAGTCAGCCGTACAGTACAGTAGACTAGGGGCTGGAATGATGCTTCTCTTTCCTCCCAGAATGAAATACCTTTAACTCCATCTCTGAATCCACATGGGCTTTATTGGTCAATATTAGCAAAACGTAACTAAAACTTTTAAAGTGTAAACTGTTTCCACTCATGCTTTTTTTTATTGAGAGATGAACATACAGGAATAGTGGTCAGTGTCTTGTTCAGTCCATAATTGAACAGTATTGAAGAAAGTATTACATTTTCTGGGGATGATAAATATAGTAGGTGCTGGTGGTTTGCAATTGATTACTCAAAAATGATATCTTTCTTCCATAGCGTACATAGCATACAGTGCTTCAAAAACAAGGTGCAAACAATATATCGCAATACACATGAACACCACACCACCACCAAAAATGTCTCCGTGATAAGAGCTACTGACTCAAAGCAACATATTTAAAACATCCATATTTCCCATCAGGTGCAGTGAAGAAGCCAATTGTAAGCTTACACGAAACACAGACCTTATATTAAGTGTTTTTAAAATCCCCTATGGGATAAATGAATGGTGGAAAAATGATTGGAACCATTTCCTTGTTTGACCGCTAGGTTTTCTGGGTATTATGACACCTCCACTGTGGGACTATTACACCGGTTAGGTCTACAACATCTTGTGGCATGAATGATAACGGCAATTATCACCAATATATCACAATAGTAACGGCATATTTTTGTAGGAAGTAGCGGAGGCTTAATCCTTTATGGCTCGTTGGTCAAAGCATATGCTTGTAATCAGAATCAAGCATCATTGGGAAAAACACATTCAATCACAATCAACAATGTAGTGCAGGACAGTATAGGTAAGACTGGTTTGTATTTTAGTTGTTTGGGAGTTATTCCAGGCAGTGCTCTGTTCACTGTAATGTGTGATATCAGAGATTCCAGACCTCATTTGCTGTGAGAGCAGGGCATTGAGATGGAACCAGAGCCAGGCGCAGGCAGCAGAACATCCCCATTGTCCCTACCTCACAGTGAGCATGGCTCCACAGTGACCTGCGAAAAATGTCAGGTATTTTATGAGGAGTTCATTGCATTGTCCCCTCTTCAAGCACAAGAACTCGAAATGCTAAGAAAAATGCAGCGCCAACAAAAAAACTGGCATGATGCTCGTAAGCTCCACATTACTGCAAGCACAGCAAAACAGGTCCCTGTGAGCCACACCACAGATCCCTCTCAGTTTCTGTCTGGAAAAAAATCTAGCCCAAGTTCCAAGGGAACAGTGCAACTAAGCATGGGGGAGAAAAGGACCCACTTGCACTTCAGCACATGCAACAGGAGAGGGAACATGCCATTGAAAGCAAAGGGCTAATGGTGTGCACTGAGGATACATGGCTGGCAGCGAGCCCTGATGTCATTTTAGACTAAATAGCACTGCTAGAAATCAAATGTCCAGTGATCCCTTGCAACACACCCAAGGAAGCGCTCACAACCAAAATCCTTGACATTAGAGTGCAGGAAGGACAGTATGTAATGTACACAAAGGGGCCCAGAGGTTACTCCATGCTAGTAAAGATGGGCATGTATTGTCTGGGGCTGCAGTCAGCCAAACTTGTTATGTGGGCCCAAACAGAGCACATTGAACTGGAGGTTTCATTTGACAAGGTCTTTGTCAACACCCATATCAGGAAGCTCAGGAGCTTCTACTTCCAACACACGCTGCCAAAGTTGGTAGATGACTTTATTTTTTTACATTTACATTTTAAGTCATTTAGCAGACGCTCTTATCCAGAGCGACTTACAAGTTAATTTTTACCTTTTTTTTTTTTTTTATTTAACCAGGCAAGTCAGTTAAGAACACATTCTTATTCTTCAATGACGGCCTGGGAACAGTGGGTTAACTGCCTGTTCAGGGGCAGAACGACAGATTTGTACCTTGTCGGCTCGGGGGTTTGAACTCACAACCTTCCGGTTACTAGTCCAACGCTAGTCCAACGCTCTAACCACTAGGCTACCCTGCCTTTATGAAGGGAAGGCTGCAGGTATGGAATTAATACCTGGACTGTAGGAAAAGCCAGACATTCAGATATAGTATTTCCCTATGCACCCCTGGTTTGTCCCTTTAGATAGAATGACAGCTCATCAGTCAATCACCACTAACCTTCTATCCAATCAGAGACATTCTTTTTAGCCTGCTCGTTGTGTGTCCCGCCTCCAGCCTGTGAGTTTCAGTGAAGACAGAGAATGGATAGTTTGTGATTATCCATAGAAGTAATTAAGAAGACAAGTTTCAGCGTGTTTAGCTGTATTTGTGCGTGCATCTAAAAGTAAGTAAGAATATGTCATGTTTATCATCCTGTATGTATGCTGTCAGGGGGGATAAAGTAATCCGGTGTATTATAAAGTTGTCATTTGTAATGGCTTATGCATCGTGTTTGCTAGCAACTGCGTTAGCTACTGAGCCAGGCTAACTAACTATTTTCTATGCATCCTGAACCCAGTGCATTGCAGTTATGTTTATACTTGAGATATAAGATTGAGGTCCCTTTATTATCGTGGTCACAGTATAGCCGAGCCTGCTGGTAACTGCAGCAGCTTATTGGAGATTGCAGGTTTAAGTTACGTTAGTGAGCGCTCTCGCTCTGTCCCGCCATTTTCATGGTCAGTACAGTTATTGCACCTTCAAGTTGTCACGTGTCCTTGCCGGAACACTTTATAGTTGACCATCTATGTTAGCATACTAGGGCTGTATTGTGTACTGTCATTTCAAATGTATCTTCAACAAAAAATGTAAATCTGTACAGTAATTGAAGTTCCGACTTAACAATATATTGGAAACTTTTGTCAGGGAAGTATTGTCACAAGACATTTTATTTTCTCACTGTTGTGGTGAGATTTATTTGATTAACTACAGGTTTTCCCAAGTTGGTGAGGGCTGCACAGACAATTCATATTCTGTCCACTGCACAGAGATGGTCATCCTTCACCATAATCACAGTCAAGGTGTTTTGAAGAATCCGGAGCACCTTCAGCCTCCCTATTGCCCTTTCCACGTGAATCGTGATGCTTGACATCCACCTTGAACCTGACACTTCTGACCCACTGAGTTCACTTCTTTCCCTTGTGGATGATGGGACCAGGAGGACCACACATTTGGCTGAAAAGTACTCGGTGAAGTTGAAGCTCCGATCTGCCATCACAGAGTGCTCTTGTTCCAGAAGGTCTATCAACCCAGAGTTCTTTGTTATGACCTTGCGTGGCCACCCCAGACTCTAGACAGAAAGGTAATGGCTCATGTGGGGCTAATGCCAACAAGAAACTCAATGGTGTTGTATGACTTATAGTGGGAATATGTTGTAGCTCTTGTGTGTAGAGGTCCTCTCTATGATGCACCTGACATGGATGTCTTGAAGGGAGGTACATTTCTTCTGAGCTCTTTCCTGGACGGCCAGTGGATAAGGCACTGAAGTTCTCTTGCCATGACTACCAACCACTCATGAAAGATGCATGTCACTGTCCCAGCACTAACATTGAAGCTAAATGTCAAGTCTTTGTGGGTAAGACCAAGACACAGCTTGTTCAGAAGGAGTGAGAATTGAGCATGAGACAGCCCATGCTGTGGTGAGGTATGTCAGAAGGGTAAAAAAAAAAACACTCTGGCAGAAGGAAGACCGGTGTAGAATCTGGTGGTGTCTTCGTCATTCAAAACAAGTTCAGGTGGACTGGTTGTCATCTTTTCCTGCAGTTGACTTTCAAGGCATTTCACTTGTTCCTCTGGAGAAGACACTTTTCTACTCAATTCCTTGTTGTCTTCCTGTAGCAGGTCAATGTCCAGCACGGAGAAATCTGTGCCCATGGACATCGAGTGTGGCTCTTGGTCTGTAGCCATTGGAGGTGCTTCAACCTACCGTGTTTCATCCACCAGATCCCTGTTTTGCTTTCTCATGTACCTTTCCAGCTTTTGAGCACCATCAGTGGTCTGTCTGTTTGGAAATAAAGAGGGCGTATAGTCTGGGTCTGTCGATGGCTCACCTAAAACAGAATAATGAAAGAACAAAATCTTTGAATACGCTTAACTCCATGTAGATTCATTTAAAACTCTATACTGTCTTTACTTTTTGTGGATCTAAAACCTGAGAGTGGAAGTTCATACAGGCATTTCCTACAGAAGGCTACATTGAATGTACCGAGAGCTATTGTTTGTTGCTAAAGATTAAACAAATAAAAACAAACAATGCATATAAAAACCTTGCACACAGTAATGGCACAGAGTTTTCATACTAAACCATCTTTGGTAATGGGGTAAAATAGGTTAAGATAACATTTTGGGATTGATTACTCATGTCTGACTTTCACTTGACTCCACTGTCACACCGTCAACAACATCACATGATGTAAACAGAGACGACAGCAGAGGGTGTTCCGTAATGCTGACAGAGAATAAGCGTTTGAATAATTAAACAGAGTTGTGCATTTCCAACTTGAATCCTCCTCTTGTGGGTGATTTTTTTGTTGTTGTTAGAAAGTGCTTCATATGCTAAACTCAGGTTAGTAAGACGCAAGTAGCGCTAGCCAAGGTTGCTAGCTAACGTTACTAATTAGCTTACGTTAGCTTGTCTAGCTAGTTAAATTATCTATGAAGCCAGCTAAATGTAATATCTTTGGTGTATTTGCTAATGACATTGACCTTTGTCTTACAAGCTAGTTAGATTTGAAATGAATCGTATACTCGTGGGTTTACCTGAAATGAAGTGAGTGCTGCAGACCCTGGTATGATTTTTGGGCTCCGTTCGGGCTGCAGTGGTCCAAGCCCTTCCTCGTTTTTTTGGAAATCTGAACATTTTAATCTTTGATAAGGCATTTGTGCCTGACCTCAAGCCACAACCAACAACAAAGCAGCAACTACCAAAGTTGGTTCGATTCATTTCAGGTATAAGAACATTATTATTATTAGTACTACTAGTAGTAGTAGGAGTAGTAACAGCAGTATTAGTAGTATAACAATAACACGTTTTCAGAGATGAAGTCGTCAGGGGTCCCACAATTATTTAGAATTTACACCCGCATTCCATTAAAATGGTTCTTTGTAGAACCTTCAAAAAAGGGTTCTATATAGCACCAAAAAAAGGATTAGGCACTACATAGAACCATTCATTTTTTTGTGTAATGCAATGTAAAAGTGCTGTGTAGTCACAGCTATAAAGCCTGTGCCCCATAAGCGGGTAGTAGGGGTGAAGGATTTGGCCAGGTGTTAAGCCAGGGGGGATAGAGATGCCTAGACCTGGTTACTGCTCGGATCTCACCTCAATCATACATTAGATTAGACACGGGCCTCTTATTATCCCAAAGGTCACCCAGTGTGTGTGTGTGTGTTAACGTGTCTGTGCATGCATGAGTGTGTGAGTGCGAGGTCTCCACTCTATCCCTGTCCCAGTCCCAGCAGGATTGCTACCTATCCTGGGTGTCAGCCACCTGACAGGCAATTAGGGACTAAATGTCACCAGGAGCTAATACCAGCCAATGGAATGACAAGACACCATCTACTGTATATCTATCTATTCATCCCCCCCACCCCTCTCTTTCTCTCTCCCTACCTCCCTACTTTCATTGCTCAATCTCTCCTGCCTCCCTCCGTCCCAAACAGAGGGAGGCCATTATTTTGCCATCCATCGCTCCATCCCTCCCTCCCTCTCTGCCTCCCTCCCTCCTACCCCTACCTTCCTCCCTCCATCCATCATCCAATCACATCCATCTTTCCTTCTACTCCTGGTTCTACCTATCCATCACAATCCTGGGATCACCCTGCTACAGATAACATAGAACAGGTGAAACAGATGTAATTCAAACAGATGTGCAGTTACAACATATCTAGTTTAAATTGGTCTGCCTGTCCAAAGCGATGCAGTAATACAGAGAGTCTACACTGTGAGGAGAGAGGAAGAGCGCGAGAGAAAGCGATACACTGAAAGAAGGAGTGAGAGAGAGAGAGAGAGGGAGGAAGTAATTAACAGTGGCGGGTTCTGGTAAAGCAAGACTCCTTTCAGATTTGTTTCATTACACCCCACAGATATGGCCAGGGACTGACTGGACCACATATGCACAGCGACTCTGACTGAGGTTCTGTCTGCTGAGACGTGGATGAAAATTGTTTGCTAAAAGACATTAAAGGCATATACATGGCATACAGAAGGTTTAATTCACTATTAATAACTGTGTACATTCTGATGTCTTACACACCATGAACACTGTTTCATACTGATTCACTAGGATGGATTAGTGTACATGACACATACAACACAGCTGAATAAACATAACACCAGCTCCTAAGTGGAATATAAACTCACACCCCCTCTAACTGTGAGTCATCTACAGAATGCCAGTCACGCGACTGACCGACGCACAGAAAAACATATTTTCACGCTCTGCTTGATTATCGAGCATGCACTTAAACCTCGGCTAAGATAAAAGCATTAAAAGGAGTGTGTGTGTGTGTGTGTGTGTGTGAGCGAGAGAGCTGAGAGGAAGAGGCAGAGAGGGTGGCTCGTATTGCTGCAGTCTATCACACTGGCTGGGACGGTTGTGTAGAACGATCTGTAGGCTTACATTACAGCTAGGCTGGAGTATAAGCCAAAAAGCCACTTACCAGGTGTGCAAACAGTACACACACACACACACACACACACACACACACACACACACACACACACACACACACACACACACACACACACACACACACACACCATATATGTAGGTACGCGCACATAATGCATGCACACACACTTTACAACACACATACACACTTCAACTGAGCAGTGTATCAGGGACTGTCGGCATATAAAATGCTCTCACATTTCAAAAGGCGTGTTTGGGGGTCCTGTGAGTGAGATGAATAGTCGACTTCCCAGATAAGAGAGGGAGAAAGAACAATCTGTTTTTTACATTTCAGAGGGAGGACATTATCTAGTGGTGTGTATAAAATATGGTGGGGACACTTATTCTTCTGCCTTATTTCTAAATATGACATCAATGTCATACAGGCATTTTAAATCTGAGATGCAGAAGAGTGTTATATCATCTGTAAGACAGACAGAAGGGCACAGACACACGCAAACACACACACACATATGTGCAGAAACACGCACACAACACAAGCCAATCTCCGGTGTGTATATAATGTTGCTCTCCCTGGTGAGCTGAATAGTAAGCAAGGTGTGCGAGAACGCGTCCTGACATTTCCATTTTTACTGTGGTGCACACACTTGCAAGCTCATACTTGCTCACAGCCTCTTACACTGACAGTGTTTGTGGGTTGGGCAGTTAAGTAAAATTAGAATTTGGACTTTGATTCTGGGAAGCAAACATGTATGTTTATAATACCCAGGGACCAGTTACAGCAGTTGGTTGTAACTCTATGTCCAGGGTAAAATGTGCTCTAGGCCGGGACCCTACGCCTGGCCGCAGATTCCACGCCTATTAGGAAGCAGAAGTAGGGTATTACATTGGGACTATCTTTCTTCATGATATGCAAAGAAAAAAATAACAATCTATTTTCAAAAGGATGTGAATCTCATGTTCATATTTCACAACCTCTGCAAGCTTATTGAGTTGCCTATGGGCGAGTCAACAGCAAAATAATGGCCATCACAGCATACTACATGTGGCTGATCAGATATCAGCAAACAAATATCACCTCCACTTATTTGCCCAGCCTGAGATCAAATAACTGAATAAACAGACAGAGATTGAGTGAAACAAAATCATAGACGGGATACAGCCTAGGCTACTACGTGACCGAAGAATAAAATAATCCCCCTGTTATCCTAGGCTTGTGTAGGCTACATAACATGCTCGCAAAAAAATGTTCTGGTAACACTGTCAGATGATTATCAACATGAACACTCACCTCAATTTGGCCAAAAAAAATGTCCAGACTAATTATAACCAAATATCCAAACGGAGATTCTGTGAAAACAAAAATCAAACATTGATTGATTCATTTATCAAGACGAGTCCCCACGTATGTCTCAAAGCTGCACGCTGTTCCAATCGTAACGATGCTGAAAATATTGACCGCATACGGCTATTGCTTTATGGTGTTTAAAATTATTTGATGACTTTGGGAGTTTCAGTAAGCATCAATAGTTATTCATTCCCACAGTAATTAGTGAATGATCCATCCAGTTGTGGTTAAGAACACGTGCATGCATAGTGGTGGGCTTTGCGAAGTGATGGCCGAAGTGACATACCTTCGCAAGCAGCCTAGTTACGGGCGATGCCAAGCAACAATCATAATGAAAAATCGAATCTCATGAATGTGCATTGCTTCCGCCGAACTTAGCTGCTACTATTCTCATTTGTTTGGTGCAAAAGGTGTAAATTCTAATCACAACGTCGGACGTAGCTATGCCCGATTTAACATTTAAGACCACTTTTTTTTTACGACCAACAGGTGCAATCGGACGCAGATACAGTTTGAATCACACATAATTATTTTGTTGTCACAACATTCAATATTGGCTTGTTTACTCTTCACTACTGCTGTTGTGTGTGGGCTCCACTACTTTAGATTAGAGCGCACACAAGAAAAGCACTCTGCTACTGAAAAAAAAATGTTTTCCCCAAACTTCATTATCATTCTCACTGAGGAGCGAGTTTGGAGAGGGGGAGAAGATCAAAGCCGAGCAGGCACTAGCGATCGCCGCCGGCACTCTCTGTCTCTCTACTCCCAGACACAGAGGTGAAGGACACACTCACACTATCCCTCCCTCTCTTCGTCATCCCTCCATCCTAGACCTGGGCATTGTTGTGTGTTTTGTCCACTTTCATTCATCCCCCAGTCCACTCCTCTCACACCCTCTCTCTCTTTTATTACCTTGTTGTTCTACCTTTATCAGGATTGGGGGATCTCACTAAGGCCTTGTTAAGAGTTGAGCGCTTCTGGCACGTTTGAAACCTGAATGAGAGAGAGAAAGAAAGAGAAAGAGAGAGAGACCCTAAGGAGAAAATGAGCATCCCAGTTATTTTCCTGTGTTTCACCTTCTACCGCCCTTTGCCGGAACGTGAAAATAATAATGGGTGTTCAGTTCCTCTCTGGTGTGGTCCATGAATAAGAAAGAAATCCATTCTCATATGCCTCACCTTGACTACCAGCAGACCTCACAGCTGGTGGAGAAAGGAGGATAGAGAGATAGAGAAAGAGAGAAATATGTCTCTCGAGGGAGGTCACTGCTCCTTCATCTAGCAGTGGGCTGGCATACACAGACAGGACAATGACAGTAGATAATCAGTGGACTGATCTGTGACAACACGCAGGGAAGAATAGGTGGAAAGAAACTGAGCTACTGACAATAGAGACTTGTCTACACACACCCTAAAAAATATTTCTTTATAGTGACAAATATGTGTTTTTTGGGGCTTCCATAGCAGATCCATTTCTGGTGCTATATAGAACCATTTTTAGAAGGTTCTATGAAGAACCATGCTCATAAGGTTCCAAATGGAATGTTTATCGTGCTATAAAGAACATTTTCTTAAGGTTCTACAAATAACCATTACAAAGTGTTCTATATAGTACCCAAGAAGGGTTCTACTATGGTTACAACATTTGGTGGTATATATAACCCTTTTAACTTTTTATGGCTGCAGGGGCAGTATTGAGTAGCTTGGATGAAAGGTGCCCATATCAAATGGCCTGCTCCTCAGTCATAGTTGCTAATATTTGCATATTATTATTACCATTGGATAGAAAACAATCTGAAGTTTCTAAAACTGTTTGAATTACGTCTGTGAGTATAACAGTACTCATATAGCAGGCAAAAACCTGAAAAATTCCACTTCCTGTTTTTTTTCTGGATGTGGCAGATTTTCAACCAAGGTCTCATTGAAATTACAGCGAGATATGGATGATTTTCACTTCCTACGCCTTCCACTAGATGACTCGATTGACACAGGAAATAGTCACCACAGCCATGAGTGGACCATGCGTTCACCAGGCGCGTTCACAGGGGAAGGACTTGCGTTCCACCGCTCATCTGAAGTAATTCTAATTCTCCGGTTGGAACGTTATTCAAGATATATGTAAACAACATTCTAAAGATTGATTCAGTACATCGTTTGACATGTTTCTACTGACTGTTACGGAACTTTTAGACATTTCGTCACGTTATAGTGGACGCGCTTTGTGACTTTGGAATTGTTTACCAAACGCGCTAACCAAAGAAGCTAATTGGACATAAATAACTGACATTTTCAAACAAATCAAGCATTTATAATGGACCTGGGATTTCTAGGACTGCATTCTGATGAAGTTCAAAGGTAAGGAAACATTTATCATATATTTTCTGGTTTCTGTTGACTCCAACATGGAGGCTAATTTGACTACTGTTCTGAGCACAGTCTTAGATTATTGCATGGTTTGCTTTTTGAAATCTGACACAGCGGTTGCAATTAAGGAGAGGTATATCTATAATTCCATGTGTATAACTTGTATTATCATCTACATTTATGATGAGTATTTCTGTTGAATGATGTGGCTATGCAAAATCACTTGATGTTTTTGGAACTAGTGAATCTAACGCACGAATGTAAACTCCATTTCTTTTATATAAATATGAACTTTATCAAACAAAACATGCATGTATTGTGTAACATGAAGTCCTATGAGTGTCATCTGATGAAGATAATTCAAGGTTAGTGATTCATTTTATCTTTATTTATGCTTTTTGTCAATGCTATATTTTGCTGGAAAATGGCTGTGCTTATTGTGGTTTGGTGGAGACCTAACATAATCGTTTGTAGTGCTTTCGCTGAAAAGCCTATTTGAAATCGGACACCTTGGTGGGATTAACAATGAGAATAGCTTTAAAATGATATAAAACACATTTATGTTCATTGGCTGTGCTGCTCATGCATTGAATCTGCTCCTCAGGGACATAATGGCACTGAAAACAATGGATACCCTCTACAAGAGAGCCAAGGAAATGGTTAGGTATGTGAAGAGTCATCAAGTTATAGCAGCAATCTACCTCACCAAGCAAAGTGAGAAGAATAAGAGCAACACATTGATGCTGCCCAGCAACACCCATTGGGGTGGTGTTGTCATCATGTTTGACTGTCTCCTGGAGGGGAAGGAGTCTCTCCAAGAAATGGCCATATTACAGTCTGCCGATGTGGACAGCCCCATCAATAGGATCCTCCTGGATTATGTATTTTGGGAGAGAGTGGTAAGCAGCCTGAAAATCCTGAAACCTATAGCAGTAGCCATTGCATGGATTGAAGGAGACAATGCAATGCCATCCTGTCTGATGTTCAGACTGCTTGCAGATGTAAGAGAAGAAATCCGTACTTCCTTGCCCATGTCACTGTTGCTCCAAACAGAGGAAACTGCAGTTCTGAAACACATCAACAAGTGTGAAGACTTATGCCTGATGCCCAAACGTGCCGCAGCGTACATGTTGGAGCCCAAGTATGCTGGCAAGAGCATCCTGTCTGGTGCAGAGATCAACAAGGCCTATGTTGTCATCACTACCGTGTCACGGCACCTTGGCCTGGATGAGGTCAAAGTTCTTGGCAGTTTGGTTAAGTACACTTCCAAGCAAGGGCTTTGGGATGGAGATGCAATATGGCAGTCGTGCCAACATATCTCATCAGCCACCTGGTGGAAGGGACTTTGTGGATCTAAGGCTGTTTTCCCTGCTGCCTCCATCATCCTCCAAACCCCACCAACATAGCCGCCTTAGAGCACAATTGGTCCTTGTTTGGGAACACACACACCAAAGCACATAACAGGCTGACCAATACAAGGGTAGAAAAATTGGTGGCCATCCGGGCAAATTTGAGGCTTTGTGAGCCTAACAATGAGCCATCCTCAACAAGGTTGGAAAGTGACAGTGAAGATGAGGCCTCAGTCTGATGTTCAAAAGGTGGACATTGAGGGGGTCCAGGGAGAAGACATGGATGCCTGAGAGGAAGACAACCAAAGCTTTCGTTTCTAGACAATCATTTTACAGATGTATGTTGAAAACGTTTCTTGTGTTGTTCAGTGAAATCATCCCATGTAAAGAGTCAACTAATTTAATTACAGTTAAATTCATAACTAAATCGTCTTTTTTATTTCTATTGGAAGGATTAAATAATTTGCAATGCTGTCTACTTATGATAAGGTAAAAGGTTTATGCTTCTGTCTCCACATGATATCGTAAATATATCCAATGCAAAAAACATCTACATTTAAAAGGTATTAATATTAATTTGCATATATTAACATTAATTCCTATATATTCCCATTAATTCCCATATATTCCCACAGAGAGTTTCCACACCTGGATATTTCCCAAAATGTGCAACCCTAGTCGCCACCGAAAGAGCCATTTTCTGAACTGCAAAGAACCATGGAAGGGCTAAAATTGTTATTTGAGTCATTATAGTTCCACATAGAAATATCCCCCTTACCAAAGAACCTTTGAGGAACCCTCTTTTCTAAGTGTGGAGAGTCTAACAGGCAGACACAACTTACACGCTAAACCCCTGCTCCATATTCACACAATACCCTGCCATTTCGTCCACTCCCTCTATAGATGTGACTCAGAAAACCCATCGGCAGTCTCTCAATTCAAACCAACCCTGTAACTGTGAGTAAAAAGACGAGAAAATAAGAAAATTGATGGCAGATAATAGAAAAAATAACACTGGGTACACTTAGAAGAAAAAGTGCTAAGTAGAACCATAAAGGGTTCTGGTAAGAACTCTTAAAAGATAAAAGGGTCCTCGTGAGAACCATTTACAGGGGGTTCTAACTAGCACCAAAAAGGGTTCCACAATGGGGACAAACCGAAGAATCCACATTTTTTTCTAATTACTGTGGGAATGAATATCACTGAATTGTGAAAATATTTGAAAAAAAGTTGCAATTGAAGACATGTAGTAAATTGTTGTTTACAGAAACTTCCAAAGTCATCCTGCCCGTTTGGATATTGGCTATAGGTTACAATTAGACTGGGGAAATGCTAATGTTACATCTTGTCTAGTTGACTCAATTATTAGCACTGATCAGAACGTTTTAGAGTTGCGACCAACTGCTGTAACTGGTCCCTGGGTATTATAAACATACCTTACGGATTGCTATTATTTTCTATTAGTACAGTATAATGATGAAGATACTCTCAATGTAAGACCCTACACCTGCTTGCTAATAATGCGGTGACAGCGGTTCCACACGTTTCCTTGACACAAGTTGTGTGGGAAAAATATTATATTAAAATGTTACAGACAAAATGAGAAATAAATCCTGAAAATCACATTGTAGGATTTTTAATTAATTTATTTGCAAATTATGGTGTAAAATAAGTATTTGGTCAATTTATTTATTTTATTTTATTTCACCTTTATTTAACCAGGTAGGCTAGTTGAGAACAAGTTCCCATTTGCAACTGCAACCTGGCCAAGATAAAGCATAGCAGTGTGAACAGACAACACAGAGTTACACATGGAGTAAACTATAAACAAGTCAATAACACAGTAGAAAAAAAGAGTCTATATACACTGTGTGCAATAGGCATGAGGAGGTAGGCAAATAATTACAATTTTGCAGATTAACACTGGAGTGATAAATGATCAGATGGTCATGTACAGGTAGAGATATTGGTGTGCAAAAGAGCAGAAAAGTAAATAAATAAAAACAGTATGGGGATGAGGTAGGTAAAATTGGGTGGGCTATTTACCAATGAAACTATGTACAGCTGCAGAGATCGGTTAGCTGCTCAGATAGCAAATGTTTGAAGTTGGTGAGGGAGATAAAAGTCTCCAACTTCAGCGATTTTTGCAATTCGTTCCAGTCACAGGCAGCAGAGAACTGGAACGAAAGGAGTGAGATACACCAGTAGGAGCGCGTGCTACGGGTGGGTGTTGCCATCGTGACCAGTGAACTGAGATAAGGCGAAGCTTTACCTAGCATGGACTTGTAGAATAACAAAAGTTTATCTCAATACTTTGTTATATACCCTTTGTTGGCAATGACAGAGGTCAAACGTTTTCTGTAAGTCATCACAAGGTTTTCACACACTGTTGCTGGTATTTTGGCCCATTCCTCCATGCAGATCTCCTCTAGAGCAGTGATGTTTTGGGGCTGTTGCTGGGCAACACAGACTTTAAACAAAGATGTTCTATGGGGTTGAGATCTGGAGACTGGCTAGGCCACTCCAGGACCTTGAAATGCTTCTTACGAAGCCACTCCTTCGTTGCCCGGGCGGTGTGTTTGGGATCATTGTCATGCTGAAAGACCCAGCCACGTTTCATCTTCAATTCCCTTGCTGATGGAAGGAGGTTTTCACTCAAAATCTCACGATACATGGCCCCATTCATTCTTTCTTTTACATGGATCAGTCGTCCTGGTCCCTTTGCAGAAAAACAGCCCCAAAGCATGATGTTTTTACCCCCATGCTTCACAGTAGGTATGGTGTTCTTTGGATGCAACTCAGTATTCTTTGTCCTCCAAACACGACAAGTTGAGTTTTACCAAGTTATATTTTGGTTTCATCTGACCATATGACATTCTCCCAATCTTCTTCTGGATCATCCAAATGCTCTCTAGCAAACTTCAGGCGGGCCTGGACATGTACTGGCTTAAGCAGGGGGACACGTCTGGCACTGCAGGATTTGAGTCCCTGGCGGAGTAGTGTGTTACTGATGGTAGGCTTTGTTACTTTGGTCCCAGCTCTCTGCAGGTCATTCACTAGGTCCCCCCGTGTGGTTTTGGGATTTTTGCTCACCGTTCTTGTGATCATTTTGACCCCACGGGGTGAGATCTTGTGTGGAGCCCCAGATCGAGGGAGATTATCAGTGGTCTTGTACGTCTTCCATTTCTTAATAATTGCTCCCACAGTTGATTTCTTCAAACCAAGCGGCTTACCTATTGCAGATTCAGTCTTCCCAGCCTGGTGCAGGTCTACAATTTTGTTTCTGGTGTCCTTTGACAGCTCTTTAGTATTGGCCATAGTGGAGTTTGGAGTGTGACTGTTTGAGGTTGTGGACAGGTGTCTTTTATACTGATAACAAGTTCAAACAGGTGCCATTAATACAGGTAACGAGTGGAGGACAGAGGAGCCTCTGAAAGAAGAAGTTACAGGTCTCTGAGAGCCAGAAATCTTGCTTGTTTGTAGGTGACCAAATACTTATTTTCCACCATAATTTGCAAATAAATTCATAAAAAATCCTACAATGTGATTTTCTGGATTTTTTTCTTCTCATTTTGTCTGTCATAGTTGAAGTGTACCTATGATGAAAATTACAGGCCTCTCTCATCTTTTTAAGTGGTAGAACTTGCACAATTGGTGGCTGACAAAATACTTTTTTTGCCCCGCTGTATACACAGTGGGGAGAACAAGTATTTGATACCTTGAATTTTGCAGGTTTCCGACTTACAAAGCATATAGAGGTCTGTAATTTTTTATCATAGGTACACTTCAACTGTGAGAGACGGAATCTAAAAAAAATCCGGATTCAAAAATCCATTGTATGATTTTTAAGTAATTAATTTGCATTTTATTTCATGACATAAGTGTTTGATACATCAGAAAAGCAGAACTTAATATTTGGTACAGAAACCTTTGTTTGCAATTACAGAGATCATGTTTCCTGTAGTTCTTGACCAGGTTTGCACACACTGCAGCAGGGATTTTGTCCCACTCCTCCATACAGACCTTCTCCAGATCCTTCAGGTTTCGGGGCTGTAGCTGGGCAATACGGACTTTCAGCTCCCTCCAAATATTTTTTATTGGGTTCAGGTCTGGAGACTGGCTAGGCCACTCCAGGACCTTGAGATGCTTCTTACGGAGCCACTCTTTACTTGCCCTGCCTGTGTGTTTCGGATCATGGTCATTCTGGAAGACCCAACAACGTCCCATCTTCAATGCGCTTACTGAGGGAGGGAGGTTGTTGGCCAAGATCTTGCAATACATGGCCCCATCCATCCTCCTCTCAATACGGTGCAGTCGTCCTGTCCCCTTTGCAGAAAAGCATTCCCAAAGAATGTTTCCACCTCCATGCTTCACGGTTGGGATGGTATTCTTGGGGTTGTACTCATCCTTCTTCTTCCTCTAAACACGGCGAGTGGAGTTTAGACCAAAAAACTATATTTTTGTCTCATCAGACCAAATGACTTTCTCCCATTCCTCCTCTGGATCATCCAGATGGTCATTGGCAAACTTCGGACAGGCCTGGACATGCGCTGGCTTGAGCAGGGGGACCTTGCGTGCGCTACAGGATTTTAATCCATGACGGCGTAGTGTGTTACTAATGGTTTTCTTTGAGACTGTGGTCTCAGCTCTCTTCAGGTCATTGGCCAGGTCCTGCTGTGTAGTTCTGGGCTGATCCCTCACCTTCCTCATGATCATTGATGTCCCATGAGGTGAGATCTTGCATGGAGCCCCAGACCGAGGGTGATTGACCGTCATCTTGAACTTCTTCCATTTTCTAATAATTGCGACAACAGTTGTTGCCTTCTCACCAAGCTGCTTTACTATTGTCCTGTAGCCCATCCCAGCCTTGTGCAGGTCTACAATTTTATCCCTGATGTCCTTACACAGCTTCCTGGTCTTGGCCATTGTGGAGAGGTTGGAGTCTGTTTGATTGAGTGTGTGGACAGGTGTCTTTTATACAGGTAACGAGTTCAAACAGGTGCAGTTAATACAGGTAATGAGTGGAGAACAGGAGGGCTTCTTAAAGAAAAATTAACAGGTCTGTGAGAGACGGAATTCTTACTTGTTGATAGGTGATCAAATACTTATGTCATGCAATAAAATGCAAATTAATAACTTAAAAATCATACAATGTGATTTTCTGGATTTTTGTTTTGTAAGTAGGAAACAAGACTTTCATGCACACTCTGTCTTTCCCTCTCTCTCTCTCTCTTCTAATCAATCTCACTCTCCAGAATAATCTCAAGCAGGAGGATTAGGGAGTCCTGAAAAGGGGAATCTCCAGAGGCTACTTAGAGCTGGGAACCCTACACTGCCAGGGAGAGGAGAGCCTCACCCAAGGGGGAGGCAATAATGAGAACTATGGACCAGAACATGGGAGGAGACCAGGGGGAGTAGAATCACTCTCCAATTGGGTAAGGGTTATCTATCTATTTATTTATTTATTTTTGCTTAGGGGAGGGTTGTATGGTCTTTCCCTGGTTTACATTCACCCTTTGTATTTTTTACTATGTAATTTATTCCATCCAAGCCAAATTTCCTCATCTGCTTGCGTGCGCCTTCCCTATATCAAGTTGCACTATGCTTTTCCGTGCTAACTACACCACAAGTCAATAGTCTACCAGTCTAACTTTGGATCCTGCCCTCTATCCATAATTTTCAATATAAGCGAAGAGGCCAGGTGCATCATTGCGCATGAAAGAACAGCGAAGACATGAGACATGGAGCTCAAATCTACTCCATTGATCTTTTATAAGGACAATACAAGTGTCCCACCCAGACTAGCGTACAACACCACAATTAAATGAATAATTGTATTATTGTTTTCTGTACTGTAAGAGTCTATAAAATGCAGTGAAAATGTCATTTGAATAACGGAGCAAAAGCACTGTGATTTGAACATTTCATTCCATTTGGATCAGTTGTGGGTCTACTCTCAACAGTTTATAAGGTCTAGAAAGGCACAGTAGCAGGCCATCCTGGCTGTACTTCTCATACTGAGATGCGCTGTCTGCTGCAGATCTTCATTCTCCCAAGTCGTCCTGTAATATTGTGGTCACATATGCTCCTAGCAGGCCCAGTTATACAGGAAAACTTAACACACGCCCTGCCTCCTCCACGATCCGAGCGGCTATTCCTTGCATAACTAGAACCTAGCGCTTCGAAATAACCATAATATTTCTAATTTAACTTTTAAAACAGATGACCTTTTGTCTGTGGCATAAACACAACCAGTCACAATGTTTTAATCTAATTAGGTTACTTCAAGTCTCTTGTAGGCTATTCGCGCACGGTCATCCAAAATATAATTCCAGTATCCAAACTGTGCAGTAGGCCATTTGATGAATGGAAAGAGAAATATCTACAGTTGATGTCGGAAGTTTACATACACTTAGGTTGGACTCATTAAAACTCGTTTTTCAACCACTCCACAAATTTCTTGTCAACAAACTATAGTTTTGGCAAGTAGGTTAGGACATCTTCTTTGTGCATGACACAAGACATTTTTCCAACAATTGTTTACAGATGATTTCACATACAATTCACTGTATCACAATTCCAGTGGGTCAGAAGTTTACATACACTAAATTGACTGTGCCTGTAAATAGCTTGGAAAATTCCAGAAAATTATGTCTTGGCTTTAGACGCTTCTGCTAATTTACATCATTTGAGTCAATTGGAGGTGTACATGTGGATGTATTTCAAGGCCTACCTTCAAACGCAGTGCCTCTTTGCTTGACATCATGGGAAAATCAAAAGAAATCAGCCAAGACCTTAGAAAAAAAACTTGTAGACCCCCAAGTCTGGTTCATCCTTGGGAGCAAGGTTCTGCTTGTTTGTAGGTGACCAAATACTTATTTTCCACCATAATTTGCAAATAAATTCATTAAAAATCATACAATGTGATTTTTTTTAATTTTGTCCGTCATAGTTGAAGTGTATCTATGATGAAAATTACAGGCCCCTCTCATCTTTCTAAGTGGGAGAACTTGCACAATTGGTGGCTGACTAAATACTTTTTTGCCCCACTGTAGATGGCATCATGAGGCAGGAAAATTACGTGGATATATTGAAGCAACATCTCAAGACATCAGTCAGGAAGTTAAAGCTTGGTCGCAAATAGGTCTTCCAAATGGACAATGACCCCAAACATAGTTCCAAAGTTGTGGAAAAATGGATAAAGGACAACAAAGTAAAGGTATTGGAGTGGCCATCACAAAGCCCTGACCTCAATCGTAAAGAAAATGTGTGGGCAGAATTGAAAAACCGTGTGCGAGCAAGGAGGCCCACAAACCTGACTCAGTTACACCAGCTCTGTCAGGAGGAATGGGCCAAAATTTACCCTACTTATTTTGGGAAGCTTGTGGAAGGCTACCCGAAACATTTGACCCAAGTTAAACAATTTAAAGGCAATGCTACCTAATACTAATTGAGTGTATGTAAACTTATGACCCACTGGGAATGTGATGAAAGAAATAAAAGCTGAAAAAAACTATTCTCTCTACTATTATTCTGACATTTCACATTCTTAAAATTAAGTGGTGATCCTAACTGACCTAAGACAGGGAATTTTTTACTCGGATTAAATGTCAGGAATTGTGAAAAACTGAGTTTAAATGTATTTGGCTAAGGTGTATGTCAACTTCCGACTTCAACTGTATTACAAAACAACAAAAAGTGTCATGTCATTGTCAAGCCTTCAATACTGGGTAGGCGTACAAGGTAGGGAGGCATGTAGGCTTATTTTCTGTTAGTAAGATTAACATTGTTTATTTGATTGTGGTGCTGAAAACACAATCCATGATGCTTTGCTTATTGGGTTATGTGGGGCATTGGCACAGAAACCTGTCGGTGGAAATTGTCTGCAGCCAGCTCTGATCAACGTGTAATGAAACAGGCAGGGAGAGTTAGCTTGTCAGCAAACCCTCATCCTTCTGGCCCTTATAGACATTTACCTTTCAGTCATTTAGACAGTCTTTTCCAGAGCAACTTACAGTAGTGAGAGCATATATTTTCACAGTGGTCCTACATGGGAATCGCACCCACTATCCTGGCGTTGCAAACGCAATGCTCTACCAACTCAGCCACCTGCGCGACAATTGAGCCCCTGCGCGGCATCGACTGTACCACAAAATAATGGCAAAGTCGATATTCACGTTTATTTGTGGCCATAAACATTATTTTAAGTTAATTCTATGAGGCAGGAAGGTGTGCAATTCTTTTTACAGTACAGAGGAAGGATCATGTGAAAATATGTTTTACATTGGGGAGGGGATTTTTTTTTATGACACCTCGAATTAGACCAACAAATGAAATCTAACTACAGTCTGTTCAGTTTTCCCCTATATTAATTTAGCAGTGGTGCATCGCCACGCGCAATTATTATTATTTTTTTGTTTACCGGGGATGAGCTTCTAAGATCAAAGTTATACGTTACAACATCAGATTGTCCAAGAAACATCCAAGGTAACGAGCTAGCTAGCTTGTAATTCAAGAAGTGTAGCAAACCCTATTCAGAGATGCATGCCTCTGGCAGACAACCAACCGCGCTGCTAAAAAAATCCTAGGGGAAACACTGCTGTTTGAATGCATCTTCAATATATCTTCTTGCCTAATATATTCACACTCCCAGTCTATAAAAAATTTAGTAAACCAATATAACCGTCTTGCTAAAAGGTGCTAGAACAAAGTTCTCATTTGACCAAGTTAAATGTATTGTATTTTTTCTTATACTGCAGTGAAAAACCACAAACATTTGCACCCAGGTATACCAAGTTTTGAAATTGAGCTTTTTAGACTTTCCCGAGAAAAGTGACCCTAGAGTGTGGAATCATTAGGAGCAGTGAAGTTTACTGTGACACCCTGCTACATGTGAGGCCTTGGCAGCACCCGAACACTTGATTGATGAGAAAATGGCGCTGAATTTAATGCCTCTCCAAGTGGGCCAGAAACAGACTCACTACGCGTGCTTCTGTGCATGGCGTCAGCATGGGAGAAAAATATGGCAGCAAATTGAAAGTGGAAGAAAAAAATGTGTGTACCTTGAACTTTCCCCAAATTCATTTTGTAAATACAATTTGCAGGATGCTTGCACTGCAGAAAGAAATAGGTTCCCAGTTGTAAAAAAAAATGTATTAAAGAAACAAGAGCGGGGACTTTCTCCATGACAGATGTTAAGTGGAGCAAGGCTGATTTTCCCTTTAGGCTCCACCTGGTCCTGTCCCAGATGTCTCCGGATGTACCTGTCTGTATAACCTGAGGATACAGCTTTATTTACCCTGTCAACCTCTCTGAATCAAACACCCAAACACCACTAGCTCTCTCTGCTCTGCTGAGCCAAATGCTATTTACCCATTCAGCGGAGATGTTCATTGTATTTCCAGTGATGTGGGCAAAAGTAGTTTTTTTTTTATATATGTTTGTATTTTACCTTTCATGACTAGGCAGAGAGCAGCGTGTTGTCTGGAGTTCAGTTGTAAAAGTTACTGATGGTAAAGTCACTTGGTTTGAACCCAAGTTATTTGCGTGAGACAAGACTGGGTTAGCATGTTGAGCTAAAGCCTAGGCATTAATCCGGGGAGCAAATACAGTACTTTAGGTCTCAGGACATTGGAAGAGACAGAGAAAGAGAGAGAGAGACAGAGAGTGAGAGAAACAGAGAGAAAATTAGACAGAGAAAGAGCCAGACATAACCAGACAGAGAGAAGGAGACAACACAGACAACCAGGGTGCTGATGGGAAAAATAATCCTGCAGTTGTATGAGGATGTGGAATGAGGAAGTACCCCCCAGCGGGCGGAACTTTGGGAGAGAATAAATGCCAGCGTTCCAAACAGACCCGGACCAGTATTAATCTCCTTGATAGCCTTGGAGCCCAGCGCGCATTAGAGAAAATAGCGTGCTAAGCCACAGAGCCATTCAATCTTCCCCTGGCCGGTCCCTCTGAGCTGCCTGCTACAAAGCCAAGACGACCAAGGCCCAGTGCAATAAGGAGTGATGGAGTGGGGCTCTAGCTACACAGCAAAAGACAACATCCACTGAACACGTTTACATCTTAATCAGATCACACAATATAGCAGGTGTTGAAACAGGAAGGGGGGAGCTAGAGAGGGGACGCGATTAACTGTGACACATGAAGGGAGAGGGGGTTGGAGAAAGAGGGAGGGGGAGAGACAGGGAAAGAGAGAGAAGCAGAGAGAGCGAGGTAGAGAGAGGGGAGAGACATAGGGCATTTTACGTTATCACTGCTTTAGAGACTGCTTATCGATGTTTAAAAAGGCTCTAGATCAGATCCAGGCTTTAATTCGAGCAACATTGATTCAAGGTTGGATGCACACCATACCGGGTATTTGATGGTATTGAAATAATGGAAAATGTGTTCAAAGCCGTTGTAAAGAGGATTACAGTTTTTCTCCCTTATCAGAGGGGTGACATTGTTTTAAAGCCCAAATCCAAAGGGTCAGGGGGGTTATGGCAATGCTAGGTTTACTGATTTTGCATAACTGACCAATACCCGACTGGGTATTGAACCTGGGTCATCTGCATGGCTCAAAACCGTGCTAGCCAGCGAGCTAAAGTCTATTTTTTGAGCTTCCAATCTCAGGCAAGGTCTATGTTGTTCACCGAACCACCTACAGTACATTTGCAAAGTACGACCTAAACTCCTTATAACAACCTACAAGGCAGGATGAGATTTATTTCCTCTTTAGTTAACAGGTCGAGTTACGCTCTGCAGCCATGGGTCTCTGCTTAGAGTAAAATTGAAATCTCATGTTTTCCTAATATTCTCCAGACAAAGTCATCCATCTTTTAATCTGTTCTGAAGTGTGGTAGGGGCAGTATCAGCCAAGCTCCAACAACACACTGCACTCTCAAGGTTTTACTAGAAGTATGACAGATGAAGAGTCCTGCAGTACTGTACTTTACACACATATGCCACTAGGAGAAGGCAGGGGGAGGGGAGAGCAGAGGAGAAAAGAGAAGATGAGAAAAGAGGAGCAAACAAAACAGATGAGTACAGAACAGAACAGATGAGAACAGAATAGAAGAGAACAGAACAGAACAGATGAAAATAGAACAGATGAGAAGAGAACAGAACAGATGAGAACTGATAACAGATGAAAACAGATGAGAACACATGAGAAAAGAACAGATGAGAAAAGAACAAAACAGATTAACAGAATCGATGAGAACAGAACAGATGAGAAGATAACAGAACAAAACAAAACAGTTAACTATTTGCTATACATTTCAAAAAGCACAGAATGGATGTGTGTTCTCTATGAGGAAAGACTACAGTAGTCCTGTCAGGGATATCTCTATGCTATGTGTGAGTCAGCCTGATGCTTGTTAGCCTCAGGGGTGTAAAGAGGAGTCAGAGTTCAAGAGATGTCATAAAGAGGAATCAGAGGTCAAAGAGAGTGGTGAGAGGTCATGAGGGAGGGTCAGAGAGAGTCAGCGCTAATGGACCAAAGCCTCAGACACACACACACACACACACACACACACACACACACACACACACACACACACACACACACACACACACACACACACACACACACACACACAGTATGCCAGTACGCTCTGTGTGTGTCCCAGTGCACACATGAAAATGGGAGTGTGTGTGTACGTGTGTGTTTGAGTATATGTCACTGCCTTCACCATAGCTGCCTGACCCCACCACTACCATAGCTGCCTGACCCCACCACTACCATAGCTGCCTGACTCCACCACCACCATAGCTGCCTGACTCCACCACCACCATAACTGCATGACCACACCACTACCATAACTGCCTGACCCCATCACTACCATAGATGCCTGACCCCAACACTACCATAGCTGCCTGACCCCAACATTACCATAGCTGCCTGACCCCAACACTACCATAGCTCCCTGACCCCAACACTACCATAGCTCCTTAGACCCCAACACTATCATTGCTGCCTGACCCCATCACTACCATAGCTGCCTGACCCAAACATTACCATAGCTGCCTGACCCCAACACTACCATAGCTCCCTGACCCCAACAGTACCATAGTTGCCTGACACCATCACTGGCCTATGCCTCTACTTTAGTGATTGGGTCTGCTGATTTTCATACCTGGACAGAAACCAAGATCTGCTGAAGAAAACCAAGATCCAGACCATGCTAATCCAGCATATTGAATTCATGAGTAAACGATTTAACCTCAATATAGTGGGACGCAGTAAGTGGTCGGGCTGAGCTCAATTTTGCTCTCTTACAGGGCTCATGCCCTCTCACACCTCCTTCCACCCACCCACACATACACTTAACCCCCTACCTGGAGACAGAGAACGTTAATCAGCACAGGAAAGACAGAATGAGTTGATTCATTATTACGCACACCTGCCACCATCGTTACGAGACTCAACTGGACTCCATCACCTTCCTGATTAGCTCACCTACACAGTTGAAGTCGGAAGTTACATACACTTAAGTTGGAGTCATTAAAACTTGTTTTTCAACCACTCCACACATTTCTTGTTAACAAACTATAGTTTTGGCAAGCTGGTTAGGACATCTACTTTGTGCATGACACAAGTAATTTTTCCAAAAATTGTTTAAAAACAGATTATTTCACTTATAACTCACTTTATCACAATTCCAGTGGGTCAGAGGTGTACATACACTAAGTTGACTGTGCCTTAAACAGTTTGGAAACCCCCCGAAAATTATGTCATGGATTTCGAAGCTTCTGATGGGCTAATTGCCATAATTTGAGTCAACTGGAGGTGTACCTGTGGATGTATTTCAAGGCCTACCTTCAAAACTCAGTGCCTCTTTGCTTGACATCATGGGAATTCAAAATAAATTGTAGACCTCCACAAGTCTGGTTCATCCTTGGGAGCAATTTCCAAACACCCAAAGGTACCACGTTCATCAGTACAAACAATATTACGCAAGTATACACACTATGAGACCACGCAGCCATCATACCGCTCAGGAAGGAGACGCGTTCTGTCTCCTCGAGATGAACGTACTTTGGTTCGAAAAGTACAAATCAATCCCAGAACAACAGAAAAGGACCTTGTGAAGATGCTGGAGGAAACAGCTACAAAAGTATCTATATCCACAGTAAAACGAGTGCTATATCTACATAACCTGAAAAGCAGCTTTGCAAGAAAGAAGCCGCTGCTCCAAAACCGCCATAAAAAAGCCAGACTACGGTTTGCAACTGCACATGGGGACAAAGATAATACTTTTTGGAGAAATATCCTCTGGTCTGATGAAACAAAATAGAAATGTTTGGCCAGAATGACCATCGTTATGTTTGGAGGAAAAAGGGAGAGGCTTGCAAGCCCGAAGAACATCATCCCACCCGTGAAGCAAGGGGGTGGCAGCATCATGTTGTGGGGGTGCTTTGCTGCAGGAGGGACTGGTGTGAGAAAAATTTGTGGCAAAATGGCTTAAGGACAACAAAGTCAAGGTATTGGGGTGGCCATCACAAAGCCCTGACCTCAATCCTATAGAAAATTTGTGGGCAGAACTGAAAAAGCGTGTGCGAGCAAGGATGCCCACAAACCTGACTCAGATACACCAGCTCTGTCAGGAGGAATGGGCCAAAATTCACCCAACTTATTGTGGGAAGCTTGTGGAAGGCTACCTGAAACGTTTGACCCAAGTTAAACAATTTAAAGCCAATGCTACAAAATACTAATTGAGTGTATGTGAACTTCTGACCCACTGGGAATGTGATGAAGGAAATAAAAGCTGAAATAGATCTACTATTATTCTGACATTTCACATTCTTAAAATAAAGTGGTGATCCTAACTGAATTAAAACAGGGAATTTTTACTAGGATTAAATGTCAGGAATTGTGGAAAAACTGAATTGAAATGTTTGTAAACTTCCGACTTCAACTGTATCTGTCACTCCCTATGGTTCTTTCCCCAGGTGTTATTGTTTCTGTTCCTGTGTTTCATGTCTGTGCGCTACTCGTGTTTCTTGTTTTGTTCCATGTTCAGTTACTTATTCAATTCAATCCCTGTACTATTCTTAAAGTACATGTTGCTCCGTCTGGATTCCAATAGGAATAATATGACTCTTTGTAAACCAGCAAAATATGACTTGCTGATGTGGCATGGAAACCAGTAGTTTCAGGCCACTCTGTTAGGGTAAACCTATGTTGTTGAAGTATGGTATAGTAAAAAAAAGCAATATAACGCTATAAGCAATAAAATAATCATTTGGTGAAGGCTACGGGACTGAAAGCCGATAAAAGCAAAAATCATATCTCTGTCACTAGCGTACACAGTCATGGTTGGTACGGGTACTGCTAAAATTCACTCGAAAGGCACCCTGGGATATAAATATGCAAATACAGTGTTAAAACAACACCCCAAATGGGTTACGTAACACCACAGGTGTTAATTCCCTAACACTGAGAAAGTTTAAAGAATTTACCCATAGTATTTATTGACACTTTGAAAAGTGTTAATTTAACACTGTGGGTGCTAAAATTCTCATCTCAGATTTGCTGTGTATGTTGTTTACTTTCCAGAGCTGGCTACACTTGGTGATAGGCAACAGGTACACACACTGTGGCAAGTAAGCTGAATTACTATAGCAACACACCTATTTTTTATATATATATTTTTTGTGTCATTTCTATTTAGAGACAAAGTAAGCATCTCTTTTGAAGCTCATGGAGTTGAGATGTGAAATACTATGTCTCTTGGCTTTGAAATAGAAATGCTTATTATCCACTTCAGATGATTTGATTGCTTTTACCATAAGTCAGTGAACATGGTGGAATTGTAGCTAAATAACACACGGAGGCTTGATTTCCATTGCAGAATGAGTATCAATAACTGATTTGCTATGGCCTGTGAGCAAAGGCAGGCTGTTAAACACCAGGTCTGACACGCTCAGTGCCCCAAGCTGTCCACAGACACATTAAAGAATGAAATGTGTGTGTATGTGTGTGTGAGAGAGAGAGAAGGAGAGAGAGAGAGAGAGAGGGGGAGAGAGAGAGAGAGAGAGAGAGAGAGAGAGGGGAGAGAGAGAGAGAGAGAGAGAGGGGAGAGAGAGAGAGAGGGGGAGAGAGAGAGAGAGAGAGAGAGAGAGAGAGAGAGAGAGAGAGAGAGAGAGAGAGAGAGAGAGAGAGAGAGAGAGAGAGAGAGAGAGAGAGAGAGAGAGAGAGAGAGAGAGAGAGAGAGAGAGAGAGAGAGAGAGAGAGAGATGAAATAAATAGCCCAGTTTAAAGAACCCAGGTTAAAAACAGTTAAGTGGTTAGAACTCAAACAGAGATGGGGAGAGAGAGAGATTAAATAGCCCATGCACAGCCAGCTTAAAGAACCCAGGTATAAAACAGTTAGAACTCAGAGACAGAGAGAGAGAGAGACGGGGTAGACACAGACAGAGAGAGGGTGTTGATTGGTAATTAAGACTTGATTATGCTCTTGTATCTTCAGCTCCTGGCTATAGTCTAGTCCCGGAGCAGCGTACTAGATCAGTGCCTTGTGCTGCACCAGGTGGCAGTCAAATGTGCTAACACTGCTCAGGTGTGGCGTGTGGGGACACACACACACACACACACACACACACACACACACACACCTGTACCTTCCCTCTGTGTTGGATCTAATAAGGGATAGAGAAGTAAGTGAAGCTCACTGCGTTCACACCTGACATGGTCCATCAGCGTTTCCTCCTTCTCTGCGGCAGATATTCTAATGCAAACAAATAGAACATCAGAAAATCATCAGCATGTTCTCAATATAAAATCAGAGTTAATATGAATGTTTTTTGTGGCAGTGAGACCACGGTTCAGAAAACATCACGGTGTCAGCTGTAGGGCAGGACGGTAGGAGGGTAGCTGTTGGGCAGTGGTGCACCGTTTCCCGTATGGGCTCATGCCGCCAGTAAGCTCCTGGTAACCCCTGGTGCAGCCGGTTCTGGCCAGTGAGCCTGTGCTAAGTCTCCAGCGGGCGGTGGGATGAAGGGAGGATGATGGCTCAGAATGAGAATAGCACAGCAGAGAGGATGGTAGGGTTTGCGTGCTCCCCTGCCCTCTCTCTCTCTCTCTGTCTCTCTGGGCAGGACTTCTCTCAGATCCTGCTCAATCTGATAGGGAATGTGTGTGTGTGTGTGTGTGTGTTCATCTGTTTTTGTGTGTGTTATGGACAGTTAAACAGAGCTCTGATAAAAGCCTGCAGGCAAATGCACTGTATATGAATAGAACATAGGAAACATGCACTGTGCTCCCCATCCAGGTCACGATTACCTAACCCAGATGTCAAACTGACATCCAGGACTGAGCATAACTCTATAAAACCACTAGATTACTCATCATGACCAATCCACTACACTGAATTGAACATTACATTATTAGTCCAGGAAATAAAACACTTATGTACATGACAATTCTGAGAGCACTTCTTCCAAGGATCCTACGTGGTCGAGTAGTAGTCTTCGGATCATCATCTAATAGCTAGCTAACAGGACTAAACCATGTGCCTTTTAGAACGGAGAAGAGAGGTTCTCATAACGTGATGAGTGCAGTGTTTCCCCACCTCGTAAAGAGCTAGCGATAACTCTCAACAAGACACAGTTAGCGCCAGAGGACATAATAACGAGTTAACAACACGGAGAGTAGTGTGGCAGAGCATGCCGAGACTTCTGTGAACCAGAACACAAGATATGCAGATTTTCACAACTTTATTCATTTACTTAATCATGGGGCTACAGACGACAAGCAATCGTACAATTTGGGGGACTTATTTTTGATAATAGTGATCAACACATTGTTCATAGAAATAGCAATGTCTTATATCATAACACTGTGGGCTGTCTCTTTACCCAGCTTTGCATGCAGAGCCAGTTGATTCGGTGAAGGAGACATGAGGCAAAGATACTTTTTTTTATCAGAATCTCTGCGCGAGGGAGATGATCAAATGAATGAACGTTTGCGTTATGGTCCCAAATGAAAAGGAAACGGATTGCTTTTTATCTGTAGCCCCATGAAACCAGTCAAAACAAGCTCAACAACTCAATGCAGGCATACACTCCTATTGAAGATGCATTCACCTGTATTGTGAATAGGCCTAGGCTACATCTTGAGTTACCTAGTTTATAAATAGAGGTTTACCATTCAAATATATTATTATCAGTATGTTATTATGTAGTTACATTATTGGATAATTGATTAATTGATGCATACATGGCTTTCTCTGCAAAAATAATACAGACTGAACTCAAAAGACGCCTAACGATTAAACAGCATTAGCTGAGTTCATCTCTCCGGATCGAGTGCCATTCTGTGACGTTGGCTAATACACCTTCTTTTTTGTGGAATCATTTTGGTATTGAGCATGGTGATGGTATCGAGTATCGTGATACTGAATCTGGTATCGAAGTCAAAATTCTGGTATCGTGACAACACTAAGCGAGAGCGCGCTCGACAAGACACAGTTATGACATGAACAATATGACTGGAATAAGGATGGAAAGAGCCACACATTATTTAATGCTTCCATGTAGACCCTTTCCTGTGTTTGCAAACATTGCAAGATGGTGGAAGAACACGGGAGTTCTTATAGAACGCTAGCAACTGCAAACAACAACAAAAAGCCTCTATTTACATGTTGCATATGAGTGCATTTCACACTACTTTTGGATTGTAGTTAGATTGTGAGGCTCGTTTTTTCGTCATCATCACAAATCAACTGCATTATACTTCAAAAATGTCTACTTCAACCAGTAAAATGTCTCTCTGGCTAGATTTTTGCTATAGCCTATATCAATGAGTGTTAACATTCTAGCTAACTTCTGCATCCAAAATAGTTATTTTGCAAAGATCACAACCAAATATAATATTCAAGAAAGAATCAAAACATCATTGTGAGCGTTGTATGACATAAAGTTATTTTGTTTGGAAGTAATACAAATGTTGAATGGGCGCAGATGGCAATGGCTTTCTTACTGCAGTCAAGAGTTGCGCACATCTGTACATGACGCCAGTTTGTCGTTTACTGGAAAGGAGTCTATAGTTCATTGCGACATATTGACCAGAAGGCTATATTGGGCCTTGACTCCAACCCAGTGAGTTTGAAGTCCAAAAATACAGAACTGCTTACAGTGTGCAAACCCCACAAAACTAGCTGGTTTAACACTGCTGCAGCACAAAATAATGTGAATTCATTACATAGCTTTTCAGAGCGTTGGATGGTCTGAAACGAAGAACTCAGCAGCAACATCAAGGCCTGAGAAGCATCCTTATGCTCTCCCAGCCTGGCTCAGACAGAGATATATTCAGCACAGAAAAAGCTGACACATCCACATACAGAACAGAAGTTAACACTATAGGCATAAAGTACTGGAAATAAACACAGGAAACTCTAGAGGATTTGCATTTGGGCTGGTTTGAATCCCAGAGCCGACTCGGTGAAAAATTTGTCGGTGTGCCCTTGAGCAACCTAACCCTAATTGCTCCTGTAAGTCGCTCTGGATAAGAGTGTCTGCTAAATGACTAGAACACTACATCTACATTCTAAGATAACGTTGACATGATTCCAAGAGTCTACTACTGTTCAGAAACAACTGAACTGAAAGGAACACACTCAGAGTACAGTACAAGAAGAAAACGAAAGAAAAGTTTTGTTTCAGTAGTTGTAGATGTTAGTACAATACAAGTAGCTGTCCTTCAATTGTCATTAGCAATGAACGATCTGAGAACAACACTTATTTCTTCGAGTTTCACTGCGGAGAGGAACAACATCACAGCACGCGATGGAGAATGGAAACTGCACCTCAAACTGAAGAACATAGATCTGTGTGTGTGTGTGTGTGTGTGTTTGTGATTGCGTGCGTACCTGTATGTGTGTGTGTGTGTGAGCCCTTGTGTGACTGACAGCTCAGATATATGCAGCTTTATGCATTTACCTCTGGGGTGCACTTACTCTGGGGTGCACTTACTCTGGGGTGCACTTACTCTGGGGTGCACTTACTCTGGGGTGCACTTACTCTGGGGTGCACTTACATTTACCTGGAATTGTGGTGAAAGAGATGGGTAAGTATTTTAGACCCTGGAATAGCAGCTGTATTTCCAATCCTGAATAGCAGCCATCAATTATAATGCAGTAGCTACACATTTAGAAAATAAGATCCCTCAAGTGTTCTTTTGGAAGGGTGATGGTCCTATGTGGGACCATAATGACTCAAAGAACCCTTTGAGGCCTTCAATGGTTCTTTGCAGTTCAGAAAAGGGTTCATTCCTCTTTTTGTGATAATTCAAATGTAGGGACGGTGGCTCATACAAATATTTTGGCGTGTGGTTTGCTCACATCTTTTTTTTGTGCAACTGTGATTGAGAGTGTCATTCCAGTGGATCTAATCTGCTGTGTTATGCAAGTACATGTTTAATATGACAATGGCCAGTGACGGTTCATTTTGAAAGGATCACATATGCCCTGGTGTCAATTGAGAACACTTGATTAAATCAGTGGTTCTCAATTCTCTCCTCGGCGACCCCCACTTTTTTCCAGAGACAGTAAAAGTGTACTTATTTTATGGTAACTTACTGGCAGCCAACCAGTTACTCACTGTAAAAAAAAGTTACAGTATATTACTGTGTGTGTGTGAACTTCTTTACAGTAATGTACTGATTAAGCAATGTTTCTTTGGAATTTGTAACCATAGCAGAACCCTTTTTTTGGTGCTACATGGAACCTTTCATTGATGGTTCTTCATTGAACCCTTTTTTAAATGTAATTTAACTAGACAAGTCAGTTAAGAACAAATTCTTATTTACAATGATGGCCTACCCCGGCCAAACCTGGACAATGTTGGGCCAATTGTGCGCCACTCTATGGGAGAGAATTGAGAACTACTGACTGAGTCAACCATTCTCAGTTGACACACGGCCATACTTGAGTACTTCACAAAAGACTGCCACAGTAACCATAATCATATATAAAATATAATAGCATAACACAACAGAGTAGATAAGCTGGAATGACACTCACTCAGTGTCATTGCACAAAATTAGCTGTACACAAACCACGCCCCACAATATTCTAATGAGCCACTCCCCCTACATTTTAAGTATCATTAAAAGAGCAAAGAACCCTTTTGTGAATGGCAAAGATCCATTGACTAAAAGGGTTCTTTGAGAACCATCACCATTCGCAAAGAACCCTTGAAGAACCCTCTTTTCTTAGTGTGTAGCAGGGTTCTAGATACAGAATTATACAGTACCAGTCAAAAGATTGGGCACACCTACTCACACCTAAGGGGTTTTCTTTATTTGGACTATTTTCTACATTGTAGAATAATAGTGAAGACATCAAAACTATGAATTAACCAAAAAAGTGTAAAACAAATCAAAATACGCTAGTCACCACTTCCCAGGAGAGTCACCACTTCCCAGGAGAGTCACTACTTCCCAGGAGAGCCGTTTGAACGTAAAACAATTTTTTTTTAATCAAAATGTGTTTTTGGGCAGAAATGCCTTCTCGAAAATGTGAACTTTCATGTCCGTTAATGGGGCTGCAGTTATCCTAGTGGTTAAACCATTGGGCCTAGTAACTGAAAGATTGCTCGATCGAATCCCTGAGCTGACAAGGTCAAATCTGCCGTTCTGCCCCTGAACGAGGCAGTTATCCCACTATTCCTAGGCCGTCATTGTAAATAAGAATTTGTTCTTAACTGTCTTCATTAGTTAAAACCTGTTAAATATAGGGCTGTCTGCTGCCCACTTTGGAGTAATTGCGTGCCCATAGTAAACAGAAAAAAAATCTGTCGAAAATTGCTAATATATGCATATAAAAAATATTATTGAATAGAAAACACTCTAAAGTTTCTAAAACCGTTTAAATTATGTCTGTATGTAAAGCAGAACTCTCAGGGCAGTCATTCTCCCAAACTCTCTCTTGTCATCATAAAAGTTGGCCCAACTTTGACGTCATCGTCCCCACCCTTCCCAAGCACCTACAGATCTGGGAACAGTTTCTATGTCTTCAACGCGATGTCTGCTTTCAATGGGGCTTCTCATTGTGAGAATCGCGCGCTCACGAGAGTTTTGGCGGTCCGAAACCTTTCGGTCACGCGAAAAAAAAGGTCACATTCATGTATCTTTCTATATATATGTAGAACATGCATATTTAGTTAAAGTTTATGATGTGTATTGCTTGTTATCTGACGTTATCTGCCGGAGCTATCGTCATTTCTCAGGACATTTGAGTAGCATTTTTTGAACAATGCGTCATTGTAAACAGAGATTTATGGATATATATAGAAAAAAACATATATATTATTGAAAAAAACATAAATGTAATGTGTAACATGTTATATTACTGTCATCTGATGAAGATTTCAAAAGGTTAGTGAATTATTTTTCTTTTAATCCTGCGTTTGTTGATTGCATATTTTGTTCAACTTGGCTATGCAAATTAGCTGTGTCTTCGGTGGTGGTTTGACATAAATATGTGCTATGTTTTCGCCGTAAAACATTTTAGAAATCTGACTTGCTGGGTAGATAAACAAGGTGTTTATCTTTCATTTGAGCTATTGGACTTGTTAATGTGTGGAGGTTAAATATTTTTAAGAATATTTTTTTTGCGTTCCATGCGCCACATTCCAGCTGAACGTGGGAGGGAAAGTTCCCAAATGGGACTCACGATCCCTAACAGGTTTTAAATAAAGATTCATTAATTTTAAAAAATTATAACAAACTTTTATGCCATCTGTAAATATTAATACAATTGTTAAATTATGAGCCTCGTTGGTCAAGCCAAAGAAAAAGTCAGCAACCTTCCTGCTCGCCATGATTGGCTGAGATAACGAGTGGTCTGCTATATAGCGCGCTTCTGTCAATTTGAGCTGGTTAGTATGTCTAGTTAATCCTGTTTAACACAGCTTTTTATGTATTGTATATTAAAACTGCATAGGTGTTGCTCTCCACTTTCTGGAGGACTGAGTTTTGAAATCCGTGGAATTAGAGTATGATAGCTAAGGAGATGGAGAAAAAACCTGTCTCCGGATTACATCTTAAAACTAAGGGCATGGAATCCGACAGGAGACACGTCCAACCATGAATGATGTAAGATCGTCTAGCTAGCTACATGTTCAGATAGTACATGTTTCTAATGTTGACAGAAAGAGCGATTTGCTTGGCTTGCTATAGTGTAATGTTAGCTAGCTAACATTGAACCTGGTGGATAGATACCTGCAGATTCATGCAAGGCAATAAATAAAAGCAAATGTAATTTGTCACATGTGCCAAATACAACAGGTGTAGTAGACCTTACAAGGACATGCTGACTTACAAGCCCTGAACCAACAATGCAGCTGAAAGAAAAACACCTAAAGAAAAATAAGAAATAAAAGTAACAAATAATTAAAGAGCAGCAGCAAAATAACAATTGCGAGGCTATACACAGGGGGTATCGGTACAGAGTCAATGTGCGTGGGCACCAGTTAGTCAAGGAAATTGAGGTAAAATATACATGTAGTTAGAGTTATTAAAGTGACTTATGCATAGATAATAACAGAGAGTAGCAGCAGCGTTAAATAGGGGGTGGGGGCCAATGTGAATAATCTGTGTAAACGTTTGATTAGATGTTCAGTAGTCTTATGACTTGGGCGTAGAAGCTGTTTAGAAGCCTCTTGGACATAGACATGGCGCTCCAGTACCACTTGCCGTGTGGTAGCAGAGAGAATAGTCTATGACTAGGGTGGCTGGAGTCTTTGACAATTTTTGACAATCCTCTGACACCGCCTGGAATAGAGGTCCTGGATGGCAGGAAGCTTGGCCCCAGTAATGTACTGGGCCGTACACACTACCCTATGTAGTGCCTTGCGGTCAGATGCAGATCAGTTGCCATACCAGGCAGTTATGCAACCAGTATAACATTTTGAGGATCTGAAGACCCATGCCAAATCTTTTCAGTCTCCTGATGGGAAATAGGTTTTGTCGTCCTCTCTTCAAGACTTTCTTGGTGTGCTTGGACCATGATAGTTTGTTGGTGATGTGGACACCAAAGAACTTGAAGTTCTCAACCTGCTCCACTACAGCCCAGTCGATGAGAATGGGGGCATGCTCGGTCCTCCTTTTCCTGTAGTCCACAATCATCTCCTTAGTCATTGTTGTCCTGGCACCCAATGGCCAGGTCTCTGACCTCATCCCTATATGCTGCCACGTCCTTGTTGGTCATCAGGCCTACCACTGTTGTGTTATCAGCAAACTTAATGGTGGTGTTGGAGTCGTGCCTGGCCGCGCAGTTATGAATGAATAGTGAACATCCTGAGTTGTGATTATGGTGCATTGTTTACCTAGATAGTTAGCTAACGTTGTGTATGGCCTTATTTTTCGTATCTCAGAGCCATTTGTTTAGCTAGCTATAGTCTAATGGTAGCTAACTAACATTGAACCTGGTTGGTTAGATACCTGTGTATTCATGCAGGATAGTAACGTCATGAGTTGTAATTATTGTTTATTGTTTACCTAGCTAGCTAGCTAGCTACATGTCTTAACAAAAGACTCCACTATGCAAGTAACCATTGCGTTCGTCAATTCAGTCTGACCATCTACTCCGATTTCTGAGCACTCTCGTCTGAGTGTGCCAGAGAGTGCAGAATATCTGATGAATTCACGTCCGGTGTGCACTCTGAACGCCAAACGCTCTGAATTTACAAATGGACAATCTGATAGCATAGTTGCAGTCACCAACGCTCTGAATTACATAACAGCCTAACCAGCTCTGCTAGAACAAGTAATGTTTAGTGAGCTGTTCTCTCTCACAGATGTCTGGAAATGGGTATAGACAAAGAATGGCTCTCCAATAGTAGTACCAAAACATTCAAAGGCCATTTTCTCAAAAGTGAGTTTAGAAGTTGATCAACTTTCAAAGCAAAATTACTTTCCCAATGTTCCTCAACTGTAGTGTATGATATACTGTTTTGTAGCTCTGAGTCTCTACTTTTATGCAATGTAAAACACATACGTAAGATCGATTTGTCACATATGTTGATGTGTTTAACACTTTTTTGGTTACTACATGATTCCATTTGTGTTATTTCATAGTTGTGATGTCTTCACTATTATTCTACAATGTAGAGAACAGTCAAAATAAAGAAAAACCCTTGAACGAGTAGGTGTGTCCAAACTTTTGAGTGGTACTGTATATCAGAAATAATTACAAAATGTATACCACTAGTACCAAATGTGCCAAGGGACATTGACATTATAGTACATTGCATGAGAGAGAAATCATAAATAATGGGGTTCTTACTGTACATGTCTGGCTGGTATAAGTCAGTCAAAGACATCTGTACCAGGGCAAGGCTAAGGGCTATAAGGCTGTAGGATTCTGTCTGACGTATCTGTGGTTCTCTTCTCCCTGTCATCATTAGCAGTGGAAACACGTCCAGCCCTCTCTCCAGCTCCACTCTCCCCGACAGACACGCACACACTGAAGAGCCTGGGAGACTCGGGGGAACAGCCCAATAAATCTGTCTCTATACGTGAGGCACCTCCACCTCTGTAATGGAAGAAAAGAAGGCTCTCCTGGACAAACATACACAGATGGGCAGACCTCTAAAAGGGTATACCTCATATCTGCACCGCTTAAACCTCTTCTAGGGGAACATAACCACAACAAAACAAAACCTAATACAATGTAGCCTGACACCCCTTTTCAACCTTGTTATGTGATGTTGAGCCTACTCCACACTCCTCAAGTAATCCACCGGTCCCCTATGCGTCTTGTAATACTACAACTTGTAAGAGGGGTTCAACCGGAACCTAAAAGACACCCACCATGAATGCCAACTAAATTTGCCCAAGAAGAGGCAAACAAAAGAAAAACCCACACCAAACTTAGACCGGAAGCAAACCAAAAAGTGGAGCAAAAACAAAACCAGGGTAGATCAGATAAATAATTGTTTTTCTAGAATAGGGCATACAATCTAAAGGTGTTGGCCCTCCACATCTCTCAAGACAACTGGCGCAATGGGCCAGCCACTCTCAAATAGCATCTGGGCCAGCACAGGTGAAACACCTTCCCACTAACGAGATGGTGCCCAGCACAGGTGTAGCCCCTACTGACTAACAAGGTGACACCAATCGTTGCGCCCTACGGGCTGACGAGCTATATGTGCTAAAGTCCAACCTCAAAATATAAATGGAAAAACCCAGAACCTGTAACAAACTATAACAACACAATAAAGAGGACATTAAAAACAACTATATTCAGTCTAATGTAGTGCCGAGCTGACTACAAACTCCCGAAAGAAGATTGAGGCCCACTATCTGACTGCAGTAATTACAACATAACTTAATTTGAGATGCGAAGGGGAACATGTTAAGGAGAGGCAGAATGATAACCCAGCTCCAGGAAGTTATCCAGAGATGATTAATATGTCTCTCCTCTCCTATTTGCTCCTCATTAAGTCACTGTCTCTCTGTAATTGCCTTGCTCCAACCATAGAGGATGAGAGGAGAACTGGGTTTGACGACATTAAAGGCAGGTGAGAGAGGAGAGATTTTTTTTATTTTTTATGAGGAGGACAGGATATATATCCGTGTCATAATCAGTCTCAACCTTGAACTCTGATCATGAGGGAGCCCCACAACGATGTTACTCACTGTCAAACAACATGCTGTAGCTTATGGTGTGTGCGCTTGCATGTGTGTACATGCACGATGGAATTATGGTAACATTATACAGTACATTTCAGTCTAAGACACGTAGAAATTAAAATGTGAAGCAATACTATAGAGATAAACCTAGGTTCAGTAAATCTGATCTACATGGAGCAGACAAAAACAGGCAGATGGCATAAAAATCTAATCAAAACAAATGTTGTTGGTCACATACACATGGTTGGCAGATGTTATTGCGAGTGTAGCGAAATGCTTGTGCTTCTAGTTCCGACAATGTCTAAAAAGTAATCTAACAATTCCACAACAACTACCTAATACACACAAATCTAAGTAAAGGAATGGAATAAGAATATATAAATATATAGAAAGGGAAAGAAGGATATTTCCCACAGCTGAGCATTAGCGGGAGCGAGTGAGAGGGAGGGCAAAATATTGAGTGACGCGTAGCCTTTCAATAGGTGTTTTAGCAGTCCTTGATAAAAGCATCAGCCTCCTTATGAAACGTCTCTACCCTACATTAGCACTAGGAAAATGGACACACACAATTGGATTTGGAGAGCAGGCTCAATACATTTCAGTCTGCGTTCAGTGCTAACCTTGTAAATGGAAAACATATTGAACTGATAGTGAAAGGAAAAAAGTAGAGAGGACTAGGCCTAGAGAGAGAGAGAGAGCATGAAGAGGGGCGAGAGAATATAGAGGCTTACCAATGGTTCAATGTTGTCTAATTGGCGAAGGAAAAAGAGAGGGGAATGAATGAACTCGCGATTTCACAAAAGACCTTCATCTACTATACATGTATTTGTAAATGGGCCTCCTTTAACCTTTCAAAGCTACCATCCCTGAGCAGATGAAAAACAAAATGTCAGAAAGGAAGAAAAATATAAACCTTCACAAGAGAATAATGATCTTATTGGCTCTTAGAAATGGCTGTGTTCAAGTTAGAACCGCTCAGATAGTCCCATATTATAAAGGAGCATGGCATAGTCAGCCATACAGCAGTGTGTATATTTAATAAGCCGCTGGCAGTGGGTTCATCCCTGATATCCCCATATAACCATGCCGGCTGCTTCATAATGTCAACAATGTTAAATGCATCATAACTACGGGACTCCACATTTACGCTAGGCCCGTAGTAACTATGCAGTAGCTAGGAGACTATATAGATTGATGGTATATTGCCATGATTACTTATCGCACATGGTCCAGAATTTTGATATCTGCTCAAGCATGTGTGATGGGAGACTGTTTAAGAATATTGATTTTTGAGAAGAAAGGAGATAAAAAGAGAGAGAAAATGTGTCATAAATACGACTGGTGAATACAGATGGAGCCTTGTGTGCAAAATGTCTCTAATAAAAAAGGTTAAAACCTGCTAAAATGTCCTAACACTGATACACAAAAAAATGCTGAGTTAAAAACAACCCAGAACTGGGTAAATAGTGGACAAAACACACATTCAGTTAGCTATATTTGGCCACCCGTGAGAGTACATTTCATTCCTGTTCATCACGTTAAGTTTGTACACTGCAAACGTCACTTTTCATTCAATATTTTTGCACTACATATTCCAACAAAAAAAAAAAAAGATTATTATTTAAATATTAGAACAATGTGGTATCTCTGCGTAGGCACTTGAGGAATTCATTGTCACGTTCTGACCTTTAGTTTCTTTGTTTTGTCATTATTTAATATGGTCAGGGCGTGAGTTGGGGTGGGCAGTCTATGTTTGTTTTTCTATGATTTGGGGATTTCTATGTTTCGGCCTAGTATGGTTCTCAATCAGAGGCAGGCGTCATTAGTTGTCTCTGATTGAGAATCATACTTGGGTAGCCTGGGTTTCACTGTTTGTGGGTGATTGTCTATGTTAGTTGCTTGTGTCAGCACAGTTCTTATGATAGCTTCACGGTCGTTATTTGTTTATTGTTTTTGTACAGTTTACTTCGTGTTTTTTTCATCTATTAAATGATGCATTCACACCACGCTGCGCTTTGGTCCGCTTCTTACGACGATTGTGACACTCATAAAATATATTTTAATATAAGGGGTGCGTACTGGTGGCAGAGAAGTCAGGCACAGGAGAGCAACAACTGTGTTACAATGGCACAGTTTAATAATAAAAATCACCATAAACAGAACAATCAATACAATGGGTACGAAACCCATCGCCACCAGAATAATGTGCACAAGCACGTACAACAAACAATTCCAGACAAGGACATGGGGGGAACAGAGAGTTGAATACACAACATGTAAGGATGGAATTGAAACCAGGTGTGTGGGAAGACGACAAAACAAATGGAAAGTGAAAAATGGATCAATGATGGCTAGAAGACCGGCGACGCCGAACACCGCCCGAACAAGGAGAGGAACCAACTTTGGCGGAAGTCATGACATTTAAAAACAAGATAATAATAATTTAAAAAAATACAATCTGTGCTCAATATGTAGATAACAATGCAACCGAACAGATGAAACAGAGTGTAATTTACTCTCACTGGTGGCCAAAAATAACTATCTGAACGCCAGGCCCCTGGTAAGCCATGCCTCCAGTCTTCTGATCTGACGTGGTGGTTAATTTAAGTGATAATGACCCCAAAGCTGATGTTTGGAGGATATAGTGGCATGGCTGTTTTTAGGCCTGAGATGAAGTTGAAGTAAAAAAGTGCCAATATATCCTCCAAACAACAGCTTCTTGGGCATTATCACTTTTATACAACGGGTTACCCAACACATTCAAATAATAATGAACATATTTGTATTATTTTGATTAATTTATTCATACAATTTCATCCTTCTCCAAGATATAGCCCGAAAGCAATCTAGTGTTGCTACCCAAGCCGGCTGGTCGTTTGTTCTATCGGTTCGGTTGCCAGAGACGTGACCCAGTCATTAAGTCTTTTTGTTCTGCATCTATGGACTCAACCCAATCGTTCGTTCTAAATGTTCTATTGCCATACTGGCTGGGAACGTTCCTATCCCTTGCTTGCTAGCTAGCCAACTACGGCAAACTTACCGTCACGTCAAACGGTGCAGCCAGAATAGTAGCTGCATTTGCATTTGTTTAAGCTGTTTTCTGGTGACATTTATTTGGATACATCCATAACAATTAGCTAATGAGGCGAGACATCACCTGGCATCAAACATGTGCTCTCTCATCAGGACACTGTTGTTCAGAGGAGCTAGCCATCAACCCAACTAACACAATCATTTCAAACTGAAGCTGGAAAGACTGCAAACTAGCTGCACTTCATTTTGTTTTTCCTGATTTATATAAATATTTCTTGGTATATATCCATATGGCTGATAAAAGCTGCCTGCCTGTCTATCTCTTCCCGACACGGTCATTACCATGCGACAGCTAGAGACTGAATTTGAATATTGAAACAATGTTGCAAATGTCAGGGAGACAGACAGCAAAGTTTGTACATCTCCACAGTTGAAAACTAAATGTTAGTCTAAAAAAACCATGAGATTATGTCTAGATGCTTTTTATAGTGGAGATCAAGTTTATAAATTGCCTGGTTGGACTGATGAGACAGTGGTTTGCTCAGTCAGATGTAACGGAGTAAATAGGTATTTTAACTTGGAATGGACACTGGTGGGAATGAGGTTTTGACCAATCAGCATTCAGGATTAGACCCATCCATTGTATAACGCTCAATAACCCAGCATCAATAACCCACTTAGTGAGCCAACTGGCTGGGTCAAAATAACCCAATGTTTTTAACCCAGCATTTTTATAGTCTACATTTCAGCAATAATCAAATGCCTCTTTCTCCTTTGACAAGAAAGCGACAAATACCTGTAATATTACAGTAGATAATTCCAGTCTGAATAAATTGTATTTTAAAACGGCAGAGAAAAAACAAAACAGTTATTTAGATGGAGGAGAGAGACATTGAGAACAGGAGGAATGATTCAATGTTGTTCTATTACATGATCTGGAATCATACTGAACAATAGGACAGCACAACCTTGGCTCGAGCAGACGAAGCCAACCAGTCCACAATCACAGGAACCACTGTACTATATAATAACAGGTTACGACTCTGCATTCGGAAAGTATTCAGACCCCTTGACTTTTTAAGAAAAAAAGGGTTTAAGTACTTTCTGGATGCACTGCATGTATACAATGAGGGTATAGTGTTGGTTGGTTACCTGTTGGCCAAATCCACATGGTAATTACATTACACCAACATCAGTGTGCCAACCCCTGTCAAGTTTCTGTCACTGTCATTTACTGCTCTCCCCCTCTACATCCTATCAGTGTGTGGAGAAACATTGTGTGTGGGGCAACATACAGCATGATGCTGCTCCATCCATTACTTTATCCTCTCTGACTGTCTGTCAACCCACCAACCCAATACAGCACTGCCATGTCTGTACAACACAGCCTGCCAAGCTCCTGTCTCTGTCCTGATGCTAGAGCTGTGTGTGGAGACTGCCCAGGGTGTGTGTGTGTGTGTGTGTGTGTGTGTGTGTGTGTGTGTGTGTGTGTGTGTGTGTGTGTGTGTGTGTGTGTGTGTGTGTGTGTGTGTGTGTGTGTGTGTGTGTGTGTGTGTGTGTGTGTGTGTGTGTTAACGCATGTGACTGTGTCAGTGCGTATGTGCGTATGTGGCTGCCAGTGACTGCTCCTCTGTAATTAGTGGCTGGCGTGTAGTCGTTCCAGGGAGTGTGGTAAGCTTGTTAGAGGAAGTAATTAGTATTCATCAAGGACAGGACTCTCCAATTCACTTCATTGGCCACTGGGTGAAGTCAGCCAATTACATAGCAGTGTTTTGTTTATCTATTTTACATTTTATTGTAACTGGTTTTGTTTATTGTTGAATCAGGCCACAGTTGTTGTTAAATGTACTGTATTTGTGAAAGGTGCTATACAAATCAAGTTTGATGTGATTTGATTGTGGTGAGTGCAGATGGTGCTTATATGAGTTACCTGTATTAAAAACGTTCTCAGTAGGACTGCTCTAGAATCAGTTCCTCCTTGTCAATCTTATTCATTATGATCTACAAGTCAAAACTGGTCATACAACAACATTATATCCTACTCTTTGTGAATAATGCTTTATGTGAATAAGGATATTCATATTTGTGAGCTGAACAAGTGAGCAATGCGGGACATCAAAATGATGTAGACACCAGCTCCCATCCATCTACTTGAATACATAAAAATAAGAGTCTGCTAAGTCATGTTCCCTGGAGACATCATTACTGGGTTTTGGGGAGGATATCAACAAATGCAACACATAGGAACATTTTGAAATAATTATATATGTACCAAAACTCAAAGGGACTTGAGGAATTTAGCATCTAAATTGCATGTCAGCACTGCAGAGCACATGGTCTTCTGAGGAACACTTTATATGCATGATGTGTTTTAGAATACTTTCCCTCTATTAAATATCCCTCTAATGAATGCCAGTGAAAATGGATTTGTAACTAAAATGTCTCCATTCTTCTAAATACATTTGGGTTCTTTAAAATGACCATTCCACAATAACTATAATCACTTTTTATTTTCTGTTTTACTTTAGTTTTTTAGTGAATATTTCTTCTCTATTTCTTGAACTGCATTGTTGGTTAAGGACTTGTAGGTAAGCATTTCACGATAAGTTCTACACCTGTTGTATTTGGCGCAAATACATTTGATTTGTTGTCTGAGACATAATGGAGGGGGCCTTGTAATCAGAGCCAGGCCACACAGTGCAGTCGCATATCCCTCCCTCTGATCAGGAGGCTGGGGCATGAAACTGCAGGAAGCAAAGCTGCTGATCAGAGTCTCCACTCACCATGACCCACTTTGCTGTGAATCACGCTGCAGAGCACAAAGCTCTGTCTGAACACACACACACACACATAGAGCAAACAGTCTCACACACACACGCACACACGCACACGCACGCACGCACACACACACACACCTGAACACCACCAAAACCCCTCTGTCAGCACCACTCACACTCCTCTAATCTGCATTTATAATTCAAATTCAAACACAGCTGGACATTCCATGGCTGCATGCTCAGACTGTGGGTGTGTAATGTTTACAGTAATGCACTTTACACTTGAACCGCTAAAGCAGTCATTTTGACTGCTCAAGAAATATAATTTTTTTATTACTCTTGCCATAATTTAAGTCAACACACTGTAGGTGTTAGAATCTTAATATCACAAACTGAACTGGAGTTATAACCAGTTTTGGAAGGGCATTTCATTTTTTTAAATGGTTTTCCCCCGTTGCCCCTCCTTCTCCCAGGAGTAGGACCTGCTCCACTCCTTCTTCCGACAGTTGAAAGTGCAGTGCCCAGCAGATAATCACTCTGATAATTGCAACGAAACTGAACTTAAACTATACAGAAACAGATGGTTCTTCCTTTAAAAGTTTTGAGCTTATGACCGTTTGTGGTAGATGGTGGCAGATTGTGGTAAATTGCGTCATTCTGGCAACAATGGCTGACATCCTGCAAGCTGTGCTGCAGTACGCCGCAACCTTTAAAGTAAAAGCCACTGTATGATGGGGGAGAAAGGGGGAGAATGGGTGAGATGATGAGCGAGGGGAAGAGAACGATGCATAATCATGTAATCAGCAATTGTGAATGAAGAACAGGGCGGGACATTCTACTATAATGATCCATTCTAGTTATAATCTTAAAATGGTATGTGTCCTACTGTATATCAGTCCACTGAATCCAAGCAGTCTTATCAGTCTACTCTGGCCTAGTTGGAGGAGGCTACACAGTGAGCGTGTGTGCAATTGTTCATGCTGAACGGCTTTCAATATCTGGGAAAACATCCGGGCAGCAGGTGAGACGAGGGTCGGAGAATGTGGTGATGAGGATTGCGGAACCTTAAATTGGCAAGGGGAGAAATGTCACCATGGACAATTTTTTCACTTCACTGTCATTGGCAAACAAGCTGCTTGAAAAGAAAACAAGTCTGGCCGGCACCATGAACAAAGTGAGACGGGAGGCACCCGCAAAGCTGTTGCACTCCACAACCGAGCTAAAGAATGGCAAGAAAAATGACAAGAAGACAGGGAACCGGAGACTGTCATGCACTACAACCAAACAAAGGTATGTAAGTGTGTCAAGCAAGTGAAAGTTCTGAAAATTGTGTCAAGTTTCAAGTTTTAATGTCAGTGAAATGGCTTTCTGGCAAACTCAAAATCCAACAATGCAATAATCAATAACAATGTAATAATTTTAAAAAACACGAGAAAATAAGAAAAAACATGAAAAACACAATGAGTGAGTAAGCATACTATATACAGGGTCAGTTCCAATATCATAGCTACAATATGCAGGGATACTGGAGTGATAGAGGTATATACTGTATGTATAGGGATAAGGTGACTAGGCGTCAGTTCATAAGATAAACAGAGTAGCAGCAGGTTGTATGTAAGTGGGTGTGTGTGTGTAGAGTCGGTATAAATCTATGTGCATGTTATGTGTGAGTGAGCAGATTATGGAGGGAGTGTGTGTGTGAGTGTGTAGGGCCCTGTGAGTGTGCATAGAGACAAAAATGAAAATAAAAGGACACAAGGTTAACTCAGATAGTCCGTGTAGCTATTTTGTTAGCTACAGTGCCTTGCGAAATTATTCGGCCCCCTTGAACTTTGCAACCTTTTGCCACATTTCAGGCTTCAAACATAAAGATATAAAACTGTATTTTTTTGTGATGAATCAACAACAAGTGGGACACAATCATGAAGTGGAACGACATTTATTGGATATTTCAAACTTTTTTAACAAATCAAAAACTGAAAAATTGGGCGTGCAAAATTATTCAGCCCCCTTAACTTAATACTTTGTAGCGCCACCTTTTGCTGCGATTACAGCTGTAAGTCACTTGGGGTATGTCACTATCAGTTTTGCACATCGAGAGACTGAAATTTTTTCCCATTCCTCCTTGCAAAACAGCTCGAGCTCAGTGAGGTTAGATGGAGAGCATTTGTGAACAGCAGTTTTCAGTTCTTTCCACAGATTCTCAATTGGATTCAGGTCTGGACTTTGACTTGGCCATTCTAACACCTGGATATGTTTATTTTTGAACCATTCCATTGTAGATTTTGCTTTATGTTTTGGATCATTGTCTTGTTGGAAGACAAATCTCCGTCCCAGTCTCAGGTCTTTTGCAGACTCCATCAGGTTTTCTTCCAGAATGGACCTGTATTTGGCTCCATCCATCTTCCCATCAATTTTAACCATCTTCCCTGTCCCTGCTGAAGAAAAGCAGGCCCAAACCATGATGCTGCCACCACCATGTTTGACAGTGGGGATGGGGTGATGAGCTCTGTTGCTTTTACGCCAAACATAATGTTTTGCATTGTTGCCAAAAAGTTCAATTTTGGTTTCATTTGACCAGAGCACCTTCTTCTACATGTTTGGTGTGTCTCCCAGGTGGCTTGTGGCAAACTTTAAACAACACTTTTTATGGATATCTTTAAGAAATGGCTTTCTTCTTGCCACTCTTCCCTAAAGGCCAGTTTTGTGCAATATACGACTGATTGTTGTCCTATGGACAGAGTCTCCCACCTCAGCTGTAGATATCTGCAGTTCATCCAGAGTGATCATGGGCCTCTTGGCTGCATCTCTGATCAGTCTTCTCCTTGTATGAGCTGAAAGTTTAGAGGCACGGCCAGGTCTTGGTAGATTTGTAGTGGTCTGATACTCCTTCCATTTCAATATTATCGCTTGCACAGTGCTCCTTGGGATGTTTAAAGCTTGGGAAATCTTTTTGTATCCAAATCCGGCTTTAAACTTCTTCACAACAGTATCTCGGACCTGCCTGGTGTGTTCCTTGTTCTTTATGAGAGCACTCTGCGCTTTTAACGGACCTCTGAGACTATCACAGTGCAGGTGCATTAATACGGAGACTTGATTACACACAGGTGGATTGTATTTATCATCATTAGTCATTTAGGTCAACATTGGATCATTCAGAGATCCTCACTGAACTTCTGGAGAGAGTTTGTTGCACTGAAAGTAAAGGGGCTGAATAATTTTGCACGCCCAATTTTTCAGTTTTTGATTTGTTAAAAAAGTTTGAAATATCCAATAAATGTCGTTCCACTTCATGACTGTGTCCCACTTGTTGTTGATTCTTCACAAAAAAATACAGTTTTATATCTTTATGTTTGAAGCCTGAAATGTGGCAAAAGGTCGCAAAGTTCAAGGGGGCCGAATACTTTCGCAAGGCACTGTATTTATCAGCCTTATTGCTCGGGGATAAAAGCTGTTCAAGAGCCTGTGTGTGCCAGACTTTATGCACCGGTACTGCTTGCAGTGCAGAGAGGATAATCTATGGCTTGGGTAGTTGGAGTCCTTAACGATTTCTTTGCGACGACCCCCCCCCTCCGTCCCTCCTGTAGACTGACTCATCGTCCTCGGTGATCAGGCAAAGCACCGTCGTGTCAAACTTAATGATGGTGTTGGAGTTGTGCGAGGCCACGCAGTTGTGCGTGAACAGGGAGTACAGGAGGAGACAAAGCACACACCCTGTGTGGCCTCTGTGCTGAGGGTCAGTGTGGCAGAGGTGAGGTTGTCTACCCTCACCGCCTGGGGTCGACCCGTCAGGGAGTCCAGAATCCAGTTGCAGAGGGAGGTGTTCAGACCCAGAGTCACAAAGTTTGGTGATGAGCTTGGAGGGGACAATGGTGTTAAATGCTGAGCTGTCGTCAATGAACAGCATTCTCACATAGGTATTCCTATCATCTAGGTGGGTGAGGGCAGTGTGGAGAGCAATTGAGATTGTGTAATATATGGATCTGTTGGGGCAGTATGCAAATTGGAGTGGGTCTAGGGTGTCTGGGTGGTGGAGTTACTGTGTGCCATAACCAGCCTCTCAAAGCACTTCATGATTACAGAACCGAGTGTTACATGGCGGTAGTCATCGTGGCATTTGAGTTCTTGTGGCAGTGAATTCCTGGGGACAGGAATGATGGTGGTCATCTTAAAACCTGCGGGAATTACAGACTGGGACAAGGAGAGGTAGACAATTACCGTGAATATACCTGCCAGATGCTCTGCACATAATCTGAGAACCGGCCCGAGAATACCGTTGGGCCCCGCGGGCTCGTGGGTGTTGACCTGATTAAAGACCTTTTTCGCGTCGGCCTCGGAAAGCGAGATCACCCCATCCTCTGGGTAGGTGATGACCCTCACACCCGGCACGGTGTTGTTGTTGTCAAAGCGTGCATAAAATGTATTGAGTTCTGTGGTAGATCACGGATGGGTTTTCCTTTGTAAAGTGTAATGGACTGTAAACCCTGCCACATACGGCAGGAGTCGGAGCCTGTGTAGAATGATTCAACCTTATTCCTGTATTGTCCTTTTGCTCATTTGATGACTCTGCGGAGGTCATAGCGGGACATCTTGTAATTATTGCTGTCCTCAGCCGTAGCCTCAGGGTTGTCTATGATAGCTCTGTGTGTGGTCCTTTAGTTTAGCGCCAACCTTGGTGTTAATCCAGGGCTTTTGATTGGGAAAGCGGCAAACCCTCACTGTGGGGACAACGCCGCCGATATACAGTGCCTTGCGAAAGTATTCGGCCCCCTTGAACTTTGCGACCTTTTGCCACATTTCAGGCTTCAAACATAAAGATATAAAACTGTATTTTTTTGTGAAGAATCAACAACAAGTGGGACACAGTCATGAAGTGGAACGACATTTATTGGATATTTCAAACTTTTTTAACAAATCAAAAACTGAAAAATTGGGCGTGCAAAATTATTCAGCCCCTTTACTTTCAGTGCAGCAAACTCTCTCCAGAAGTTCAGTGAGGATCTCTGAATGATCCAATGTTGACCTAAATGACTAATGATGATAAATACAATCCACCTGTGTTTAATCAAGTCTCCGTATTAATGCACCTGCACTGTGATAGTCTCAGAGGTCCGTTAAAAGCGCAGAGAGCATCATGAAGAACAAGGAACACACCAGGCAGGTCCGAGATACTGTTGTGAAGAAGTTTAAAGCCGGATTTAGATACAAAAAGATTTCCCAAGCTTTAAACATCCCAAGGAGCACTGTGCAAGCGATAATATTGAAATGGAAGGAGTATCAGACCACTGCAAATCTACCAAGACCTGGCCGTCCCTCTAAACTTTCAGCTCATACAAGGAGAAGACTGATCAGAGATGCAGCCAAGAGGCCCATGATCACTCTGGATGAACTGCAGAGATCTACAGCTGAGGTGGGAGACTCTGTCCATAGGACAACAATCAGTCGTATATTGCACAAATCTGGCCTTTATGGAAGAGTGGCAAGAAGAAAGCCATTTCTTAAAGATATCCATAAAAAGTGTCGTTTAAAGTTTGCCACAAGCCACCTGGGAGACACACCAAACATGTGGAAGAAGGTGCTCTGGTCAGATGAAACCAAAATTGAACTTTTTGGCAACAATGCAAAATGTTATGTTTGGCGTAAAAGCAACACAGCTCATCACCCTGACCACACTGTCAAACATGGTGGTGGCAGCATCATGGTTTGGGCCTGCTTTTCTTCAGCAGGGACAGGAAAGATGGTTAAAATTGATGGGAAGATGGATGGTGCCAAATACAGGACCATTCTGGAAGAAAACCTGATGGAGTCTGCAAAAGACCTGAGACTGGGATGGAGATTTGTCTTCCAACAAGACAATGATCCAAAGCATAAAGCAAAATCTACAATGGAATGGTTCAAAAATAAACATATCCAGGTGTTAGAATGGCCTCACTGACCTCACTGAGCTCGAGCTGTTTTGCAAGGAGGAATGGGAAAAAATTTCAGTCTCTCGATGTGCAAAACTGATAGACATACCCCAAGCGACTTACAGCTGTAATCGCAGCAAAAGGTGGCGCTACAAAGTATTAACTTAAGGGGGCTGAATAATTTTGCACGCCCAATTTTTCAGTTTTTGATTTGTTAAAAAAGTTTGAAATATCCAATAAATGTCGTTCCACTTCATGATTGTGTCCCACTTGTTGTTGATTCTTCACAAAAAAATACAGTTTTATATCTTTATGTTTGAACCCTGAAATGTGGCAAAAGGTAGCAAAGTTCAAGGGGGCCGAATACTTTCGCAAGGCACTGTATTTTCTGATGGAGGTGGTTAGCTCGTAGATTTTATTGGCTGAGTCTCTAAACATAATCCAATCAGCGCTAGCTAAGCAGTCCTCTAGCATAATCCCTGATTCTGGTGACCATTTCTCAACGGAGCAAGTCACGGGTCCTACCGGTTTGAGTTTCTGCTTGTAAAAAGGAAGCAGGAGTACGGAGTCATGCCGAATGGAGCACAAAGGGGGGCCTTGTGGGTAGAATAACAGTAGTCTAGGACTTTATCGCCTCTAGTGGCATTGGAGACGCGTTGATACAAACTTGGCATCAAGTGTCAGAATTAAAATTGCCGGCAACCAGAAAAGCAGCCTCTGGATGTAGGTTTTCTTTCTTGTTTATAGGGTTGTACATTTTGTTAAATGCCAGCTTGTTCATTTTCCTATCCTTAGGTGGAAGTGGTCAGATGACCCCAGATGCTGCACTACAGGACTGTTTTGCTAGCACAGACTGGAATATGTTCTGGGATTCATCCAATGGCATTTAGGAGTACACCACCTCAGTCACCCCAACAGTGATCGTGCATACATATCCCAAACAGAAGCCATGGATTACAGGCAACATACACTCCGAGCAAAAGGCTAGAGCTACCGCTTTTGAGGAACGGGACCCTAATCCGGATGCTTATAAGAAATCCCGCTATGCCCTCAGACGAACCATCAAACACTTGGCAAGCTTACCAGACGAGCTAAATGCCTTTTATGCTCACTTCGAGGCAAGCAACACTGAAGCACACAAGAGAGCCCCAGCTGTTCTGGACGACTCTGTGATCACGCTCTCCATAGCCGATGTGAGCAAGACGTTTAAACAGCTCAACAATCACAAGGCCACAGGGCCAGACAGATTAGCAGGATGTGTACTCAGAGCATGGGGACCAACTGGCAAGTGTTTTCACTGACATTTTCAACCTCTTCCTGACCGAGTCTGTAATATGTTTCAAGCAGACCACCATAGGCCCAAGAAAGCGAAGGTAACCTGCCTAAATGACTACCGCCCTGTAACACACATTGGTATCCATGAAGTCCTTTGAAAGGCTGGTCATAACTCACATCAACACCATCATCCGGAAAACCCTACACCCACTCCAATTCGCATACCGCCCCAACAAATCCACAGATGACGCAATCTCAATCACAGTCCACACTGTCGTTTCTCACCTGGACAAAAGGAACACCTATGGGAGAATGATGGTCATTGACTACAGCTCAGCGTTCTACACCATAGTGCCCACAAATCTCATTACTAAGCTAAGGACTCTGGAAGTAAACACCGCATTCTGCAACAAGATCCTGGATTTCCTGATAGGCCATCCCCAGGTGGTAAGGGTAGGCAACAACAGGCTGTTTCTGAACACTGGGGCCCCTCAGGGGTGCGTGCCTAGTCCCCTGTTCGCCAAGCACGACTCCAACACCATCATTACGTTTGCTGACAACACAACAGTGGTAGGCCTGATCAGTGCTAAATACGGCTGCTAGAATCCTGACTAGAACCCCAAATTTTGATCATATTACTGCAGTGCTAGCCTCCCTACACTGGTTTCCTGTCAAGGCAAGGGCTGATTTCAAGGTTTTACTGCTAACCTACAAAGCATTACATGGGCTTGCTCCTACCTATCTATCTGATTTGGTCCTGTCGTACATACCTACACGTACGCTACGGTCACAAGACGCAGGCCTCCTAATTCTCCCTAGAATTTCTAAGCAAACAGCTGGAGGCAGGGCTGTCTCCTATAGAGCTCCATTTTTATGGAATGGTCTGCCTACCCATGTGAGAGACGCAAACTCGGTCTCAACCTTTAAGTCTTTACTGAAGACTCATCTCTTCAGTGGGTCATATGATTGAGTGTAGTCTGGCCCAGGAGTGTGAAGGTGAACGGAAAGGTTCTGGAGCAACAAACCGCCCTTGCTGTCTCTGCCTGGCAGGTTCCCCTCTTTCCACTGGGATTCTCTGCCTCTAACCCTATTACAGGGGCTGAGTCACTGGCTTACTGGTTCTCTTTCATGCCGTCCCTAGGAGGGGTGCGTCACTTGAGTGGGTTGAGTCACTGACGTGATCTTCCTGTCTGGGTTGGCGCCCCCCCTTGGGTTGTGCCATGGCGGAGAGATCTTTGTGGGCTATACTCGGCCTTGTCTCAGGATGGTAAGTTGGTGGTTGAAGATATCCCTCTAGTGGTGTTGGGGCTGTTCTTTGGCAAAGTGGGTGGGGTTATATCCTTCCTGTTTGGCCCTGTCTGGGGGTATCATCGGATGGGGCCACAGTGTCTCTTGACCACTCCTGTCTCAGCCTCCAGTATTTATGCGGCAGTAGTTTATGTGTTGTGGGGCTAGGGTCAGTCTGTTATATCTGGAGTAATCTCCACAAGACCTACCCCTAATACACTCAAATCTAAGTAAAGGAATAAGAATATAAACATATAAATATATGGATGAGCAATGACCGAGTGGCATAGGCAAGATGCAAAAATGGTAGTAAAAACAGTATATACGTACATATGAGATGAGAAGTGCAAGATATGTAAACGCTATTAAAGTGTCATTATTAAAGTGACTAGTGTTCCATTTATTAAAGTGGCCAATTATTTCAAGTCTGTATGTAGGCAGAAGGCTCTCTGTGTTAGTGATGCTTGTTTAACAATCTGATGGCCTTGAGATTTATTTGTATTTTTCATTCTCTTGGTCCCAGCTTTGATGCACCTCTACTGGCCTCGCCTTCTGGATGGTAGCGGGGTAAACAGGCAGTGGCTCGGGTGGTTGTTGTCGTTGATGATCTGTTTGGCCTTCCTGTGACATCGGGTGCTGTAGGTGCCCTGGAGGGCAGGTAGTTTGCCCTGTGGTTGTGGGCGGTGCAGTTCCCATACCAGGCGGTGATACAGCCGATAGGATGCTCTCAAATGTGCATATGTAAAAGTTTGTTAGGGTTTTAGGTGACAAGCCAAATTTCTTCAGCTTCCTGAGGTTGAAGAGGCGCTGTTGCACCTTCTTCACTACACTGTCTGTGTGAGTGTACCATTTCAGTTTGTCCGTGATGTGCACGCCGAGGAACTTAAAACTTTCCACCTTCTCCACTGCTGTCCCGTCGATGTGGATAAGGGGGTGCTCTCTCTGCTGTTTCCCGAAGTCCACAATTATCTCCTTTGTTTCATAGTTGTAGCAAAGTCACTCCATGAAGATTTTTGCGATAGCATATATGAAATGTATTAATTACACTGTTAGAATGTTGCAGTCAGAATGACTGTTCATTAGCTTGAAGGGGTCCGTCGAGGCCCAGCGGTTCTAGTGTATAAATAATTCTTGTGTAATTATTATTTTTTTTTTTACAGTGCACCATTCGAAATACAGTAACACTTTGCCCCGCCCACAATATTGTCCTATAACGTACCATAATTTACAGTATGCTGCAGGAAAATGTTTCAGAGTTTTTGAGTGTTTATAATACCCCAAATTACCATATCATTGAACGTTTTTCTGTTACAGTGCATGTTAAAGATATTCCTGCCCAGACAGACACCCAGACAGACAACCAGACAAAGCAGCTGGTTCTCACTTTGAGATATGGTGACAGCTTCGCATGGGCTCAGCCAACCCAAGCTTGTGTCTAATTAATTTCAATCCGCAATTTGCATAATTGAATCTGTTTGTGTGATGGTAATGCGATTGGTCCTTTGCAATAAACATCTGTGTGTGTTGCACTACCCCATCATGTCTGTGGCTCCCACAGACATTATTGGGTAGTGCCTCCTATGTGTATAATACAGTATAAACACCTGTCATTGCAGGTGGCTATAGGGAACCTATGAACACTTTCAAAAATACATTAAATGCCATTATTTTCTTCAAGGTCAGGGTTAGATTATCCAGGGTTAGGATAGGGTCAGGGCCTGTAAACTGTATTCAGAGTAGTGCATGCATCACATCTTAAACTTGCATGAATTATCGCTACTTTATAACTTTGAATTCATCTGTACGTTAGCAAAGCAGCTTCTCAAAAAAGCTACAGCCACCTGCCAGAAACTGATTACTGAAGTAACACAACACACGTTCACAAAAGATCACGTTTGACTTCAAAGCCTGGAGAACAGACAGGGAAATGTGTCCCTAATGTAAAACTGAGAAGCGGGGCCCATTTCACCGCACAAATAGATTATTCACAGATGTCTTGGTGGAAAAATAACGAAAGCAAAGTCAAAAGAGGACTAACCATTTGGTTTCTCCACATATTATCCTCCACTTCACTGATTCAGGAGAGAGAGAGGGTTAAAGACAGATACTATAAGGAGGGTAAGATAGTGAGACAGTGAGAGAGAGAGACAAAGAGAACGACAGAAAGAGGAGAGAGAGGGAGGGAGGGAGAGAAGATTTAACTTCATCTCTGACTCCCTGATGGGTCGCTCTCCTCCACTGCTCTGTCCGTATCTCTACCTAATGAATAGTTAAAGGAAATGAGAGGACCCCTGAATGGAAGGCATAATTAATGGAAGGGAGACATGCATCAAGGTCATGTGTGTCGGACTGGAGGAATCACACTGTTTAAATTGTCAGTATTAATTGAATATTTGCTCTGCGTAGATGAGCCACAATTATTTGAAGAGGTTTCAAATAAAATTGAATCACTTTGGTACTGGGGAGGAGAAATAAGAGAAGGGAAAGGGAGATTGGGTTTGACATAATTGGACACACCTTTTTATCTCCCTCTTTCTCATTCTCTCTCTTTCTCGTTTGCATCCTGTCTGTCTGTCTGTCTGTCTGTCTGTCTGTCTGTCTGTCTGTCTGTCTGTCTGTCTGTCTCTCTCTCTCTTTCCTCTTTCTCTCTCTACGTCTCTCCATCTCGCCTCATGACTGACCATGCAATCAGAGGGATAATCTTTTCCTTAAGAAAAGAAAGAGCGAGAGTTGTGTGTGTTCAGCAGCATTGACAATGTGAAGTAGACTGTTCCATTGCAGACAGCTCTGATGCTTTCGAGAGATGGAGACACGACAGAGAACATTAACAGTCGGAGACAACAAAGTCCTAAATTACTTTTCACTTCTCTGTGTCTCTGAAAACTTTCTTTGACTTTGATGAATGAAAAAGTTCCACTGGAGTTTAGGGCAACCCTACAAAATTGTTCATAGAGGAAGGAACTTCTGTGACAACAGGAATCAGCTAAATGCACATAGCTGCCAAAAGGGCTCATGTTTGACAAGAGCAGTAACTACCAGGTCCTACATCACTATATCTTTGCCCTGTGTGCTGCTTCAAATGTAATACAAATCTCACCTTTATCTGAACCAAACCCACAGATGGGTAGTATGGCAGGTAGCCTGACGGGTAGAGGCTTTGGGCCAGTTAACCGAAAGGTTGCTGGATCGAATCCCTGAGCTGACAAGGTCAACATCTATCGTTCTACCCCTGAGAAAGGCATTTAACTCACTGTTTCCTGGGTGCTGAATATGTTGATTAAGGCAGCCCTCTGCACCTCTCTGATTCAGAGGGGTTGGGTTAAATGCGGAAGACACATTTCAGTTGTACAACTGACTAGATATCCCCCTTTCCCTAATAGAAGTTCCTGGTGCCATTTCAAAACATCTAAAACTCAAATGCTTGGGAGTTACATTCCCAACAATAATGACAGAGGTAATAGCATTGTTTAGCCACTGAATCTGATTACAGTTGTCCCTCAGGCCTCTTTTATCTATCTCCATGTCTATTTCTTTCTTTCTCTCCCTCCTCTACTGTCTACTATTTATCTTTCTCCAGTTAAACAGAGTAATTGTCGATTTCTCTCATGCCATTGGGCTAATCTGTATGGGCGCCCATGCCCCTGCAGCTCCTGCCACGGCCCTGGGGTAACCCTGTACCAACCCCTGGAATGTAAACACACCCTCATCATAGTAATCATCTCAACATGCAACCATGAGCTCTGGAACACAGCCCATCTGCACCCACCTCCCAATTGCTGTTCTCATATGGCAGGGTATGCATTTAGATACAACGCTGCGCTATTGTTGTCGGTACGCTATGGTATCTCAGTTAGCCACTGCTAGCAGTCATCACTGTTAACTAGGACATCAGCCAGCCTCAGCCCGGTCAATTCCTGCCAGTCTGCACAGCGCGATATCAACCCAGAGCATATGGGACTGATTTTTCTCTAACACATCTCCTGGATTCCTACCGCAAGCTCTGAACCTTTACACCAGATCGTCGCAGCTAGCTAGCTGCTATCCGAGTTGCTGCTCCTGGCTAACGTCTCTGTCCCAAAGCAAGGACCAGTTAGCCTAGAGCTAGGCCGATCTCCCGGCTAGCCGAAGAGATCCATCAGACAATTCCTGGGCTTCAATACCTCTTTCGCCAATTGGCCTGGAACCTTTGCTGCTGACACGGAGCCCTGCAGATCCATCACGACTGGTCTGCCGACGTAGCTGTTCGCGGGAGTTTCAACAGTCTCTCCCATTACGACATCACCCTGAGGACCATCTGCTAGCCTGCTAGCCATGGCCTGCTAGCTGTCTGAATCGCCGTGTCTCCAGCTCGCCTAGCTACACACTGGTCCCTATGATCACTCGGCTACACATGCCTCTCCCTAATGCCAATATTCCTTGTCTATTGCTGTTTTGGTGAGTGATTATTGTCTTATTTCACTGTAGAGCCTCCAGCCCTGCTCAATATGCCTTAGCTAGACCTTTTTTCCGCCCCAAACTCATGCAGTGACTTCACCTGGCTTAAATGGTGCCTGTAGAGACAAAATCTCATCATCACTCAATGCCTAGGTTTACCTCCACTGTACTCACATCCTACCATACTCTTGTCTTTAAATTATGCCTTGAATCTATTCTTACGCACCCAGAAATCTGCTCCTTTTACTCTCTGTTCCGAACGCACTAGACCAGTTCTTATAGCCTTTAGCCGTACCCTTATCCTACTCCTCCTCTGTTCCTCTGGTGATGTAGAGGTTAACTCAGTCCCTGCAGGCCCCAGCATCACTCCCATTCCCCAGGCGCTCTCATTTGTTAACTTCTGTAACCATAAAAGCCTTGGTTTCATGAATGTTAACATTAGAAGCCTCCTCCCTAAGCTTGTTTTATTCACTGCTTTAGCACACTCCGCCAACCCGGATGGCCTAGCCGTGTCTGAATCCTAACTTAGGAAGGCCACCAAAAATCCAGAAATGTCCATACCTAACTATAACATTTTCCGACAAGATAGACCTGCCAAATAGGGCGAAGTTGCAATCTACTGCAGAGAGAGCCTGCAGAGTTCTGTCATACTATCCAGGTCTGTGACCAAATAATTTGAGCTTATACTTTGAAAGATCCACCTCTCTAGAAACAAGTCTATCACAGTTACCACTTGATATAGACACCCCTCAGCCCCCAGCTGTGCCGTAGACACCATATGTGAGTTAATCGCCCCCCATCTATCTTCAGAATTCATACTATTAGTTGACCTAAACTGGGACATGCTTAACACCCCGGTTACCCTACAATTTAAGATAGATGCCCTCAATCTCACACAAATTATCAAGGAACCTACCAGGTGCAACCCTAAATCCGCAACCATGAGCACCCTATCATCCTGACCAAATTGCCCTCTAAATACACCTCTGCTGCCTTCAACCAGGATCTCAGAGATCACTGCCTCAATGCATGTGTGCGTAATGGGTACGCGGTCAAACGATCACCCTTCATCATTGTCAAATGCTCCCTAAAACCCTTCAGTGAGCAGGCCTTTCGAATCGACCTGGACCGGATATCCTGGAAGGATATTGACCTCATCCCGTCTGTAGAGGACGCCTGGTTGCTCTTCAAAAGTGCTTTCCTCACCATCTTAAATAAGCATACTCCATTCAAAAAATGTAGAACTAAGAACAAATAAAGCCCTTGGTTCACCCTAGACTTGACTACTGCTCTGGACCAGCACAAAAACATCCTGTGGTGTTCTGCATTAGCATCGAATAGCCCCCGCGATATGCAACTTTTCAAGGACATCAGGAACCAATATACTCAGTCAGTTAGGAAAGCTAAGGCTAGTTTTTTCAATCAGAAATGTGTTTCCTGTAGCACTAATTCCAAAACGTTTTGGGACACTGTAAAGTCCATGGAGAAAAACAGCACCTCCTCCTAGCTGCCCACTGCACTGGCGATAGGAAACACTGTCACCACCGATAATCGAGAATTTCAATAAGCATTTTTCTACGGCTGGCCATGCTTTCCACCTGGCTACCCCTACCCTGGCCAACATCTCAGCACCACCTGCAACAACTTGCCCAAGCCCCCCCGCTTCTCCTTCACCCAAATCCAGACAGCTGTTGTTCTGAAAGAGCTGCAAAATCTGTGTCCCTACAAATCAGCTGGGCTAGACAATCGCAACCACAGCTGGGCTATCCGCCACAATTGTTGCAACCCCTATTACTAGCCTATTCAAACTTTATTTCGTATCGTCTGAGATCCTCAAAGATTGGAAAGCTGCCGCAGTCATCTCCCTCTTCAAAGGGGGAGACACTCTAGACCTAAACTGTTATAGACCTATATCCATCCTGCCCTGCCTTTCTAAAAATCTTCGAAAGCCAAGTTAACAAACAGATCACCAACCATTTAGAATCCCACCGTACCTTCTCCACTATGCAATCTGGTTTCTGAGCTGGTCATGGGTGCACCTCAGCCACGCTCAAGGTCCTAAACGATATCATAACCGCCATTGATAAAAGACAGTACTGTGCAGTTGTCGTCATTGACCTGGCCAAGGCTTTTGACTATGTCATCATTTGACTACGCATTATTATCGGCAGACTCAATAGCCTTGGCTTCTCAAATTACTGCCTCACCTGGTTTACTAACTACTTCTCAGACAGAGATCTGTGTCAAATCAGGGGGGCCTCTTGTCCGGACCTCTGGCAGTCTCTATGGGGGTGCCACAGGGTTCAATTCTCGGGTGTACTCTTTTCTCTGTATTTATCAATGCTGTTGCTCTTGCTGCTGGTGATTCTCTGATCCACCTCTACGCAGACGACACAATTCTGTATACATCTGGCCCTTCTTTGGACACTGTGCTAACAAACCTCCAAAACAAGCTTCAATGCCATACAACACTCCTTCCGTGGCATGCTCTTCAACTGATTGCTGCCCGCACCCTCGCCCGTCTAGCATCACTACTCTGGACGGTTCTGACCTAGAATATGTGGAGAACTACAAATACATAGTGTAGTTGTCTGTTTAGACTGTAAACTCTCCTTCCAGACTCACATCAAGCATCTCCAATCCAAAATGCTGCCAAACATACCCTCGTAAAACTGACTATCCTACCCATCCTTGACTTCGGCGATGTAATTTACAAAATAGCCTCCAACACTCTACTCAGCAAATTGGATGTAGTCTATCACAGTGCCATCCGTTTTGTCACCAAAGCCCCATGTACGGGGCGGCAGGGTAGCCTTGGACTAGTAACCGACTAGTAACCAGAAGATGGCAAGTTCAAACCCCTGAGCTCACAAGGTACAAATCTGTCGTTCTGCCCCTGAACAGGCAGTTAACCCACTGTTCCTAGGCCGTCATTGAAAATTTGTTGAATTTGTTCTTAACTGACTTGCCTAATTAAATAAAGCTAAAAAATAAATTTGTATTTAAAAAACATGTACTACCCACCACTGCGACCTGTATGCTCTCGTTGGCTAGCCCTCACTACATATTCATCGCCGAACCCACTGGCTCCAGGTCATCTATAAGTCTTTGTTAGGTAAAGCCCTGCCTCATCTCAGCTCACTGGTCACCATAGCAACACCCACCCATAGTACGCACTCCAGCAGGTATATTTCACTGGTCATCCCAAAAGCCAACACTTACTTTGGCCGCCTTTCCTTCCAGTCCTCTGCTGCCAATGACTGGAACGAATTGCAAAAATCACTGACACTGGAGTCTTATATCTCCCTCTCTAACTTTAAGCTTCAGTTGTCAGAGCAGCTTACTGATCACTGTATTGTGTTATTGACTATATGTTTGTTTATGTGTAACTATGTGTTGTTGTTTTTGTCGTACTGCTTTGCTTTATCATGGCCAGGTCGCAGTTGTAAATTAGAACTTGTTCTCAACTGGCCGACCTGGTTAAATAAAGGTGAAATAAATCAAATTAAATTTAAGAAAATATATATCTATGTGGCTAATTCATGTGTCTGTGTATATGTGTTTGTGTTTACGCCGTTTTGTGGTTCTCCCTCACAACGGATTTCATATAAAATATATATTTTGTCCTGTATAGGTCTCTTATCCGGTAACATATTACTGTGTTTGTGTTGCGTGTGTGAACCAATATGTATTATGGTAATATCCAGACAATGTAGAGTTGATCCAATGCCATCTGTCTCTGTAAAAAAGGAAACTGTGACAAACAACCGACTTTGTTCACTGGGATAAAAAAAAAGTGAAGCGTTTAAGCCAGCAACATTGATCAGAGATCTGTACATGGCTAGTTGCCTAACAAACCATACAACAGTATAATAGAACCACACAATAGTCCCACAAACTCGAGGCTTCCCAAACAAAGCAGTGAGGAACCGACAATGCAGCGACATCCATCACCCCAGACAATAATGCTGGGTCTGAAATAGCACCCTATTATAGATGTAAAGCACTACCTTTGACCAGTGCACTATATAGGGAATAGGTTGCCATTTCAGACTCAGGCCCTGGTCAAAAGTAGTACACTGTATAGGAATATAGGAAGAGGGTGCAATTTGGTACACACTCTGAGAGTACCATTGTTGAGTGTATGTTTACCTTGCGTCCTCCCGTGTTGAGCCGGATGGGCGTGAGGAAGGGGTCAAAGATCATGTGGCTGGTCTCGATGTTGACGGGAGACTGCCTCTTCCCCACAGAGCACAGGTTCCAAGCTGAGTTCACTAGCCCCCAGAATGACGGCACTGCAACACACAGAGAAGTACAGACAAAACGGTTAGCATGTGTTGCTAACGATGGCGATGCAATAGGGCAGAAGTGGTTAGCATGTGTACTAAACAATGGCATTGAAATACAAAGAGGTGCAACACAAAATGGTTAGCATGTGTTGCAAAAGAGATAAGAGTGGCTAAGGAGGGTTTTGTTGTGTCTTTGTTAGGGCTACTCTATGGTGATGTGAAGTAAATTATCGGTCCTATGGGAGAGCGTAGATTACACATGTAATAGGGACACAATAAGTTAGTACACACACACAAAGACACACACAAAAAAACACACAAACACACACACACACACACACAGTCGTGTTTGAACTATCAAGTTTCAAGTTTTAATGGCACGTGCACAAGTATAGTGAAATGCCCTTCTTGCAAGCTCTAAACCCAATGCAGAAATCAATATCTATATAGGACAGAAAATGACATAAAATAGAACAAAAACATGAGAAATTCAAATCAGAAATAAGAAGAACATGAGAAAGGAAGAAGCTATATACAGGGTCAGTTCCAATACCATATTTATAATGTGGAGGGATACTGGAGTGGTATAGATAGATATGTGCAGTATAGGGGTAAGGTGACCAGCTATCATGATGTATGATAAACAGAGTAGCGGGAGCATATTGTGTATGATGAGTGTGTGTGTGTGTGTGTGTGTGTGTGTGTGTGTGTGTGTGTGTGTGTGTGGGTGCGTGTGTGCGTGTGCGTGCATAGAGTCCGTGCAAAAAATCTAGGGTCAACTCAGTCTGTGGAGCCAGTTTGTTGGCTATTTAGCAGTCTTATGGCTTGGGGATAGAAGCTGTTCAGGAGCCTGTTGGTGTCAGACTTGATGCACCGGTAGCGCTTGCCGTGCGGAAGCAGAGAGAACAGTCTATTTCTTGGGTGGCTGGAGTCTTTGAAGGGATATTTGGGGAGTTAAATGAACTTGTGGATACCATTTCTCTGTGTCCAGTATGAAGGAAGTTAGAGGTAGTTTCGTGAGCCAATGCTAACTAGCATTGTCACAAAGTCTGGAAGTCTATGGGTATCTGTTAGCATGCTTTCAGATACCCATAAACTTCCAGTTATTGCGCTAATACTATTCAGCAATTATGCCAGCGCTAGTTAGCTGCTTCCTTCAAACCGCAAGCAGAGACATAAAAACGGTATCCACGAGTTCATCTGACTTTGGGGAAGTAGATAAAGGTCCTCATTGTCAAACATTTCAAGATCTTCCTTTCAAACCGTCTGATATAGAGGTCCTGGATGGCAGGGAGTTCGGCCCCAGTGATGTACTGGGCTGTCTGTACCATCCTTTGTAGTGCCATGCGATCCAAGGCAATGCTGTTGCCATACCAAGGCAAGCAGTGATGCAGCCAGCCAAGATGCTCTCAATGGTGCAGCTGTAGAACTTTTTGAGGATGTATGTAGGTCACCCAGAAGAACCCCAAGCAGCAAATGGATATGAGCAGTTTCGTCATCCAGGCTTAATCAGAACAAAGTTAACAAACTCTAGCATCATCAGATAGCACTTCGATGCACTGCCGTAAGACTGGCAGGACACAGTGAGAGGATGACACTACAGGGAAAGTGCTATCTCTATATTAATCTCTCTCTCTCTCTCTCTGTCCCTCTCTCTACATCTCTCCCCCTCCCTCGCTATCTCTTTCTCTTTCTCCCCACTGATGTCTTATATAAGACTTGGCCACTGACGGCAGGAACTCTCATCCTGTGTAGAGGGAAGGATGTCTTCAACGTTTCTAGCAATTCACATGGATTAACACATTTCCGCTTAGAATCACAGCCAGGATTCCATTTAGAATCACATAAGGAACTCCACAAGGCAGTAGAAATATCATTTTTACTCTGTGAATTCCACTATTGGAAATGTCCATATACACCACAAAAGTATGTGGACACCCCTTCAAATGAGTGGATTCAGTCGCACCCATTGCTGACAGGTGTATACAATCGAAAACATAGGCCCATATGGAAGAGCTCAGTGACTTTCAACATGGCACCGTCATAGGATGCCACCTTTCCAACAAGTCAGTTTGTCAAGTTTCTGCCCTGCTAGAACTTCCAATGTCAATTGTAAATCCTGTTATTGTGAAGTGAAAATGGCAAGGAGCAACAACGGCTCAGCCGTGAAGTGGTAGTTCACACAAGCTCACAGAAGGGGACTGCAGAGTATTGAGTTCCAAATTGACTCCGGAAGCAACATCAGCACAAGAACTGTTCATCTGGAGCTTCATGAAATGGGTTTCAATGGCCGAGCAGCCTAAGATCACCATGCGCAATGCCAAACGTCAGCTGGAGTGGTGGAAAGCTTGCCGCAATCGGTACCTGCCTCAATGCATAGTGCCAAAGGTAAAGTTTGGTGGAAGAGGAATAATGGTCTGGGGCTGTTATTCATAATCACGGGCTAGGCCCCTTAGGGAAATGAAGGGAAATCTCAATGCTACAGCATACAATGATATTCTAGACGATTCTGTGCTTCCAACGTTGTGGCAACAGTTTGGGGAAGGCCTTTTCCTGTTTCAGCATGACAATGCCCATGTGCAGAAAGCAGGGTCCATACAGAAATGGTTTGCCGAGATCGGAGTGGAGTGAAATAGTCTGTAAACAATTGTTGGAAAAAATTACTTGTGTCATGCACACAAGTAATTTGTGTAATTTGTGCCAAAACTATAGTTTGTTAACAAGAAATTTGTGGATTGGTTGAAAAATTTGTGTATGTAAAAGTGTATGTAGGTGTATGTAAACTTCCGACTTCAACTCTCTATATTTTTTATTAGGTATATGATCACACTGGTAATAGACCATTTGTTGTATTACCTATGAGGCACAGCTAAGTGAGCATAATAGTGCTTCCTTTTGTTTTTGCTGGACTGATGGCCGACATCTGATGATCCGTCTGAGGGGAGCGAGCAGCGGGGAGGCTGCCTCTCACCCACCCCTCTGCCTTCCTTCTCTGCCTTCCTTCTACACAGTCTTCCAGCTGATGGCAAAACTCAAGTCGCACTGCATTATTTCTGCCTCATACACCAATTTATGTTATTACTCCAATGACTAGAGAAAGTGACATTTTCCCCGATATTAAAAAATACTCAAGGCTCTAATAATAACAACACAAGCTTATCGAAACACTTTTGCTACTCATTCATTGCAGCTGCAGTGCTGGTTGTCGCATGAGTGGAAGGAGGGAGAACACACATTTTATGGGTTACAAAGGTGTTGACAAAGTGTTGACAGTGATGAATAACAATTTTTAACATGAACTTACACATAAAAACAGCAGCTCTTTGCTGTATTGGTTGAGTCTCTCTCTAGTCATGGTTGTTCAAGACTTTAAATCTCAGTATCAACTTTGCTGTGCAGACACAGTGATCTGAGATATCTGATTAGCCAGCTGTAGGCCTATGGCTGCACTTGATTTGGTGTCTGGGCTTGCCGTGTAGGCGGAGTTCTACCCTTAGACATGAAATAGTTCAAAATGGGAACACCTTGGCTTCCGGGCACAAGGGCTGCTGAATCAAGTGCACCTACCGCAAACAGCGCAAAATGAAAAAAAGGCTTTGGCGTTGTTTTTTTTACAGAAATGTTTGGGGATCAACCAGGAATGCCTTGGGAGATCGACCACTCGATCACAATCGATTGGTTGGTAACCACTGCCTTCGAGGGACCACTCACATTGCTCACTATCAAGTCTGGTAGAGCAGCAATACATCATGGCTACGATTCTCCTCGTGTCTTTGGAAAAAAGGTGGTGCTGAATTTGACATTTCTGATGTCTCATGGTGAAAAGGAACTTCATTCTGAGGCATAATCCACTTTCCATGTGTATCTTGGAAAGTTTCCAAACATACAGTACGGCAGCTGTTGGTCACTGGCGTCATGTTGTCATGTTCAGAAACTTGGAAAGAGGAGAGTGGTGGAGGGTTGACATGTTATTTATGGTGGCACAACTAGGGCTGGCACAATTACAGTATAGTTGTGTAACAGGCGATTATGGATGAAGACCGTCATGAAAATAAAATAACCGACATAACCGGGGTTCGTTTTGTTTGTGGAACAAACAGCTGACTGAAGAGGTACGGCCGGGCAATTGTGTGGTTGAGGCCGTTTCTGCGGTTACATGGACTCTTTACATGATGAAACGGTGTTGCTAATCGCTGAAACAAGCAGAGTGCAAACGAGTCTTTGGTTACCTAGGTAACACCCCCCTACCTCAATTTGTTGTTGTTGTTTTTGCAATTTAAACGATTATAACGGTCATTAGGCTGACCAATAACTGTCATTCAAAATTCCATGACCGCCGTAAGAGCGTTCAAGTATCAAACCCAGGACATATGTGTGAATCAGGACAATGTTGGCTGACAAGACAGCAATGGCAGCGTTGGCTGAGCTAAAGCCCATGTACAACCCCAGAGTGTTTCACTGAAATGGCTTCTCCTGCACCTGCTCAACTCACTGAACACCCTTTGGACTCGGACTGGACAGTGTTTAGTGAAACTTCTGTAGTTTATCTGTAAGAGCGGTTTAGCATGATGTGAATTAAACATGAGCATTTCCACTACACACTGCAGCCCAGCCATCTTTCACCAGTCAACAAAACCACCTGCTGTCCAATATACTACACACACATACACACACTACAACCCAGCCCTGCTGTCAAAACCAAATTACTCCAGCCTGCAAAATTGCCAGGAGGGGGAAGAGGGGAAAACAACACAATGAAAATACATTAGAGAGTTGGAGAGTCATCTCTTGTTTAAGGTACTATTGAATTGGCAGTAATGTCTTTCCTGTGAGACTCAGAGAGGGAGGATGAGAGAGGGAGAGAAGGGGAGGAAGTGGGCGGCAACCACGCTCCAGATGCTAAATCCTTCCGAGAAATGACAGGAAATCCATGTGTGGAGTGAGTGTACATGATCAATCCATTGATCCATGCAAGTGGCTACCAGGGCAGGGAACACCCGACACCCTTGAACATAGGCACAAGCAGCCGTGTCAATAGCCCAACAGGACCCTTCACTGGCTTCGCTGCCTTCCTATAGCCCCTACCTCCCATATATCAGGCCGTCTGTTGCCGCATATTAACCTCACTTTCATTTCTTATTGGCAAGCTGTAAAAGAGGACAGGGATATTTATGAGCTGGCCTTTAGCCGCTGGATGGAACATACTGTAGGTGCTGTGATGTGTGGAGGGAGAGGGGATGTGTCGGCCAGTTCTCTAGGACCTGTCGATAACTTCACCTTTTTCAGACGACTGAACATGATGGAATGAAGATTTGGCCAGGGATAACCTGCGTAAATGCGGACTGATCTTCGGGAGTTAGCTTTAGGAGCTTTATCATTCATTATTCAATAGCTCTATAAGGACTCACCCTGTGCTTTTACTTTGATCCTTTATGTGTGATTTTGGTATGCAGAGAATAATAGGATTTCATGACAGTTGATTCGATAATTAACTCACATAATCATATAGCGAGGCATATAATCCTTCCGTTCATCATTGCCTTCCATACAGTCATTTCCTCTCACTTTCACTTCTTTCCCTCCTTCCCTCCTCTCCTCTCCCTCCTTCCTTTCCTCCTTCAGTCAGCTAATCACCAATCAGCCCACCTGTAAACCACCACCTATCCACCAATAGATAACATGTACTTAGTGTAGTTTCTCAGCTGTGTATACCGGCTAATTAAGGTGACAGCAGCCCTGGAAGGAACAGGGTTATGCGTTGACTATGGGCCGTTCCGGTGGTTTTATTTGGGGTTGAAGAGGGTAGAGATCAGGGCAGAGCTCTGGGCCTCGGGGGTCTGAGAAGAGAGGAGACACTACACAATTAGACCCTCCTCTACCACGGACAACAGGAACCAGTAAAGCTCTGCCTGGAGGAGAGTGCATTAGAGGATGTTGCTGTAAGTAAAGACATACACAGAGACTATGCCCACACACACATCATGTATACAGTGCCAACGTTCATCAAAATTGTTAAAAGTATTTATTGTTTATTCTACTAAATGCAACAGTTGGATAATGGATGAAGATACTCCAAACTTGTATAATTGTTTAAATCCATCAGATTTACTGAATTATAGCAGATAAAACATTTTATTGGCAGGGACAAATAATGAATGGATTTTAGGGATTTTGGTGGGAATTCATCTTTACAATTTACTGTCAAATTTCACTTTTATTTTCTTAGAATGCATATATACATTTTCTAATGGTATCAGGTATAGTTTTGTGTTAAAAAATAAAGAACATGATAGGTGTCTAATTTGCATAAATATGTGGGTGTATTTTTGCAAATATGAATAAATTAACATAAAGGGGTGGAACAGGGCTGCAACCACCAATAACTTGCTCTGTCTAGGCCTACCTGCACTCACCGGTGCTGTCTGGACTGCCTCATTAATTACTGTTGTTGTCACGTTCTGTTGCATAATTCAAGTTTGTCAATAGCAGGATATCCTGGGATTAAAAATCAACATGCTTGGCTCTAGATTACACCTATCTGTACATACTATACATTGTATGTGAAATCAGACATAATATCACGATAATCCGAGTGTTCATTGTTGGAAGTTACTTTCATTTCAGTGCATCTCATTTCAACTGTATTAAATGATAACCTTTTTCAATTCCACAAAAAATGAACACCCATCAAATTAATGTTATCCTTCTTCTCTTTCTGTTGATGTAAGTGTTGAGAAGATGAGTTAAATGCCAGACTAAGCTTTACCGTTCTTATTGATGCAACGGAAAGACAATGTATTCCATTGAGCCCATTACAGCCATGACATGCAATCACTTCCATGTTCGTAACAGCATAGCGGATCCCTTTTTGGGGCTATATGGAACCTTTTTTTGAAGGTTCTATAAAGAATCATGCTCATATGGTTCAAAATGGAACCGGTTTAGTACTATAAATAACCCTTTTCTAAGGTTCTATATATAGCACACAAAAGTGTTTACGCTACGGTTACAACCCTTTTTATGCGCTGTAGAATTTTTTTGAATGGTTATTTACAGTCCCTTTATGGAGAATGGTTCTATAAAGGACCTTCGTTCATATCAAAGGTTCTTTGTACATCCTTTCGAAGAACCATTTAGAGGTTTTTATTCTGGTTAGCCATATTATATTGTTAAAATTCCATAGGTGTTATTATTGTTTAAATTGACATGTTGAATTAGGTGTTCTAACTCTGGAACACCTAGAAGTCAAGGATAGAATTGAGAACCACTGATTTTGGAAACAGTTCTCAATTGATACAAGGCCATACTGTACTTGAGTCTTTCACAAGACACTGTCACTGTCCATAGTCACATTTAACATGTAATCACAAAACACAACAGATTAGATAAACTGGAATGACACTCACTCATTGTTTCACAAAAAGGGCTTTGAGCAAACCACACCCCTAAATACATTTGAGTTATAACTAAAAGAAGAAAGAACCCTTTTCTGAACTGCAAAGAACCATTATGCAAGAACCGTTATGGTAATGAGTGTCTGGGAGTAGCATTAAAGAGAATGTCAAAATTCCTCTGGCTCTCGACTTGAAACACCGCCTCTCTCTGCTCCCCATCCTGCTCACAAAATGGAGGACATTTTGCGGAGAGGGTTCGTTGCTGTTCTGAACAGAATGAGACGTGTTCAAATCCTGACCGGGTGCCACGGAAGAAATACAATATTGAAATCCTGTCAACAGTGCAGTCACCAGGTCACTCAGGAAACAGGGAGTTAAAACACAGTCAAAGATACTTTTCTGGTAAGTACCTACATTTTTACAACATTTTTTAACCCTTTCCCAAACATTAACCCTTCAGGGATGTGTTTATCCAAACTGTCTACGTCCAAAAATGTATGGAAAAAAGCTTTCAGTATAAACTAAAACGACTAAAATCAAATGTAAAGTATGTAGAAAAGACAATGGGCCTACATATGATGTAATAGTATGATGATTGAGAACTAACAATCACCAAAATAAAAGCTAAATAGTCAGGGGAATTGAACAGTCCAAAAACAATGATTTAACAGTATTTATTTTGTTATTAAGTTTGAGCCAAAGAACACATGGAAACTGCATAGAATTGCAGGAAAATCTTTTTTTTTAAGCAAAATGTTCTCTCAGCTTCCATGGCAAAATGTGCAGAATTGCAGGAAATTAGCTATAAAGCTACAAAAATGTATCTCGGCTCCATGGAAAAGTTCAGAGAATTGCAGGAAATTGGTTTAAAAATGCAAAAATTAATAATAATTATAAAAATGTAAAAAATGTAGGCCTAATTGTTATTTTATTTTAATTCATCCACGCTGACTGCGCCCAATGCCATGCCCCTTGCCAACGTTGGCCCTTTTTAATGTAACCGGTCGGAAAGAATGTTTTAACCCTGTCAAAACCTACACTGAGAAATGTTATGTTTGGATCAACAAAATTTGACATTAGGAGAAAACTGGTTAAATGTCCAAATCTGAAGTCAAATCGGTAACACTGTGAGATCTTTTTGCAGCACTACATGAATTTAAATGTATCTGATGTTGTACAGCATGTCTAGGCATTTTGCTATGGCAACCTTTATTCAATATTCAATGCAAATTGAACTCTTAAGGAACATCTGAGGATGTAGGGGGAGTGAAGGACATGAATGAGTAGCAGTACTCTGATGGCAGTACACTGATAGCTAACCCATTAGCCAGTCAGTGCCTTTACTTTCACACACACTCATTAGTCCAGATCATCAATAGACTGCTTGTATCAGCTGTATCATTATGGCTAACGGAGCTAGCGCTGGCGCCACTAGCTGACGGTAAGCGGAGGGGACGGTAAATCATTGGCCTGCCATCATGACAAAGGTAAATACCTCAGGTATTAAACACCTCCATAATAAGGAGAGCATGAGATGGGCTGTGTGTGTGTGTGTGTGTGTGTGTGTGTGTGTGTGTGTGTGTGTGTGTGTGTGTGTGTGTGTGTGTGTGTGTGTGTGCGTGTGTGTGTGGCCCTACTCTAAATGGCCAGTGACAGTAGGTGATGTTGGTGCTCGTCCTCTGATGCTAGTGTAATGCTGCCGGCCTATAGCACTGCTCTGTGGGGCTCATTAGCTTTGCTTGTCAGAGGAACAATAAACATGTCTATCAAGCTAACCCCTCCTGTCACGTTGTTAATGGACCTGGATATACAACCTGGCGGCTAGTGTAGAGAGAGACACACACACGCACATGCACAGGGACATAAGCAAGCGCGCATGCGCGCGCACACACACACAGGCACGCAGGCACTCTCACATACATTCTCTCTCACACACACAAACACACATGCACTCACACACATGCACACACAGGGTCTGCATATTTAACTTGCTGGTTGCCAACAAGGGCCACTGGGGCCCAATAACAAACATTATCGTTTTGAGGGAGTGAGATCCTGGGACCACAGGGTTTGTGGCTTGCACAGCACCACTGCTCAGCACCATGGAAAGCACCCCTCCCTACAGCGCCACACTCTTCAGAGCCATGGACAGCTCCATTTCGTACAGCGCCATGCTATTCAGAACCATGGGCAGCTCCATTTCCTATAGCCCCACACTGGTCGTACATTGGTCAGAACCATGGGCAGCTCCATTTCCTACAGCGCCACGCTTGTCAAAACCATGGGCAGATCCACTCAAAGCTCCAGTCACTGCAGCCCCACACTATAGCAGCACACCAATTCACAGCAGCTTTCCTCCCTTGGTGGCCTGATGAATCCTCCGTAAACATGCACTTTCTCTCTTGCTGTCTACAAAAGCATGTTCAAGCATTTCCAAGCATGTAGGCTTTATTACCCAGGGTCATGCTGGTCTATGGCTGAGCTCCACATCTATAGAACTTTAATATAACCTACAGATACACTGACACAGATCTGACCCAGGTCTTGAAATTGTCTATAAGTCAAATGTACGTACATACAGGTCTTCTGGGAAAAAGCCTGGAAAAAAGATTTGGGCTAAAGGCAGATTTTAGCTCTGTAATTCAAGTTTGTATTTTTTCAAAGTTCTCTTCATTGGACTAAAACAGGAAGCTGGATTTCATCCCCCCAAAACAAATTCCAAGCAGAAAGAAAAAAATGACCATGCTAATCTCTTGGTTAAGAGCTAAGAGTCTGATAAGGTTCGGTAATAGAAATCCCTGACTTCTCTTTTCATGTCCTGAAATAGGGATTTACATGGTATCACACAATGGCGGTCAGTACTATTTTTTTCAGGGCTAATCTTCAGTGGAGAGATATTAATAAGAGCTAATGTCTGTCTCCTCTATCTACTTCAGTGGGCAGTGATTGGGTGGAGTTAGTGACATGGAGTTAAAGGAGAGGAAATCAAGAGACTTTTTTTGGAGGATCACTTTTACACACACAAACACGCGCACATACGCACGCACGCACACACACACACACACACACACACACACACAGTGACAGATACACACACACACACACACACACACACACACACACACACACACACACACACACACACACACACACACACACACACACACACACACTGACAGATACATCATGGGAAGGAGAGTGATAGGGGGACAGGTAAAACTACTCACCTGTCCCTAGATAATAAACTGCTCACCACCATGGATAGCCCTACAAGCTCCACTCACTAGAACGCCAAGCTGTACAACACCACTCCCTTACAGCCCCACACTGTTCAGAACCATAGATAATTCCAGTCACTGCAGCCCAACACGGTACTATAGCAGCACACCATTTTACAGCAGCTTTACTACCTTGGTGGGACCCGCAGGTCCCGACAGAGATTTTTCAAGCAGCAGGCGGGAGCGGGCGGTCAGAGTGCAAGTGTCCTCTCTCATCATTGTTGCTGCTTCAAGTTCAGTAGCCATACGTGCGAGATCAGGTGCACGTGTGGTCTCAATTAAATAAGAGTAGACTATGCATGGGCAGAGAAGCACAGGGAGTTATCTTTCAAGGAAATGTACTTCCTAAATATAATTAGGCTAAAGTTTACTGCAGTGCATTGAAAAAAAACATTGCTGACCCATATTATTATACCTATTTCTTCATTTATTTTTGGACATTTTGATATTGCCTATATGGAAAAACATTGCTTGTACCATGGCTGGCACGCTAGCTGTGTCACATAGCTTACGCCTAAAATATCATTGCGGGACTGCGGTTGGGTTTACGACCAGTTCTTGCGGGAGCGGGTGGGTGTCGGACAGAAAGCCAGTGGGAGTGGTATGAAAAGCGGCGGGTGCGGTCGGGAGCGGGTGGGTGTTGAACAGAAAGCCAGTGGGAGTGGTATGAAAAGCGGTGGGTGCGGTCGGGAGCGGGTGGGTGGGTGTTGAACAGAAAGCCAGTGGGAGTGGTATGAAAAGCGGCGGGTGCGGTCTGGAGCGGGTGGGTGTTGAACAGAAAGCCAGTGGGAGTGGTATGAAAAGCGGCGGGTGAGGTCGGGAGCGGGTGGGTGTTGAACAGAAAGCCAGTGGGAGTGGTATGAAAAGCGGCGGGTGCGGTCTGGAGCGGGTGGGTGTTGAACAGAAAGCCAGTGGGAGTGGTATGAAAAGCGGTGGGTGCGGTCGGGAGCGGGTGGGTGTTGAACAGAAAGCCAGTGGGAGTGGTATGAAAAGCGGCGGGTGCGGTCTGGAGCGGGTGGGTGTTGAACAGAAAGCCAGTGGGAGTGGTATGAAAAGCGGCGGGTGCGGTCTGGAGCGGGTGGGTGTTGAACAGAAAGCCAGTGGGAGTGGTATGAAAAGCGGCGGGTGTGGTCGGGAGCGGGACGAAGAAATCAGTCCTACGCAGACCTCTAGCCTGAAGAATCCTCTCTAACCATGCTATTTCTCTCTTGCTGTCTACCAAAGCATGTTTAAGCATGTCCAAGCATGTAGGCTTTATTGCGTCTGTGGATAATCTCTTTTATCCAGCATCATGCTGGTCTAGGGCTGAACTCCACCTCTACAGAAGAGGAGGAGGAACTTTAATGAAACGCACACATCCACTGACACAGATCTGGAAATTGTATACTAATCAAATGTACGTACACTACTGGTCAAATGTTTTAGAACACCTATGCATTCAAGGGTTTTTCTTTATTTTCACTATTTTCTACATTGTAGAATAATAGTGAGACATGTAAACTATGAAATAACACATGTAGTAACCAAAAAAGTGTTAAACAAATCCAAATATATGATATATTTGAGAGCCTTCAAATAGCCACCCTTTGCCTTGATGACTGCTTTGCACAAACGTGGCATTCTCTCAACCAACTTCATGAGCTATTCACCTGGAATGCATTTCAATTAACAGTTGTGCCTTCTTCAAAGTGAATTTGTGGAATGTATTTCATTTTAATGCATTTGAGCCAATCAGTTGTGTTGTGATAAGGTAGAGGTGGTATACAGAAGATAGCCCTATTTGGTAAAAGAACAAGTCCATATTATGGCAAGAACAGCTCAAATAGGCAAAGAGAAACGACAGTCCATCATTACTTTAAGACATGGAGGTCAGTCAATATGGGAAAGTGCAGTCGCAAAAAACCATCAAGCGCTATGATGAAACTGGCTCTCATGAGGACCGCCACAGGAATGGAAGACCCAGCGTTACCTCTGCTGCAGAGGATAAGTTCATTAGAGTTACCAGCCTCAGAAATGGCAGCCCAAATAAATGCTTCACAGAGTTCAAGTAACAGACACATCTCAACATCACCTGTTCAGAGGAGACTGCAGTGAATCAGGCCTTCATGGTCGAATTGCTGCAAAGAAACCACAAGATTTGGGATTTGCTTGGGCCAAGAAACACGAGCAATGGACTGGGGGAAATTTGTCCCTTGGTCTTGAGTCCAAATTGGAGATTTTTGGTTCCAACCGCCATGTCTTTGTGAGATGCGGTGTGGGTGAACGGATGATCTCTGCATGTGTATTTCGCACCGTAAAGCATGGAGGAGGGGGTGTTATGGTGTGAAGGTGCTTTGCTGGTGACACTGTCTGTGAGTTATTTAGAAATCGAGGCACACTTAATCGGCATGGCTACCACAGCATTCTGCAGCGATATGCCATCCCATCTGGTTTGGTCTAAGTGGGTCTATCATTTGTTTTTCAACAGGACAACGACCCAACACATCAAATCTCAAACTGCATTGGTCACATACTCATTGTTATTAGATGTTATTGCGAGTGTAGTGAAGTGCTTGTACCACCAGGCTGTGTAAGGGCTATTTTACCAAGAAGGAGAGTGATGGAGTGCTGCATCAGATGACCTGGCCTCTACAATCCCCCAACCTCAACCAAATTGAGATAGTTTGGGATGAGTCGGACCTCAGAGTAAAGGAAAAGCAGCCATCAACTGCTCAGCATATGTGGGAACTCCTTCAAAACTGTTGGAAAAGCATTCCAGGTGAAGTTGGTTGAGAGAATGCCAAAAATGTGCAAAGTTGTCATCAAGGCAAAGGGTGGCTATTTGAAGAATATTTGACTCTCAAATATAAAATATATTTTGATTTATTTTACACTTTTTTGGATACTATGTGATTCCATATGTGTTATTTCATAGTTTAGATGTCTTCACTATTATTCTACAATGCAGAGAATAGTGAAAATAAAGATAAACCCTTGAATGAGTAGGTGTTCTAAAACTTTTGTAGTGTACATACAGGTCCTCTGGAATAAATCCCGGAATAAAGATTTGGTGTTAAAGCCAGCTTTTAGCGCTATAATTCTATTCTTTTCCCCCCCCCTTCCTCCAATTCTCTGCATAGGCCTAAAAAAGGAAGCTGAATTTCGCAAAAAAAAAAATTTCCCCAGGAAGAAAGAAATAATGAACCATGCTAATCTCTTGGTTAAGAGCTAAGAGTCTGATAAGGTTCTGTAATATAAAATCCCTGACTTCTCTTTTCATGTCCTGAAATAGGGATTTACATGGTATCACACAATGGCGGTCAGTACTATTTCTTTCAGGGCTAATTTTCAGTGGAGAGATATTAATAAGAGCTAATGTCTGTCTCCTCTATCTACTTCAGTGGTCAGTGATTGGGAAGAGTTAGTGACATGGAGTTACAGACTGGAGAGGGAATCAAGGGACTTTTTTGGATGATCACATTTGTACACACACACACCGGCTCACACAGACCTTTCACTTCTCTTATATCTTGTATTCTCTACTTAGCTAGGGGGTTGGCAGGCACATGCACACACACGCACACACACGCACGCACGCACGCACGCACGCACGCACACACACACACACACACACACACACACACACACACACACACACACACACACACACACACACACACACTTTCTCTCCTAATGAAGGGATGTGGGAATTAGAGCCTAAAGTATACCCTTTTCACTGGCAATAAGAGCAGCATCCTCCACTCAGACTGACAGGAAGACAGAAAGACTGGAACACATAGACCTCTCTCATCAGTTCTCTCACACCCACCAACACACTGCAGCTTGGACCACGGCAGTGTTTCCCAATCCGGTCAATTGTTTGCTAAATACTTTCAATGCCCTAGCAGTAACACTGACATGCATCAACAACAATATTAATCCTATTTGTATTCAACACTTGCATGGACACAACACTCAGAATTACATCTGTGTCGGATCTGAGAAGCAGCACACAGCTTGTAATGACTCTGGGCAACGGACTGTCCAGTCTAATGCATTTTCATTATTCAATTTCTTTATTTAATTGTTTAGGATCTGAACACTTAAATAAACACTTTTCTGTAACACTTTTTAAACGTGCCAAGGCATTTAGAATTTAAATGAAAATGACACATAGGGCTGGGGACAAGAATCGAGGTTGAAATGTTTTTCCATTTTTATGAGTGTTTGTCTTTTTGGTCTTTTTGGTCACACACAGACACCAAGCCCCTCCCCCTGCCACGCACAACAACAACAAAGACAAAATATCACTTCTTCCTCTCTGAGAACAAGCACATGCTATTTGCATTTGAGGTTTGGTCCGACAAATCGGTCATAGGAGCACAATAAGACATTACTTTACTCAACTCCCAAAGTTAGACCAGAGCGGACCCTACTAAGACGGGAGCATCAATGAACGTGGCTTAGCTACTGCCATGCGCAGCATTAGCATTTTAGACACAGAGTGTGCTAGTTGTCTCGTCTGTGTTTTATAAATGTGCCCGACCGACTCAAATTCGTCTTATGTAGCAAAATTTGAAATTGTGTTTTTTTTACATTGGATCAAAGTAGAGACTCAGAGCTACAAAATGGTATAACATACACTACATTTGAGGAACAATGGGAAAGTCATTCTGCTTTGAAAGTTGATAAACTTGTAAACTCACCTTTGAGAAAATGACCTGTGAATTGTTTTGGTACTACTACTGGAGAGCCCTTCTTTGCCTACACCTATTAAGCATTGTTCATACCCTCTTCAGCTTTAGCCCCACCCACCTCTTTAAGGTGTGATCCGAGTGTTCTGTACGAACAACAGCAGTCAAACACCCAAGCTAACTTGCTAGCTACTTCTAGACACAAGCGAGAAAACAGCTCGCTGAACAGTAATCGCCCTAGTAGAGTTGGTTAAGCTGTTATGTTATCCAGATAACTGCAACTGTGCTGTCAGATTGGCCGTTAGTAAATTCAGAGCGTTTCGCTCTCGGAGCATTCAGAGCGCATACTGGACGCTCTGGCTGTTGAGTAGGGTTGATGCGAATGTTCTGACCTCACAACGGCAGTCAAGCACCCAAGCTAAAAAGGTAACATTGGCAACCTTGCTAGCTATTTCCAGACACAAATGAGAGAGAGAACACCCTACTCTGACCATTTTACTCACCTTAGCAGAGCTGGTTAGGCTGTTGTCATGTTATCCAGAGTGTTGGTGACTGTAACTGTGCTGCTGGCAACAATTGAACTATGCTTTTTTGCCGATGACACCGGCAATATTCAACGGATGTTGAGCGTTCGTAAATTCATCAGGTATTCTGCGCTCTGACACACTCAGACGAGAGTGCTCTGAAATAAGAGTATATGGCCAGACTGAATTTACGAACACATCCAAAATGGTTACTTGCATAGTGGAGTATTTTGTTAAAACATGTAGCTAGCTAGCTAGGTAAACAAAGAACCACAATCCCAACTCATGACGTTACTACCCTTCATGAATCTGCAGGTAGCTACCCAACCAGGTTTAATGTTAGCTAGCTAACATTAAGCTATAACCAGACAAGCAAACGACTCTGAGATACAAATAATAAGATCATACATGTAACGTTAGCTAGCGATAGGCTGGACAATAGAACAAGTCAAAATTCACCCAAGGCTGAAAAATGGCAAAAGAATGTTGGCTAAGCTGGAACACTAGTGCGAGCCCATAGCAAATAAATGGAACGATCACAGAGCCTCTTCTGACTGTAGTGACGCTTAGAATTCCATTTTGCCTAGATGGCACCAAAAAATGTAGTCCTTTTTATTTTACCACTACAATCTGTTCTTTCAACGAAACTGGAAAATACCAACTTGTGTAGAAAGTAAACATCCGACAATCGATGGTTCCAAGTGTGTTTATGTCTGCATAATTAGGAAGTAGGGAAAAAATTGCAACTTTTGACTACTGTAATTTCCGGACTATAAGCCGCTACTTTATTCCCACACTTTGAACCTCGCGGTTTATACAATGACACGGCTAATTTATGGATTTTTCCCGCTTTCACAAGATGAGCACCGTCACATAATGTGACGTAAATCGAGCACACTCAAACTTCCCATCATTCTGATTACGGTAGTAATTTTGTCACCCTCATCATGGCAAAGACACGGAGAATTGCATATGATGCAGCTTTCAAGTTGAAGGCGATCGGTCTGGCTGTTGGAAAAGGACATAGAGCTGCTGCATGGGAGCTTGGCCTTAATGAGTCGATTATAAGACTTTGTAAACAGCAGCGTGAGGAACTGACTCAGTGCTAAAAGACAACAAATCTTTCAGAGGGAAGAAAAGCAGATGGCCCAAAGTATTTGCAGCCACTCGACATCAGTGTAAATCGCGCATTTAAGGTGGCGCTCCTTGTTCAGTGGGAGGCATGGATGACAAGTGGGGAGAAATCCTTCACTAAAACGGGCCGCATGCGAAGAGCAACTTATGGTCAAGTCTGCCAGTGGGTCCTGACAGCGTGGAGCATTGTCAAAAAAGCCACTATCATCAAGGGGTTTCGAAAGGCTGGACTGCTGCGTGTTGAAGGGGCAGCATGAGCTCAGTGGGGTATTTGCCTCAGGATGAAAGTGACGAGAGCGACAATGAAAACGATCCAACATCGGATGAAGCAATTCTGAGGCTATTCAACTCCGACACCGAAGGAGATGACTTCAGTGGTTTCAGTGCACAGGAGGAGGAAGATAGTGACCAATGACTTTCTTGGTAGGCTACTGTTTTAATTTTTGTTACAAGCCGTGTTTCGTTAAAGCCTATTTATTTTTGTTACAAGCCGTGTTTCGTTAAAGCCTATATATTTTTGTTACAAGCCGTGTTTCGTTAAAGCCTATTTATTTTTGTTACAAGCCGTGTTTCGTTTAAAGGCTGTGTAAAGTTCATTTGTTTCAATGTACCGGTAGGCACCTGCGGCTTATAGACATGTGCGGCTTATTTATGTACAAAATACATATTTTTTAATAATTCAGTGGGTGCGGTTTATATTCAGGTGCGCTTAATAGTCCAGCAATTAGGGTATTTCTGGTCTAGCGATTGATGACAGCAGAGTATGCTGGCCAACCTTATGTAATTAGAAAGAGGAGATTATCCCGATTAAAATGGTGACCGACTAGAAAAAATCTAAACATACACATTGCGAGATATTTTGCTAAATATACCAACATGCCTCTCCATAGGAAAACAATGGGGAGGGCTAACAGTATTTTGGAGCTAGCGTTTGATGACAATGGAGTAAGCTGCCCAGCCCTACATATTTAGAAAGAGGAGATTCTCATGATTAAAATGGTGTCCAATTTGGAGAAGAAAATCTAAATTTACACATTGCGAGATATTTGGCAAAATAGACAGACATACCTTTATTTGCCTATATGAAACAATGGGATGACCTCAGAGTTCCATGAGTAATTTTTTGTTGTTGTTTACATTTTAACCTCTCTGGCCCACCCGACACGCTAGCGTCCCACCTTGCCAACAATAAATGCAAATGTGCTACGCCAAATGCTAATAGCACTCGTTAAAACTCAAACGTTCATTAAAACACACATGCAGGGTACTCAATTGAAGCTACACTCGTTGTGAATCTAGCCAACAAGTCAGATTTTTAAAATGCTTTTCGGCGAAAGCATGAGAAGCTATTATCTGATAGCATGCAACACCCCGAAATACCTGAAGGGGACGTAAACAAAATAATTAGCGTAGCTGGTGCTACACAAAACACAGAAATAAAATATAAAACATTCATTACCTTTGACGAGCTTCTTTGTTGGCACTCCTATATGTCCCATAAACATCACAATTGGGTATTTGTTTTGATTAAATCGGTCCTTGTATACCCAAAATGTCCATTTATGAAGACTGTGTGATCCAGGAAAAAACACAGTTTCTAAACGCAACGTTATTTTTTAAAATTAATAAAGTTGCCTATAAACTTCGACAAAACACTTCAAACTACTTCTGTAATCCAACTTTAGGTATTAGTAAACGTTAATAAACGATCAAATTGATCACGGAGCGACGAGTAAGATAGTCTAGCTAGCTACATTTTCAGATATTACACCTTTCTAATTTTAGTATTTTAATTTTAAGTTAAAATATACTGTTAGCTAGCTAGCTTACATTAGCTGTCTGGCTCGCTAGTAGGCTGGACACATGACATTTCTTCCTAAAAACTAGTTCATTGCATCCGACATGGAGTCCAGTTTCATAATATTACCATATGTCCCAGCTGCTTGCTGTAGTTTTGAAGTAATCATGAAAAAACATGCCTTATTTTGGCTGCATTTTTCACCCTGCCAGCTCCTATTAGCTCTATTGAGCACCGTGGCATCAACTCGCCATTCGAACCTTCTATACCCAGCCTATTGTTCTACATCACAATGCCTGCTTTGATATTGTTGGCAATGAGACCTGCCGATGTTGCTTGTAGTTAACCAGACATACTGACCAGCTCAAATAGACAGACGCGTGCTATATGGCAGACCAATCCAAACTCATCTCTCGGCATGTCCAGCCCACTCATTATCTCAGCCAATCATGGCTAGCGGGAAGGTTACTGATCTTTTCTGTGGCTAAACCAACTAGTCTCAAAATGTAACCATTTTATTCTTATTTACAGATGGCATTCAAGTTTGTTATTTAGGCACATGAAAATCCACATGTTTGAGAAAGCATTTCTGCCAAAAAATGCATTTAGATTTTTTTTGAAAGTTTACGTTCAAACATCTCTCCTGTGAAGTAGTGACCTACGACATACACCTAGTTTCCTGAAACGGGTCACAAAATTGGTCAAAATTATACGAAGATCCAGAATAATTCACTGAAATAACAACCCAATGTTTATATCCCAGGTCAAACTAGCTCGCAACAGCAAGCTACAGTAGCTAGCTAAATGTCCACGAGTGTTTGTTTCGACCTGTCCCCAAATGAAAACAGTTGGTTCAGAGTTCGTTTTGATATTTCAACCTGTGTGTCTGGATCGCATCTAGTGTGGATGTACAAAATCAACATGTGCTCAATGACACACGTGGACGCACGTGCCTAATCTAGACAGTATGTTAGGAGATATAGGTTTTCTCCTGGTTGGAAACTCACTGGAAAAAGATGACTAACATGTTTAATTTGCAATTCTAAATGCCTGTGTTTAAGACGAGAACACTTATTGGCAAATCTAAAAGCCTAATGTTTAGGTTATAAACGTGTCACATTTTGTGTGGTTGGGAGTGGGTGATTTTTTAAATATATTAAAATTTAAAGAGAGTTTGGGAGAGAGAAGCTAAAATATAACAGTCCCCACTAACAGACACCCAAATAGTAGAAATCCTCGGATTCTCACCAGAGCATGCAGGGCCAACACACCCACACAGTATTTTCCTATTCAAACCCCGCAGCACTCACATTTTCAGTGAATCGTTGGAGATTCAATAACTGCATATGTCAGCTGTCTAGTGCAGGGTGCTTACATACAGGCAGGCAGAGTCCTCTACCTTTCTCTGTTTCTACATTACCATACAAATGGCTGCATCTTTGCATGGGCCACCATCATACTGAGACAGGAAGTGAATGTATCTGATAAAACATCAAACAACCACAAACAACCCAACATAGCTCACTCAATGCAATTCTCTGTATTGTTGGTTAAACGGCGTTAAGTTCGCTGTGGCGACCATGGAAGGGTCACTTAAGCAGCAGTGCAAGTGTGTTTTGAGGCTTTTGCACGTGTGGAAACGCCCCACACATGTCGCGTGGTGAACTGAGTGTAAGGAAACCGTACAGAGGCTATTGGACAGCAGTAGTGGATAGAATACAAGCCTCAGACTGCTAGCAACTTTCCTTTATTCAACACTTACATCACTCCAGTCAGATGGATGGATAGATGTGTAGATACAGAGGGAAGGAGCGGGATAGATGAAAAATCTAATCAACAGTGAAGTCCAGAGTCAAATCTGGGCTGAGAGCCTGGCAGGGGAGAGACAATGACAGATGTGAAGATTTGAGTTGTAAGCCTGACCATGGCCAACCCAGCCTGGTCATAGACTAGACGTAACATAGTAACTTAAATCTGGGACACTCAAAATAGTATGATATGATATCTCAGCACTGACAACTTTAGCTAATTAGCAACTTTTCAATGACTTACTAATTTCTTGCTACTTTGCAAATATACTGAACAAAAATATAAACGCAGCATGTGAAATGTGTGTCCCATGTTTCATGAGCCGAAATAAAATATTCCAGAAATGTTCCAAAAGCGTATTTCTCTTACGTTTTGTGCACAAATTTGTTTACATCCCTGTTAGAGAGCATGTCTACTTTGCCAAGATAATCCATCCACCTGACAGGTGTGTCATATCAAGAAGCTGATTAAAAAACATGATCATTACACAGATGCACCTTGTCCAGGGGAATAAAATGTGCAGTTTTGTCACAACACAATGCCACAGATGTCTCAAGTTTTGAGGGAGCGTGCCAATTGGCATGCTGACTGCAGACATGTCCACCAGAGCTGTTTCCAGATAACTGAATGTCCATTTCTCTACAATAAGCCACCTCCAATGGAGTTTTAGAGAATTTGGCAGTATGTCCCTCCGGCCTCACAAACGCAGACCACGTGTAACCACGCAAGCCCAGGACCGCCACATCCGGCTTCTTCACTTGCGGGGTCATCTGAGACCAACCACCCGGACAGCTAATGAAACTGTGGCTTTACACAACCAAAGAATTTCTACACAAACTGTCATAAACCATCTCAGGGAAGCTGAGTTCGGCGTCTTAACCGACTTCATTGGGCAAATGCTCACCTTCGATGGCTATTGGCAAGCTGGAGAAGTGTGCTCTTCACGGATTAATCCCGGTTTCAACTGCACCAGGTAGATGGCAGGCAGTGTGTATGGCGTTGTGTGGGCGAGTGGTTTGCAGATGTCAACTTTGTGAACAGAGTGCCCCATGGTGGCGGTGGGGTTATGGGCAGGCATAAGCTACTAACAATGAACAATGATATTTTATCGATAGTAGTTTGAATGCACAGTGATACCGTGTCAAGATCCTGTGGCGCATTGTTGTGCCATTCAACCGACGCCCTCACCTCATGTTTCAATGAAATGATGTATGGCCAATGTCACAAGGATCTGTACACAATTCCTGGAAGCTGAAAATGTCTCCGTTCTTCCATGCTCACCAGACATTTCATCCAATGAGCATGTTTGGGATGCTCTAGATTGACGTGTACAACAGCATGTTCCAGTTCCCATCAATATCCAGCAACTTCGCTCAGCCATTGAATAGGAGTGGGACAACATTCCACAAGCCACAATCAACAGCTAGATTAAGGCCAAATTCATTTATTTCAATTGACTGATTTCCTTATATGTCATTAGAATGTTAGCTAACCCGTCCGCTAATCTTAACCTTAACCCCTAACCCCTAACGTTAACATTAGCCACCTAGGCACCTAGCTAACCTTAGCCACAACAAATTGGAATTCGAAACATATGACACATTTTGCAAATTTGTAACATATTGTACGAATTGCAATTCGTAATATATCATATGAATTGTGATCCATAACATATCATAATTAATGGATGTTAGACATCCAGAAATTAATACATATGTCACGAAATGTAACATATCATACTAATTTGAGTGTCCCGGATTACCATTTACTATGTTACGTCTACCGCTGAGTCCAGGTTGGCCAGACTGCCGGCTTTACTGATACCACACCAGTCCAACACATCACACCCCCAGCCTGAGGAGTCAGACCTAAGGGGCAATTATGATATAAATAAAAACATCACCATGTCGAAATGGTGGGCCTACTGTATGACATTGCATGCAACACAAAAGTGGCATTAACTGTAGTTGTTTTAATATTCACACAGCTTGATCTTTTGAAATGGGATTGCAGTTGTTTTGTATCAGTAGGAATCAGGGTTTCTGTTTCTGGAAAATGTGACGCTGGACATTTGAATGGCAGCATTTTAACTTAGAGGACATTTGAGAAATTTACCGGAACCATATGCAATGGGTGCGTAACCTGATTACAGTGCTCAGAATGACAGGAATCCCATTTAGATTATGACAATTCATTTTAACAGAACATGCAACTCGAAGATACATCAGCATACGTCCTTCTTACCGAATCCTGATGTGCACTTTAAAGATGTTACAATAACTGTCCACATGGACTTTTCCTCAGCCAACGAGACAAGCAACAAACTGCAAAATAACTAGCCTTTCAATCTACTATCCCCCCATAGTAGAAAAGTTTACCTATTCTATTGGTCAGCTTGTCGTTCTGTGCAAGAAATGAATAGCCTATTTCAAAACAGACTCTGGGACAGTTGTGGAATGATAGATCCCAAATGCACACAACCAGTAGGCCTAGGCTACATCCAAAGTACTTTAAAAAGCAATGTAGCTGATGCAACAAATCAGAACATTTAGCTTAACATTTTTATAAACTATTATTGCTTCACGTTATAAGCAATGTGTACAAGGCAATAGGCTACACACATGTAAGCAGTTTCATGTGACAGATTCAAATATTATTTTAACATTTTTAAAGAGGGGAGATCTAAAGATGCAACAACAGCTAATGTGACGAGGTTTGTGCCTTTGGCTTTTTGGACAATGATATAAAGTTGATATTGAAAACCAATAGAACATAAGAGAAATAGGGTACATGGCACATGGGAGTCTTTATAAAATAATTCCCTCCACATTTCTACGAGTTGGATTTTGGCTAGACTACTTTGATGCAAGGTAAGACATTCCTCCTCATATGAAGTAAAACATTCAGGTTTCAAACACTTAATATATGCATTCAAAACACACACTATCTCCAGCTCATTGCAGCAAAGCTTTGTGTGACGCGCTGAAGCCTGCCTACCGCTGCCCATGCACTTGAATGGCAATTGAGAAACAAGCTTCAATTACCAGTTGAGGGAAAAAAAATATATAAGCTTAGCTATTTTTAAGTGTTGCCATCCAGTCTGGGACCACATGCTTGTTTAATGCTCCCAGGCTTAGTATTAGATCCATGGTGGATTCATGTCCCAGGCACACCACCCAACCAACGCGCTAATCACGGACTTAAACACAGAGCAGAGCCACTGGGAAGAAACACATCTCTAGGCTTTTATATGGCCCGATAAAGATTGGAGATTGACGGACACAATACTTACAATTGTAGAGCAATTGTAAATCAACTAATATGGCAGCTTAATTACTTTAAATTGTTTTTACCATCATGATAACATTACCAACAGTGGTGTAGTAACACAAATGATAGTCACACCAATGACACATTTTTTTTCAAAATGAGACCACAGATGCTCAAATCTAAGGTCATTAAACCCTTTAAAAATAATTTACTAAAGTGAAATGATTAATAATTGTGCCCACAATGTAATTTCCCTTAATCTAAATTGAGTAACACCAATGACACATTGTATTTAGACACACAGAGTTATCAATGCAATCCTCAAATTTATGACATACAGAAATGGTGTGATCAAATCAAATATTTATTTGTCACATGCGCCGAATACAACAAGTTGTACACAACAAGTGTACAACAAGCCCTCAACCAACAGTGCAGTTCACTGTTGCTCTTCCAAGGCGGTGACTTTTGTGGAACGATGGGTAACAATGCTTCGAGGGTGGCTGTTGTCAATGTGTGCAGAAGGTCCCTGGTTCGAGCCCAGGTAGGGGCGAGGAGAGGGACGGAAGCTGTACTGTTACACTTGGGGTTATTGTCCTGCTGGAAGATCCACTTGCAGCCTAGTGTCAGCCTGGCAGAGGCAACCAGGTGTTTGGCAAAAATGTCCTGGTACTGGGTAAAGTTCATGATGCCTTTGACCAGTGGAAGGAAAATAGCCCCGTAACATCAAAGATGCACCACCATATTTCACATGAGATTCTTTTCTGCATATGCTTCTGTTTTTCGACAGCAAACCCACCACTGTGTCCAAAGAGCTTTATTCTCATGTCGTCTGGCCTTAGCACCGGTTCCAATCCAAGAGCCAATGCCATTTATCAAACTCCAGGTGGTGCTTTGCTCAGATGGCAAGAAAAAGGAGCTCTTTGATCGCGCACCCCAGTAGTATCAAGTCAGTGGAGGCTGCTGAGGGGAGGATGGCTCATAGTAATGGCTGCAATGGAGCAAATGGAATGGCATCTCACACATGGAAACAATGTTTGATGTATTTAATACCATTCCACCCATTCCACCTATTTAATACCATTCCCTATTCCCCAGTTAAGGTGCAACCAACCTCCTGTGAACCAAGTACCAGGACATTTTTTCCAAACACCTGGTTGCCTCTGCCAGGCTGACACTAGGCTGCAAGTGGATCTTCCAGCAGGACAGTAACCTCAAGCACTAATCAAAATCCACTAAGAAATGGTTAATTGCCCACAAAATCAACATTTTGCAATGGCCATGTCAGTCTCCGGACTTGAACCCGCCCTATTGAAAACCTGTGGTTTGAATTGAAAAGGGCAGTCCATGGAATGGTATAAGATCCCTCGCAACATGTTCTCCTGTCTCGTAAACATTGTTGTTATCCTCGCAAGAGGAGGGTGCTAGAGCATTGAAAAAAGGGGTGCCAATAATTTAGAATTTCTTTCTTTTACTTTTTAAACAAAATCTATTTATCTGACCAATTGTAGTAGTATAAAACAATATAATTTCCCCCTTTTTGCATACAATTATACCTCAGTATCTGTATTATTTTTTGCTTATCTTTATCAAGGGTGCCAATATTTATGGACCACACTATATTTGTAATGACTGATTTTCAAGGCATTAACACCAATTACATAAAACTTGACATACATTATACAACACAAAATATGTATTTTAATAGGCTTCTTTGTTTTTATTGATCTATACAATACATGTAATACTGTTTTTCACTTTCTAGCATTCAACAAAAATGACCCATTGGTGTTTCTGGGTTCCTGGAAAAGTTGCATTGGGGATTGGGGATTTGGGGCTGGGTGGGGTATGGAAACCATACTGATAATGGTTTGGGAATGGGACGGAAGTGGGAGATTTGGTCCTCAGTGTGTGTTGTGGTAATGAGATGGAGAAGTGAGAGGAATTTAGGGATGTACATTGAGGATTAGTAAGGATTAATAATAGAGAAGTGAAGGTCTCTCCTCTTCTCTCCTCTCAGCATTTAACAGTGTCTGTAAGACTAAGTAGCTCTGAACAAGCTGTTGGCATAACACACACACCAGGTTTTATGTTATGGAGTTCTGTAACCATATCAACTGCAGTAACGCAGGTCTTTTGAGTATCTGCTAGAATCACTCTCAAAATATATTCTGAAGCTAAATCAACATTTAATTGTGTAATGTTCTGTGTGAACCAGACTGTTCTCCTCTCTGTTTAGTATTCCCCACATAACATAGCTGCCCAGATTCTCCCTAGAGCTAGCCTCCAGCTCCAGATGCCTTGGAGGAATGAACAGACTCCTGAAGACAGACTCAAGCAGACAGAAAGACCTTGAACAGTGACTCATCTACTTTTCCCTCGCCATACAAGTGGAAGTTACAAACTTCAGAAGCCTTTAGAAAACCTCAAATACACTACACCTTTTAAATGGCCTGCATTGCAGGAAAGTTCTCCCGCAACAGGGTGATCAAATGAAGAGCCTACATCTGTACGTCACATCATTCTGAATCATCATGCTATAAACTGGCTTGCAACTGAGCGCTACTGTTCAGTATGTGTTATTAAAGTAATGTAGGCCGTCATTGTAAATAAGAATTTATTCTTAACGGACTTGCCTAGTTAAATAAAGGTTAAATAAAAAATAAACATTTTTGAAATAATGCCTTCCAGATGGCAAATGAGTACTGATACTATAGCACACCTCTCTACTGGAAAGGCTGTTGTTATGAATACATTGCCATGCTGGATATAGTCAGCTATTTGTGTATGCATTGGCTTCCCACTGGGCACTGAGGTCAATTCAACGTTTATTCCACCTTAGTTCAACATCATTTCATTGAAATGGCGTTGAAACAACATTGATTCAACCAGTGTGTGCCCAGTGGGTTGGCACTGTTTTTTAATTGATACACCAATATGTGAAATATACAGATATCCAGAACAAGTAAAAAAAAAAAATGGGACTGGTAGACTACACTGTGCGTCAACAGAGTTTGCACTTATTCAATGTGTAACTATCAGGGGTCGACTGTAGTCAGATGAGAAATAGGTTAAATCTCTGTGGGTGCAGAATATACATGCAGATTAGTGAGTAGGTTTCGTTGATGTGCTTGGCTGTTCGCAGCTCATGGTGTGTGTGTGTGTGTGTGTGTGTGTGTGTGTGTGTGTGTGTGTGTGTGTGTGTGCCACGAATACATGACACCAGCAATAAGCACGAGAAGACAGCTGAGAGTTAATCCTACAGTGAAACAGCTAGCCATGATTACACTTTTGACACGCATAAGCCTACCTCCTTCATTTCCTCCAGCTCAGTGCCGTCACTCCTCTCTCCTGGTCTCATGTGTAGTGTGAACCTTCCGCGTGTCATTCCAGTTGAAACACTACACATTCACACTACATATGCACACGGCTTAAAGGTCATGCAATGCAGTGAGAACAGCAGTAACTCGACCAAACCCCTCTTCAATACAGATTTCCATTGAGTTTGTCCGTTTTTTTCCCCCTTATATTGTACTGTGTTGGATATAAAATATGGACATATCAGTTCACATATCAGCATTAAAGGCTGTATACTGTATATACACCTATGTACTATGTATAGGGGTTTCTTCGTACCAGGGTTGCCGTTACCCGGCTTTTGGCCGACAACAAAAATGAAAAGCCATATGAAATTGGTGCCGGCCATTTGTCAGGGAAAAAAAGTCCCTTTGCAAAAGAATGCTTTTTAGCCTATTTATTGATGGATAGACCAGTCAGTGGAAATACATCTGACCGGTCATGATTATCGGTCTGTAGTTTCATTTGCATTATTCACTAGAATTAAAAAAAATGTCTTGTTGGTTTGTGCTGGAGTGAAACATCTGCTTTTATAAGCACAGTCTTTCTGCATCATTTCTAAATGCAACCTTGTGTTAAAAACAGTTTTGAATTAACTGAGAGCCCTGCTCAGCGTGCAAAGAGAGAATGTAGAGCTGCAATTGGTCTGTGACTATGCCACCATCGATACACATCTAAAACCCTCACAAAGCACTAATCACCATGCAAGTGGAAAAGTTTTCTATTACTTTACAGTGGCGTATGTGCATGTGTTATGGCGTTGAATGAATGGGCTTAACACAATAAAAGAGTGCATATGCATCTACGGTGCAGCATATGACCTTTTTGTTAATCAGAATGACCAGTCTGACCGAACGGATGGGGTTAATCGGCACAATACGAAGAGCGATGAAGATGAAGGGTGACTCAAATTGGAAATTAAGATACGTGATGAGATGAACGACTGAACAAACAAATAAAGGGCTAATAAATGAATGGATTAAATGCCCTGGTGAGTCATCTGAGATGCATCATTTGCTTTCAAATTGTGAAACTCCATTAGCTGGAGCCACTTAATCAAATAAACTCTATCTCTCACTCGTTCTCTCTTGTTGTTTTGCCCTCACTCTTTTATTCTCATTCTCTCTCTCTCTAATTGCTAGAAGAACAGTAAATGAGGGAAATGCGGCAAGGCCACATCTCTATAAGAGAGAAAGCGAGAGAAAGAGCAAGAGAGAGAGAGTGATAAAGATAATGAAAGATAATGAAAGAGAGAGAGAGAGAGAGAGAGAGAGAGAGAGAGAGAGAGAGAGGGAGAGAGAGCAGATCTTGCTGCAATTTTAGTCCTACTAAATGCCTGACTAAAAGTTTTTTTTAGAAACAGGCTAATGAGTAAGTTACAGGCAGGTTGTCTGGTCGTTATAGGTTAATGGGTATTTCTTTCTGTGAATGATCTGAGATTGAGATGTGCGAGCGATGCTGATAGGTTAGAAGAAAATACATCGACAGTATCTTCTAAATGGTCTGATTTGGAGTCATAATCGAGTCAATGTCGACTGATGAAAATACCGGGCAGTATCAACTTAAAACCCATTAATAGAGTGTGAAAACGCATCTAAGAGTCTCATCTCAAAGAGCAATAAACACATTGGAGCATCTGAGTTGATTGTCAAGCAATAGTGCAGAGATGTATTGTGTATGAGAGACACACACAGAGAGAGAGAGAGAGAGAGAGAGAGAAAATGACATACTTTGAAAAATAATCTTTCAGAAAATGAGCCTGCAAGCAGCCTCTCCAGATATGTACATTAGGCCTACGCGATGAGAAAGAGAACGTCATACTTTCAAGATAAATCTATTAAGGGAAACATAAGAGGGGAGCAGGAGGTGTTCAGCGAGCTACAGTAGGGAGATTTCCCAGGATGCTTCAGTGATGGAGTTCTTGTGGAGAGGCCCCACTGTTCTCAGAGGACCCTAGGAGCTGCATGTCTTCCATCAGCCTCAGGGCGTCCTTCTCACTGCCTGAGAAATAATTACTGAGAAGCCCAGAACGCGGGGGCCATATTTCTCCTGCACCCCTTCCTCCTCCTCACCCCCTCCTTCCCACTATCCTCACACCTACCCTTGAGGCTTGATTTTTAAATCATTTGAAGTATGATATGAATGAGAGTGGAGCGGTTAGAGCCGATGCATGAATAAGAAATAAGGAGATGTAGAAGATGTTTCATGCCTGTGTTACACTTTTGACTATGATTAAAACTTGGAGAGGAGGTGGTTTGATTGAATAGACTGTTGCAATAGCTCTCCAACTTTAGCTAAATTATTTTTTTCTGAATTTATATCATGCCAAGAGCTGTGTGTCCTCACGCTGTTATAATCTTATAAAATGAAGAGTCGTTCTTGACATTCTACAAAGCATCACTTGAGGATCACTTGAGAAAACACAGAAAACATCTTTAATCGACTCGCTAGACGCAAAACCTATTTATCTTTCTCTCTCTCCTTCTCTTTCTAAAATCCTCCCTCTCCTCCTCTGTATCTCTCCCTCCCTCCACTCTTATCTCCGTCTCTCCCACTCCCCGCCCTCTGTCTATCTCTTCCTCTACACCCCCATCCCGTCCCCACTCTCTCTGCAGGCCTATCTCCCTTCCTTATCTTCCTTCTCCCTCTTTTTCCCTTCTTCTTCCTGAACTGCTCTTGTAGCAGCAGCCGCCCACATTCAAAATGGACACCCTTCTGAGAGCTGGCAGCCTTGCTCGCATGAGCGAGAGACCGAGAGCGCGCGCGAGAGAGAGAGAGAGAGAGAGAGAGAGAGAGAGAGAGAGAGAGAGAGAGAGAGAGAGAGAAAAGCTGTGTGATATTCCAGACTTGCAGCGGGGGTCTGAACGAGGGGAAGAAAAGAGTGTTAGTCGTTCCTAAATCAATGCGGGTCGAGAAGGGTGCAGAGTGAGATATTATCTGTCACGTCTATCTCTCTCTCTCTCTCGACATGAAACAGAACTTCAGTCGCTGCACCTCCGGCTCTCGAATATCAATGTCCCCCCAGTCAGAGCTCTGGGATCTAGGTTGGCTCCTGGTGTGTGAAGGCTCCTAAAGGCGTATCAAGATAATGTGTGGAAAAACAAATGAGGTCTAAATGAGAGGTCTAATGATTAATTCACAGCTACTTGTGTAATTGGTATAACTTCTGATTTGAAGTAAAGAGATATAGTTGTGCTGTGTTCTTGGGAGTTTTATATGACCGTCTAAATTAAGGATCAGGATAATTGCTTCTACTGTATTCTTGTATGATTTTGATGATCAACAGCATGGTTCTTTAAACCTCCGAGCACCTTGTCCTTCATCACTTTGTGCCCCAGTGTCTCGAACTACTTCAAATTACAGATATACTCCTAAAATGGGTCAGTGTGTTGGTCCGTGTGAGTTTCCTGGGTCTCTGGGTCTCAGACAAGTCTGTCAGCCAAGGAGACCGGAGCAGACATGGGCTAATGGCCAAAAATACCAAACATTGTCGGATCACTTGATGTAGGCCTAGGAGGGCTACGATTGCTTTTGTAATCCCGCGGGCCTCCCTGACCTGGAAAGGTACAAGTACAAAGGGCCTCAGCTATACTTAGCCCAGTGCTTTCTCCCATCCGTCAAAACACATTACTTTGAAGCCTAAGGTGTAGGAGGTGGGGGAAAGGATGAGAGAGAGAGAGAGAGAGAGAAAGAGAGAGACGAACGAACAAATGAACAAGAGTTGTGCTTCATGGAGTCATCCGCTGACTAAACACCTGGTTAAATCGTTGACCCCATCTCTGCATTGTTCAGAACTAAGAACATCACTTTGACTAAGTGCTAATGTTTATTTGGCTCATTCTCCATGTTGCTGCTTCCTGTATAAAATGGACAGGGACAATACAGGAAGGATTGAGATGTGTTTTTTGGTCAGCTCCACTCCAGATTTGTTTATTGGCAAGGATGATTAGGAAATGTAAACTGTGATGTTGATTCCCAATCAAAGAGCCCAACCTGACAACTACCATCATGCACACTGAGAAGGCCCAAAAAAGTAGAGCTTTCATATTTTTCATTGTCTGTGTATAGGGTCTGCAGTATTGAGCGAGATAGGACAGAACTCACAAGATGCCGCATTGAATCGTGTCTTTTTGCAAAAAAGCCAATCAGGAAACAGCTTGTCTGGAACATGCAGACAGTGAACACAGAGGAGATAAAGACAATTTAAAGAGGTGAGCAGACAGAATAGAGAATAGAGAACAGATCAAAGGTAATTTGGTCTCATCAATCCAGTAGAATTGGTCTAGTTTTAAAGGACCAGCTAGTGCTTCTCCTAGTGTAATGTCCAAGCGGGGTTCCAAATAGGACTGGGCGATATATAAAAAATCATTTGATTCACTCTAATTCATGTTTTAGCGTGATGTTCCAAAAGACAGTATCGCAAGAATCGAGGTAAAAATCATACAAAAATATATATATTTTTGAGAGTTTTTCTTTTGGGTGTCGATTCCTTCGCTCCTCCTGTGCTGTGTGCACCGTTCACCTTCCCACTCACTCGCACACAGACACCAATCCCCTCCCCTGCCACTCACAACAACAAAGATGAAAGATCAATTCTTCCTCTCTGAAAACAAGCCGTTTCAACTCACTATTTGCATTTTCAGGTTTGGTGCAACAGAACCGGTCACACATTGAGACATTGTTTCACTGTAATAGAAGGGAACTTAATCTCTCTAACGATGCCCTTCCTATGTCTCAACTCCTCAAATCGTGTGAAGAGCAGATCCTACTGAAACGGGAGTATCAATGAACATTGATTCTGGAATACAAATGCTCAGTTTCTGTCGTACCACGTACCACTAGCTTAATTTTAGCCACAGACTGTTTTACTAACGGTCTAAACTGTGTTTTATAAATGTGCAATGAGCATTAAAAAAAGGAATTGGCAACTTATGCTCATTCTGAGGAATGAGGTAGCCGACTTGATTTCAACATCGAAACAAAGTGGACAGTGCTGTTCAAACATTTGGACACGGACAGAAGGTTGTGTTCATAACAACTGTTCTACTTTGTTAGCTGGCAAATAAATCCCAATTGGCTAGACTTTGAAAATAACGATTAAGTGGCTACTCACTAGCACGTGGGCTGGTGCTTGAGAGATTGTTTATATGAGACCTGTGTTCATTTTGTATAATGACTGTTACAAGATGTTAGTCATTATTAGTGAATGGGCATTATGCATGTTTCTGGTTACATTTATAACCAAAAAGAAATTTTCAAAGACAGACTTGAAAGCTAGATCAGTGATTATTGCAAAAAAAAAGGTAGTTAATAAAGGTAGTTATAAAAAAATAATTATTAGTGGGTCTTGTGGTTGTGGAAGGAATATATTCAGCCGAGGAATATTTACACAAGCTCTGAATTCATTATATTATTGCTGAATGTTTTAAATGCAGTAGATTTGACCAACAGAGCTTATTAAGAGAAAACATAAACAAATCTAGATATATACTTGTACTTTTATTTATAAAAGTATAAAAAAAATCTAGATATGATTTTTAGGCCATATCGCCCAGCCCTAGATCCAAAAGACTACAATGCAACATCGCCCCGCCTATAAAATGCCAGGGGAAATGGACTGTGTCCAACAGAACTTGAAAGGATCAAGGCTTATCATAACAGGAAGGTCAATGTTCATGACAGGGAGGTTAGAGGTTATGTTTGGTATGTCTGTGCCAAATATAGTTATTTCACACAGTGGTATTATATCTCCAAGGACATGCGCAACCGAGGCATCATAACCACCCAAAAATCCTCTATAAACCAGGTCGAGTCATTACTCTGTGATTTTTCTAGGTATATACGGTCTTGAAATGGGTTTACGCAGAATAAAAAAAAAAAAAATGATCTTTGTTTATAGGTAATGTGGACCTATAAATATAATTTAGATAATGCAAGTGACTTTAAATTATAGACAATTACTTTAAATTATAGACAAACTGCATACAAAACAGCTTCCTTTATCATATTTATTGGTGTTTACCAGAGCGTAGGGGGATATTCTGTATAAAGATGTTACGTCAACAGAAGTGAATTGACTAATCTATGCATATAGATTAAATATAATGCCCCCCCCCCCCCCCTCACTCCCACGATAAAACGGCAAACATCGAACGTGAAATGTTCCCACTGCCTGGTCCAGAGAAGGCACCAACACAGAACCAAACCTATTTTCTGTGTTTAGTCCCCACTGGCCATATTAGGGTTAAATTAATAGAGGTGAAGGTGAAGTTCCTACACTCTCTGAAATAAGGGTTCCAAACGGGTTCTTCAGCTGGCCCCATACGAGAACCCTTTTTGCTTCCAGGTAAAACCCTTATTTGGTTCCAGGTAGAACACTTTCGGGTTCCATGTTGAACCCTCTGTTGAAAGAGTTCTATATAGAACACAAAAGGGTTTTTACATGGAACCAACAGGGTTCTTCTACCTGGAACCCAACATTTTTCTTAAAGGTTTATCCTATAGGAACAGCCAAAGAACCCTTTTAGGTTCTCGAAAGCACCTTTTTTTTTAAAGAGTGTACTGGGCTGCTGCAGAATATGATTGTGTTTCATCTCAACCCAATTAGCCATTCTGGTCTCTCTCCAAAACCTCCAAACTTCCAGCTGGGTCTTCTCAGCTTCAGCTCTCAGTTCATCCACAGCCAGTACCGCTCCAGGTATGAAAGAAACACGACAGACAGAAACAGTAGAGGCTCCCTAGAGGGCCATAGTGTCAGCTGTGTCTGCTGTTCCCCATCTCTTCCGGACACTCTGTCACATGAGAGTCCCTTCACCTGGCTGCTGGCTCCACTGATTAAAGACAACGTGACCAGAGAGTAGTGGGTAGTGGACAGTGTGCTGACCCAGTGCGTGTGTGTGTGCGTATCTGTGTCTTTCTCAGCTGCCCTGTCTGTGGTCTCTCATGGTGCCGTAGTTCTCCAGGGACCATCACAGCGGCTTCAGGTAACGTATCATACTCATACCCATTGCCATCTTGTTACACAGCTTTACAGATGTTCTTGTCACCTTACTGTTTCCTGTTTTCTCGCTTATTGTCTTACTCTTCTATTGTGTCTATCTGACTATGTAAAGCAGTGCAAATAAACTTCACCAAGCTAAATGTAAAAGCCTCTGAGCGCTGTTGTTGAAATAAAACAATAAGGAATCTCATCGGCACGCTAAAGCAGAAGAACAACATGGATATCCATCACTCTATTGTTCCGGTAGTGAAGGATCTGGAGCCTGTTTCTGCTGTGTTTTCAGTGTGAGTGGGAGGTGACACCCATGCATACATGCACACGCACACGCACGCACACAACCACACGCATAAACACACACACGCGCACGGCTGGGCGGGAGGCAGGCAGCATGTGTCAATGTGACATGCAGTAATTGCTCTGAGAAAACGTGCCTTCTCTCAGCAGCATCAGAGAAAGAGGAACAGAGAAGTTGAGCTGCAAGGCTTAGCTCAGTGGTGTCTTGAGGAGCTCTCAGGTGTGCCAGCATTCATTTTCCTAACCTTGATAACTCGTCTTGAACACTCATTTATAAATGTGACCCGCGGAATGCGCATGTCATTTTGACAAGGGCACACCAGCGCCACTTAGATAAACACACTGAATAGCACATGGTTACATCTGTATGTTTCAAGACCTGTGTGCTCATGCTGTTGTTGTTACATTTGCATGAGAAGCAAAGTCATTTGTATAATTTCACTTTGCCTGTGAGAACCATTAGCACTGGCAAGTCTGATTAGTGATTAGGCTTGGTTGTAGCACAGCCTCTTCCACAGAAACAAACGGACCATGGCTTTGTGTCCATGGTTGGACAACTTTCACCTTTACAATGCAATAAAAAAAAACACTTGTCAAAACGAAATACCTATTTTACCGGAGTTACATATTTTCTTTCTGGCACGGATTCTTTCTAGCACGGATTTCTAGCATGGACACTCTTAAAGGGGTACACACAAATGAATCATCATGAGGAAAGAAATATGACAACAGATCAAATAAACCCTATTGAATCTATAAAAAAAAAAAAACGTTTGTCACCGAAAATAGATGATTTTGCAGTATGAATCAGATGTGACTGAAATCATTACCACAAAATAAATGAATAAGGAAATTGGAGGTGTGCCACAGAATTTGTTATCCCATCAAGGTGTGGTAGAGTTCAAAAACTGTTGGGAACCACTGGCTCTAGCTACACTAGAGCTAAACCCAAACCAGAGGTCAATAAAGAACAACCCAGAACAGCATGCCTCTCAGACCTACTGATCATCACCACAGTGATGCACAGCAGTTTGATTAATAGGGTGATTTATCATAAGCTTTGGCTCTTTGCCAGAGGAAGGAGGGATCAATGTTAGGGGCCATAATGTGATGGAGAGGGGTGTTTCTAAGCTGATTACCGTGTATATGTCCCAAATGGCACCCTATTCCTTATGTAGTGCACTATATTGACTGGGGCCCAACGCAGTGCACTATGTAGGGAATAGGGTGCCATTTGGGACGCGGCCCTGTCTAAAAGGACGTCTACGTCTGTCTGTCTGTCGGCCCCAGATTACATTGATACGTTGATTTGCTGGACAACGACTGGCTGCGCAATCCTTCTATGATAGTTCTGATGACAGTTCTGGAATGTGTGTTCTGTTCGAATTCCAATTCTGACAACAGCACTAGAGTGGTGTTATAGGTAGAGGTATAGGAGAGGTAGGCCTATAGGAGAGACTGATGGACATGGACATGATCACAGGGGGGAAATGATCTCAGGACAACAGGAACAGATGTATATGATGTGAGGATATGGGGTTTCACTCATAGCACACTTTTGCACACATATACAGTATGTACATCCAGACACACACACACACACACACACACACACACACACACACACACACACACACACACACACACACACACACACACACACACACACACGCTTCCAAGCACACACTCACCCATAATGAGTGCACACACACACACTATGGCTTAGTCCCTCTGAAAGCCTGCAGTGTTGATTCAATGAAATATTTCCATAATGAACACAGAATTGCTGGAAATGTTTACACAAAGGCCTCTGTATAGTAATTAGGCGCACATACAGAAGATGGACAAAATCTTGGGAATGAACAATCACCTACTATATGTCCAGAAAGAGCCAATCCACTCAAACAAAAGGGACTAAAAATCTAACCCAGGTGTCTGCCCAAATCTCCCACTGACATCATTATCTATGCCAAAGGTTGAGTTTGAGGATTCAGCTCTGTAATGTATAATCCCTCCAGCCAGATGTGTGTGCTTATACAGCTATGGTGCCAATATTATTACCACTACGGTGCCAGTTCTACACTTATGTGGTGAAAGCCTGTACAAGTCATCTGTATTCCCTTAGGGCCCGTAACAAAATAAACCCACACATGCTGGACAGTACTGTAGCACCAAAGTGGTATTTGTACTGTAGTACCAGAGTGCTGGTGTGCTAGCAAGACATTCATTAATGTGAAGTGGAAGGCACTAAGCACATACACTCACTGCATGCCTTGCTGTTGTATAGCCTGATGTGGGTGAGGATATTGCAGGTTGAGCACCAGAGAGGGCAAACATTATATTTAGGTCCAAAATGGCTGTTTTATATGAGATGAAAGCTTCTGGATGGGATTTATTAAGTAGTAAGAGGAGAAGACACCTGACATATTAAACTGCTCTGATGTTGGGGGAACAGCAGATGTATGGAGTGATTTCAGAGCCGATATTGAATATTCCTCTGAACATGGGACAGTTAGTAAACACAGGTTGGATGGTGTATCAATATACCCAGCCACTACAAAGATACAGGTGTCCTTCCTAACTCAGTTGCGGAGAGGAAGGAAACCGCTGAGGGATTTCACCATGAGGCCAAAGGTGACTTAAATAGGTTTTACAGAGTTCAATGGCTATGATAGCATAAAACTAAGAATGGATTAAGAACATTGTAGTTACTCCACAATACTAACTCATGTGGCAAAGAAGTTAACGTTAAGTCCTGAATACAAATCCAAGAGTACCACTTTTCATACTTTCAAGCATGGTGGTATCTGCATCATGTTATGGTTATGTTGTCATCGGCAAGTACTAGGGAGTTTTTTAGGATAAAAAGAAACGGAATAGAGCTAAGCACAAGCAAAATCATGTAGGAAAATCTGGTTCAGTCTACTTTCCAACAGACACTGGGAGACAAATTCACCTTTCAGCAGGACATTAACCTAAAACACAAGGCCAAATATATTCTACACTTGAGTTGCTTACCAAGAAGACAATGAATATTCCTGAGTGATCTAGTTACAGTTTTGACATAAAACGGCTTGAAAATCCATGGCAACACATGAAAATGGCAGTCTAGCAACGATCACCAGCCAACTTGACAGTGCTTGAAAAAAATGTAAAAGAATAATGGGAGTGTGACCTACGAGCAACTGCGGTCCCTCATGATGAGGTCATGAAAGTTGCCCATCCCTAGTCTAGGACATCACAGTGTAGCACATCACTGTCTAGAGCATCATTGGACTAGAACTCAGAGAACAGAGAGAAGTTGTTCTCCTAGAGATCTGACTGACCCTGAGTCCTCAGCACTCCATCTACCCCTCCTCTAATGAATGAAATATTCATCAATCCTCTCCACTCAGCCGACACACACATACACACGCGCACAATACATCACAGTGGGTCCGCCCAGATTACTCATTTGCTTGCAGATCGTGGTCTGCCAACACCATTTGTCTCCCTCACGCACCACTCCCTCCCTCCCCTCTCTCTCTCTCTTGCTCTCTCCCTCTCTCTCTTACCAGAAGCAGCTTTCCATAGCTCACAAAGACCCTGGATGAATATACATCACAGCATAGCAGGGCAGGGTATAAACAGACTTCCAGGTCTCTGGTCTGTCAGACTGACAGGCAGGGTTCTCCACTATATTCCAGAGAGGGAAGAGTCAAGAGAGATGGAGTGAAATGAAGCAGATGGATAATGAAACAGATATTACTGAGGTTAATCTTTGACTGAGAGGCTTGATCTGTTGCTGTCTCTGGGCATTTCCATGTAAAAAGCCCCATGAGCACTAACATATGAAGTTCATATGAGCACATCAAATTTGGTGACAAATGGAAGCTAAAGAGTCTATATTTTGACTTGTAAATAAAGCATATATAAATGTTTTGACCATTTTCCATTCTAGAAATTAGGAATAGTAAAGGCTTTGATTTACAGATGAAAAACATCTAGCAGGAAAAAGTCTTAAAATACATCAAAACACAATAATGTTGAAGTAAAGACCGCTACCAACTAATATCAACATAGAGTGCATTCAGAAAGAATTCAGCCCCCTTTTCCCTTTTTCCACATTTTGTTACGTTACAGCCGTATTCTAAAATGGATGAAGTAAAAAATGTATATCCTAACCAATCTACATACAATACCCCATCATGACAAAGCAAAAACAGGTTTTTAGACATTTTTGCGAATTTACTCTACATAAAAAACAGAATACCTTATTTACAAACACTACCGTTCAAAAGTTTGGGGTCACTTAGAAATGTACTTGTTTTTGAAAGAAAAGCAATTTTTTTGTCCATTAAAATAACATCAAATTGTCACGACTTCTACCGAAGTCGTTGCCTCTCCTTGTTCGGGCGGTGCTTGGCGTTCGACGTCACCGGTCTTCTAGCCATCATTGATCCATTTTTCATTTTCCATTGGTTTTGTCTTGTCTTCCCACACACCTGTTTTCAATCCCATTCATTACCTGTTGTGTATTTAACCCTCTGTATCCCCTCATGTCTTTGTCAGAGATTGTTTAATTGTCAGTGTTGTTATTTTGTTCTGTTGGTGCGCGACGGGTCCTCGTACCCATGTTTTTTCATGTCTGTACGTCTTAGTGTTATGGAGCATGTTCTGTTGACATTTATTAAAAGACTCCAATTACACTTCATTTTGACTCTCCTGCGCCTGACTTCCCTGCCACCTATACACACGACGCTGACACAAATACAGTGTAGACATTGTTAATGTTGTAAAAAAATAAATACAAATATTTTACTAGGCAAGTCAGTTAAGAACAAATTCTTATTTTCAATGACGGCCTAGGAACAGTGGGTTAACTGCCTGTTCAGGGGCAGAATGACAGATTTTGTACCTTGTCAACTTGAACTTGCAACCTTTCGGTTACTAGTCCAATGCTCTAACCACTAGGCTACCCTGCCTATTGTAGCTGGAAACGACAGATTTTTAATGGATTATTTACATAGACGTACAGAGGCCCATTATCAGCAACCATCATTCCTGTGTTCCAATGGCACGTTGCGTTAGCTAATCCAAGTTTATCATTATAAAAGGCTAATTGAATAGAAAACCCTTTTGCAATTATGTTAGCACAGCTGAAAACGGTTCTGATTAAAGAGGCAATAAAACTGTCCTTCTTTAGACTAGCTGAGCATCTGGAGCATCAGCATTTGTGGGTTCGATTATAGACTCAAAATGGCCAGAAAGTACTTTCTTCTGAAACTCGTCAGTCTATTCTTGTTCTGAGAAATTAAGGCTATTCAATGCAAGAAATTGCCAAGAAACTGAAGATCTGATACAACGCTGTGTTTTACTCCCTTCACAGAACAGCGCAAACTGGCTCTAACCGGAATATAAAGATGGGGGGGGGGGGCCCTGGTGCACAACTGAGCAAGAGGACAAGTACATTAGAGTGTCTAGTTTGATAAAGAGACGCCTCACAAGTCCTCAACTGGCAGCTTTAATAAATAGTGCCCGCAAAACACCAGTCTCAACGTCAACAGTGAAGAGGCGACTTCGGGATACTGGCCTTATAGGCAGAGTTCCTCTGTCCATTGACTGTGTTCTTTTGCCCATCTTAATCTTTTCTTTTTATAGGCCAGTCTGAGATATGGCTTTTTCTTTGCAAATCTGCCTTGAACGCCAGCATCCCGGAGTCGCCTCTTCACTGTTGACTCTGACAGAGCTCCAGATTTCCTCTCCAGACCAACCAGACCAATGTTGTCTTGTTTGAAGGTGGAACTCATTAGAATAATAGCCTGTGTGTAGAACAATACCCAAATATGCAAAGGAGGATATTACCTTTTTATACCTTTGCGTACCTATTCAGGATAGATCACCGTGAAAAGAATGACATACATAAGTATGATTTTATGTATAGTACAGATTAGGGACCCATGATGTCCTTCTGTTACCATCATTCTGTTACCGGCTGTTAATCCACTTAATTTACTGTAGTTAAATAACCAAATGAGATTTAATTTGTGAGATTTTACCGTCATTCTGTCATGAAACTTTACATCTGCACTGTTCTTTGAGTAAATGTGATTTTGTTAAGTTTTCGGTGGAAATTGTTAAAAGTAATAGTGTGAATAAAATAGTACTGTGTGAGTTGTTTAACTTTACAATCAATGTGTCTCAGCATCATTCTGTGGAATTGCCCCTCTACTGACTGGGATAGCTGTAGAGACCTAGGCTTTCTCGGGGAGAGGGGAAGCATGAAACACATGCTATTATTAGGGACAAGAGTTGTTCCTGACCAAGTGACATGACCAGCCTGTAACAGGGTATTTTTTTGCAACACGACTAGATTCAAGTTTCAAAGACTTGAGAAAAATACGTTCAAAAGGAAAGAGAAAATTGCTTTTTAATTTGAGTGTTTTGCCCACCTGCTTTCCGAGCCTATCGAAGGCCACACTGATTACGAGTGGCTATGCATTATAATCATCCATAATCATCTGTTACAACCCCATTACAATCGAATAATTATCCTACTATACAAAGAGAAACGGTGCGGAACAGTGAGTGTTCAAGTTCATTTGATTGACTGTTTTCCCTTGGCGAACGCTTTATGATTGATTGACTTGGTCAATGGTACAATCACCCGCGTAGAGGTAATATCATAATTTTACCTGCCTTACACCCATATTGATTTATACTCACCGCTATGCGGGGAGAAAGAGAGCGAATGTGAGAAAGTTCTGAAAGAGGAAAGTACTTTGAAAGATGGTTGGACAACTTTTTCTGAAAGGTGTGATGGTGGATTTCCATGACATGTTCTCCGGGCATGTGCTGACCAACTGGCAGGTGTCTTCACTGACATATTCAACATGTCCCTGATTGAGTCTGTAACACCAACATGTTGCAAGCAGACCACCATAGACCCTGTGCCCAAGACCACAAAGGTAACATGCCAAAATGACTACAGAACCGTAGCACTCACGCCGTAGCCATGAAGTGCTTTGAAAGGCTGGTCATGGATCACATCAACACCATTATCCCAGAAACCCTAGACACACTCCAATTTCTAAACTGCCCAAACAGATCCACAGATGATGCAATATATATTGCACTCCACATTGCCCTTTCCCACCTGGACAAAAGGAACACTTATGTGAGAATGCTATTCATTGACTACAGCTCAGTGTTCATCACCATAGTACCCTAAAGCTAAGGATCCTGGGACTAAACACCTCCCTCTGCAACTGGATCCTGGACTTCCTGACGTGCTGACCCCAGGTGGTGAGGGTAGGTAGCAACACGTCTGCCATGCTGATCCTCAACACTGGAGCCCCTCAGGGGTGTGTGCTCAGTCCTCTCCTGTACTCCCTCTTCACCCATGACTGCATGGCCAGGCATGACTCCAACACCATCATTAAGTTTGCAGACAACACAACAGTGGTAGAACTGATCACAGACAGCGACGAGACAGCCTATAGAGAGGAGGTCAGAGACCTGGCCGGGGGGTGCCAGAATAACAACCTATCCCTTAACGTAACCAAGACAAAGGAGATGATTGTGGACTACAGGAAAAGGAGGACCGAGTACAACCTCATTCTCATTGACTGGGCTGTAGTGGAGCAGGTTGAGAGCTTCAAGTTCCTTTGTGTCCACATCACCAACAAACTAGAATGGTCCAAACACACCAAGACAGTTGTGAAGAGGGGACGACAAAGCCTATTCCCCCTCAGGAAATTAAAAAGATTTGGCATGGGTCCTGAGATACTCAAAAGGTTCTACAGCTGCACCATCAAGTTTATTCTGACTGGTTGCATCACTGCTTGGTACGGCAATTGTTCGGCCTCCGACTACAAGGCACAACAGAGGGTAGTACGTATGGCCCAGTACATCACGGGGGCAAAGCTGCCTGCCATCCAGGACCTCTACACCAGGCGGTGTTAGAGGAAGGGCCTAAAAATTGTCAAAGACCCCAGCCACCCCAGTCATAGACTGTTCTCTCTACTACCGCATGGCAAGCGGTACCGGAGTGCCAAGTCAAGGACAAAAAGCACAAGACTCCTGAACAGGTAATCAAATGGCTACCCAGACTATTTGCATTTTGACCCCTCCCCCCTTCCCCCCCCCCGCCAACACCTCTTTTACGCTGCTGCTACTCTCTGTTTATCATATATGCACAGTCACTTTAGCTATACATTCATGTACATATGTACATACCACCTCAATTGGCCCATCCAAACAATGCACATTGGCTAACCAGGCTATCTGCATTGTGTCCCACCACCCACCACCCGCCAACCCCTCTTTACGCCACTGCTACTCTCTGTTCATCATATATGCATAGTCACTTTAACCATATCTACATGTAGATACTACCTCAATCAGCCTGACGAACCGGTGTCTGTATGTAGTCTCATTACTTTTATAGCCTCGCTATTGCATAAAGCCTTGCACGTGACAAATAAACTTTGATTTGATTTGATGTACAGTAGTAGGCATAATCCATATTGCTGTGCATGAAAAACCCCATTCATTCTCATCATGTCAAAATATTATGAATGTATTAATTTAACTGAAATAGAACATAATTTGGGTTTGGTTACAAAATGCAAAAGTGTCTATTTTATGACCTTTCAGGATATAATTTGACATACAACATAAATGATTTAAGATGGAATCCGCAGGTCATGGGTGACGTAATGCCACCCTAGTTAGAGAGGAAGTCACTACCTAGCTAACTAGCTACATATTCTGTATTCGGATTGTCTTGTAACTTTAGCTAGCAAAAATAAATTGGTCGTGATTGGTGCCAATGACATGTATTGGGGTTGACATCCATACAAGACTATACTCCAATTTTTACCTCAACAAAATGTGAACAACACATATAAACAATGAGGAAATTCTGAATCTTTTCTCCATGCATTTCCATTGTTTGGTCCAGTTCCATTGACCTATTTACTGCATCTATACTAGCTAGCTAGGTGGTCGACAGCATGGATCACTCCAATAAATACACTGAGCTATAAAATGTATTACACTAACATTTTACAAACATGCCATTCTCAGTGAGATACTGGTGGAGACCTACTGATTTCAAGGGAACCTGAGGTTGTATAAGTTGTGGTTGTGGTGAAATCAACACCCAAAATGAGGAAGAAAAGCTTATGTTTGTCCTGTTACACACAAGTATGTAATGGAAATGTATTTTTTTGTACATATACCAACTACCCCTGAGACACCCAACAGTTTCCCATGTGTATCAAGAATGGTCCGCCACCCAATAGACATCGAGCCAACTTGACACAACTGTGGGAAGCATTGGAGTTAACATGGGCCAGTGTCATGACGTGGCCCTTTCTGGATGTAGATTGTGGTTTCCCCCTCGCTCACTCTCTCCTACACACAGGTTCTGTTAAATCAGGTTGTAAATTCCTGGCGGAGACTCCCCCCTGGCCATGCAGGAAGAGAGAATACAGAGAGGGAACAAGGGATTTCACTTGGCCAAACTCCTAAATCCAAAAATTGGAAAATTGTCCACTTGTGAGAATGTGGGAAGGGTCCGTGGACACTTAAGGGTTGGGTATGACGAGTATGTTTCATTTGGTGTCCTCATGGAGGGCAGGAAACACACATATCTATATCTCTGAGTGTGTACATTTCTCAATTATGTGGTTTGCATCTAATTATTGTATAAAATGAATGAATAAAGATGAAACTATTTGCGAAATTATGTAATGTGATGTTAACCTTTAGAATGAGAGAATTGTATTCCCTGTAAAGTTAACTAAGTCATTGGCCATGTCCATGTGAGCACAGACATGATCAGGCATCATCGAACCACCCTCTAATCTTGTTACAAATAAAAAACCCTCCTGAGGAAATCCTCTTCAGACTAAGCAAACCCCCAGCGTGAGCTGTGGTTGCAATGGTTGAGTAACAAGACTAGAAAACCATACCACATGGCACATTGGCTACACGGCTGGAAATGGTTCAACTCTGAGACTATCGATCCCTACAGAATAAGATCAAAACTTTGATACTAAGTACTAGTCTGCAGCTAGAAATTATGTAAACCTGGGATGCGAATACCGACAACTGCCGAAACATCTACTCTAAGAACAATGGACGCCTGACGTACCCATAACAACAGACACTATCAGGAGCCGCCAATAGAGCTACCACCCTGAGTAACCTTAGACTCCCTGATGAACTGACTCTCCAGCAGATGGACCGACGATTCCAACAGACAACAACAACATATGGGCGTAAATATATTGATTGCAATTATTCCCGAATGAGCGAGCGTTCATGTGCAAAGGATTAGCATTTCAATGAATAGAATTATTCACTGTGTGTAGTGATCCATTTTGTCTTTCCCGCTCCTTTATCGGTCCAACCCCCCTTTTCTTTGTATACCAAGCCGTCATATCGGTTTAGCCCACTAGGGGATCTTCCCTATCATTGTTCGTAACCAATATCTACTGTTTGTTTGTTAGGTGTTTCTGTGATTACTTAGTTAGCAAATAAATGATTTAGCCAATTGGTGTATGGATGATCTATAGTAAAGACTGGGTTTGTGCAGATAGCCAACAATTCACAACGTTTGGAATGAGACTGACATGAGGTAAAGAGTAATTCAATAATTGAAGACTAATTGATCAGATATTAAAATATCTGAAGAGTTATATTCGGAAAATTATAACTTTGTAATTCAAATATTTTCCGTGGTGCCCCGACTTCCTAGTTAATTAAATGTACATGATTAGTTTAATCACGTAATAATAATTACAAAGAATTGATTTGATAAAATAAGTCTTCATATTTAATGATACTAAAGATACGCCAACAGCCTCCCTGTCGAACACTTTCAACACCTTGTAGAGTCCATGCCCCGACTGAGGCTGTTCTGAGGGCAAAAGGGAGGGGGGGTTTCCTAATGTTTGGTACACTCACTGTATACACTGAATATGGCATTGCATTGTACCATGTACAATTGAAGTAACAATTTGTTTAATGTTTTTGAAATGTCAACCTATAATGCACAGAAATGCTTGGACTTGTTGGATGGAGGAAGTAAACTCAGCCATAGATTATGACGAACATCCTAACCTTTAAGCTACACTACATGCATCGCCATCAGCATTGGGTCAATGTGACGTTCCACCTGCTACTCTCGAAACCAACCAAATCAACTTTATTTCTCACTATTTTAATTCGCAAGACAGAATGAACGTGCACGTCAGCCATCGAGAAATTAAACTCTGTAGCAGGGGCAGAAGATAACAGGTTTTGGACTGGAGGTGTGGGACCTGGCATTCGTCATTCCAAGCTGATGTGTGTGGTGAGTACTGGCCTCCTTCCGTGATCCAATACGGCATCATGTAGGTTTTTTTCCTGGGAGCTAGCAGCTAGTTGTATATGCCCTGCCTTGTATATGTGTTTTTATTTGAGTTCTACAAGTATTTGTAGCACATCAGCGAGGCAACTTTGGTTTTAGAAGTGGGGGGGACATAATTATAGATTTATTTATTTTTAAAATTATCCAGTCGGATAAACACTCCAAACAGCCTACCCGACCACTAAAGCACACTGTTGCCTCGTTATTTTTATATTGTTTTTGATATTTCAAGGGGTCTAAAAATTCTAAATCAAATAGCAAAACAATTCTTGGTATGACCTCCTTAAAACAATTTCATATAGCTTAGTAATAATATCTCTCTCTCTTATTCATTCTCTCTCCAGATCTATCTCTTTCTCTCTCTTGCTTAATCACGCTCTCTATCTCCCATCATAATACTCAATACTCAATATAACAGTCCTGAAAGAGAGAGATTTTTTCTTTGTACTTTTATTTATTCAGGGAAGCACAATTGAGATAAGGGACTCATTCTCAATGGTGCCCTGAGTACTGACAATTCACAAATCAACGTGATCATTCAATATAACAGCAAAAAAAATTACAACAAGATACAGCATTTACAGATACATTTCAACAACACAAATAAGTTATTACAATCATTCAAAACACTCGTAAATCTCAGTGAATGAATTCCTCATCAGCATTCTAAACTGCCCAATGGCACCAGGGATTCAAGATGTAATGAGGTTTGTAAATTATTCCAAACATTGAGGGCGTTAAAACTAAAAGCTGATTTACCTAGCTTGGTAGAGACACGAGGGATCTCAGGAGTTAACCAACCCTGTGAGCGGGTTTGGTGCCTCATATGTGAATACTTTTAACAGAGAAATTAGATTAGTTAGAAGCTTGTGCAGCAGAGAGGCAGATAGAGTGAGAGAGACGAGAGAGTAAGCGCGCAAAAGAGAGTGAAAGGGGGAAGACAGAAAGAGAAAAATGAATAGCTATGTCATTACCAGCACATTCCAATGGACACCTACTGTGTTTTATTCATTCAAATTTGTCTCCTCATCCTTCCTCAAATACACAGGAAAAGATTTGGTTAGCAGTGGGGGTCATCTCTCTCTCTCACCCGCTCCCTCTACCCTGTTCCTTATTACCATGTGTGTGTGAGGTTCCCTTCAGGCCTGGGGATCTATATCGGCATTGGTTATGTCTCAATTAGCACCCTATCCCTTTTAGTGCACTACTTTTGACCAGGTCCCATAGGGCTATATAGGGAATTAGGGTACCATTTGGGACGCAGAGTGAGTCCAGCAGCGAGGCTTTGTCACATAGTGCCGTACTGTATTACCAAGCTTTAACGGACACTGCCAATTCCCCCTCGTTTGAAATACAAGCTGTATTTACATTGGGTTATCTGGGAAAGTCGCAGCGAAGGGCGACAGGCGGTGACAGGGTCTTGTGGCGAGAGAGAGAGAGAGAGAGAGAGAGAGAGAGACAGAGAACGTGTTTGGATGCTGAGAAAGTGATTGGATTTCTAAGTCGAGAAGATTTATGTAATTTGTGCGATGGAGGACAGGGAGACAGCGAAGCTTCATACTGTGTATGGAGCCAGGAAAGCGAAGAAAAAAAATATATAGGGAGAGATGAGTGATTGATTGATTGATGGGTATCTTCCATCGATCTGTATATGTTTGAAGGAGACAGTACACCCAATATTGTTCTTATGCCTTCAGGGTTGACAACACTTTTTCCTCACAAGGCACCTGAGTACTCTGGACACGCTAAATAAAAAACAAAGAGCTACAGTATGCAGCTTATTCCTTCATACCACAGAGCACTGCACCACAGCAGCCAGCCATAGGCTATGATGTAATACCTTTCCCACAGAGTTAGTATTCCCCTTACTGTTCAACCCCAACCCTTCAACCCCCTGGATGACAAGTTATTAAGGTGCCTCACCTTCTACAAATTGTTCCATTTCCCTAAAAGTTTGCTGTTTTGGTTATCAGAATGAAATCTCAAGCAAATCGAAAGCAAAACGATACAAATCTATATTGTGATCTATGCTTTTGGGATTTTATTTTCTCTCTGCTCCGCTCCCCAATGAAAAGAGGGCAAGACTGACAAAGGTGTGTTGTCATAAAGCATAGTGCGTTGACAGCTAACAAATGTGTCCCTTCCTTCTCTCTACATGCTGTTCAATTCTCGGGAACGCCTTGCTTGGCAGTTCAGGGCAACGAAGTCGTGTGACTTAACCCAAGGCGATTTACAAAGGCGCAGGTAAATCAAGTAGGTGCCTGGGAGAATGTATTACTGCATGCATCAGCAGCCAGCAGGCTCTGTGCTACAGTACAACACACACAGTAACTCTCCCAGCAGGACAGTCTTCAGAACAAAACAGAGACACTGTAGATCAAATTGAATAGATCATGTGAAAGTGTATGCGAGTGGAAAGTAGACGATTGACTGGCTGAAGCACAATAAGTTGATAATCATATGGAATACAAAGAGAAAAAAACGGACGGGAGGGGTTCGATACGGTTAGGTTTCTGTGACACTGTAATCTACTTATGCAAGATGAAGCATTGTTGTTTTCATGTTCAAATTCTTAGATTTGCTTTTGTCATTTTCCACACATTTACAATGTGATGGTTAATTTTGCTGACCAAGAACGAAGCTCTTGGTGCATTCACTTCAGCTGTTGAACTTTTACAAGAAAAGAACGTTATGATCTGCACTATCTTCAGTTACTATATCATGTTTTGTTACTTTCTCACCTTCCGTGGAAAGATTCTGCATTGAACTGAGAGAATCTGTCGGGACTGAATGGGATGCATAGGATGAGAGCAGCAGTAGTTCTGGTGTTGAAGTTTTTTGTCACTGGTTGTTTGGACAAATCATGACTTGAGACCCAGAACTTAATCAAGCATCTAACTAATTAAGTGATACTTTAGTCCTAGAGTAAATGAGATGAAATGCACTTATGTAAAAGGACTTAACAAATGTTATGCATGTTATGTAATGTATCAAATCAAATTGTCAACCCAGCTTTTCAGTACCACCCCTGAAGTGAGAAATGATATCCAAATATACATCATTATTTAAAAGCCCTGCTCACGCAAACGCGTCATAACTTCTGAAGAGACTCGATCTGAGACTTGAGCTTCCTCCTCTGTATGGACCGCTCTGTGATGTGTTCAGTAAATGGGATTCTAGCTAATGAATAATAAGTGTTTCGATATTAATCTGTAAGGCGGAGACATTTCCTTTCTAACTCCGTTCAGAGGGTATTGAAGCTGTAGCTTACATGACAGCAGAGGAGATCCATCACCAGAATGTAAAGAGAGAAAGTGAACGTCGAGGAGAGCACAGAGAGACAGATAAATAACTTGCGCAGTGCAAATGCAATTTAACTGGGTGATGTGGAGGGTGGATAGAAGTGCTCTGATACTATTCTCGATTGAGTGCATGTTCAGTGTTCTGCATATCAAACACGTTGACGGATCTACATACTGGAGGGGCGATGGAACGATTCACAGGTACACACAATCGGCCGCCCGGTTCAAATGTTTAAGATACAAGTGCATTGATCCGCGGACCCAAACCGATGCAAATGTAGCGAGCATCGGTCAGAAAATCGTTTGAAACGTTATGAATTTCCGTAACTCTCATATTACATTCTTTCTACCTTCCGTAAATACCTCTCATCTTTTATGACAACTGATGTATCCTCTCCTTCTGTGTTGACAGTCATTGATTTACAAGTCATTTTGCACGCCAAACAACCCCAGGCAATATCAGTAGCCGTCCAACTGCGGACTGTGCCCAGCTTCGCTTGCTGACCAACATGAGGAAGGCGGCCTGCTTCTGATCTTGCACATCTGTGTGGCACCTTCAGCTTTCAAAAGGTAAAATGTCTTGCGTGATATTAGGCTTTATTTAAATGGTGTTTTACCGGAGTAAAAGTAGGCTACCGGAGACACAACTCTCGTCTAGCTGCTGATCTTACAAAATATTAGATTTTGATTGTTCAGGTTCACCATCAGCCATAGTGTTGCTTTAAACAATAAGTGTATATAGTCCTTTTTTTGATGCACAGGGTCAAGTTGATAATTTCACCACGAAGACAGCAATCACTTTTGCCAGGCACCCGTTTCCCAAGCATGGCCGAAGTGAAAGGAGAAGAGAAGATCACTCTGTAAAAACTTCCAAATGGTCAAAATCCTTTTGAGATGGGGGTGAAATCCAAATGTTACATTTTTGTCATTTAGCAGACGCTCTTCTCCAGTTAGAGCGACTTACAGTTTGTGCATTCATCATAAGATAGCTAAGTGTAAGTACACCTGAACTTTAGTCCAAACCCAGGATCCTGTTTTAAAGCCTTATTCTAAAATGGATTAAACACAACATTTTCATCAAGGCAAATCGTGGCTATTTTGAAGAATCTCAAATATAAAATATATTTACATTTTTTAACTCCTTTTTGGTTACTACATGATTTCATGTGTTATGTCATAGTTTTGATGTCTTCACTATTATTCTACAATGTAGAAAATAGTTTTAAAAAATAAGAAAAACCCAAGAATGAGTAGGTGTTCTAAAACTTTTGACCATTAGTGAAAGTATTCAGACCCTTTACTATGAGACTTGAAATTAAGCTCAGGTGCATCCTGGTTCTATTGGTCATCCATGAGATGTTTCTACAACTTGTTGGAGTCCACCTGTGGTAAATTCAATTGATTTGAATATGATTTGGAAAGGCACACACCTGTCTATATAAGGTCCCACACTTGACAGTGAATGTCAGAGCAAAAACCATATCTGGGGAAGGGTACCAAAAAAAATCTGGAGCATTGAAGGTCCCCAAGAACACAGGGTGGCTCTGTCATTCTTAAATGGAAGAAGTTTGAGCAATCAGTGGAGAAGGGCCTTGGTCAGGGTGTTGACCAAGAACCCGATGGTCACTCTGATACATCACTAGAGTTCCTCTGTGGAGATGGGAGAACCTTCCAGAAGGACAACCATCTCTGCAGCACTCCACCAATCAGGCCAGGGACTGGGAGACTAGTCAGGATCGAGGCAAAGATGAACAAAGCAAAGTACAGAGAGATCCTTGATGAAAACCTGCTCCAGAGCACTCAGGACCTCAGGCTGGGGTGAACGTTCACCTTCCAACAGGACACAGCCAAGACAATGCAGGAGTGGCTTCGGGACAAGTCCCTGAATGGTCCAGCCAGATCCCGGACTTGAACCCGATCGAACATCTCTGGAGAGACCTGAAAATTGATTGATAAGAAGAAAAAAAAATTTTTAATCTATTTTAGCATAAGGTAATGTAACAAAATGTGGAAAAGGGCAAGTGGTCGGAATACTTTCAGAAAGCACTGAATGTGTGTGGTTGGAGGGGAGTGGAGCAGATGCACACTAAAACAAAGTGATTCACAGTAATGCAATTTTCTATGTCTCTGTCTTTTTTATGATATTAGCCAGCCCGAAAAATTCCATGTTCGGAAAATATTGCACACAAAAAACAATATACATGTACACAGGAGATATTTACTCTGTTTTGTTTCCACTAAAATGCAACTGTGATGCTTTACTTCAGAATAGGTAACCTTCATTTGGAGAAATAATTACCTTATTAAGGAGAAATGTGTTTACATAGGAGAATAAGCAACCTTTATTTTGGTTTTGTTAGTGTACTCTGCACCTATTATCCCTAACTAAGACTCCAAATACAATGTCTGTTGAATGTTTAATTTACACCTTACTATTGATATGCTTTGATTGTGGCAAATAAGGATGTAACTAATGAAAAACTAGTACTACAAGTTTTATAGTGTGAGAATAGGAAAACACTGAATAAAGTCCTTATAAATGCTACAAATTAGTGCCCCATATGTGTACCTTTAAACAAAGTGCGACCAGGTTTTCTATTTCATACATTCATTATGGCTCGTGTGATCAGTTCAAGAGGCAGCACTCGCTCACCTCAGGTGAATAGTTAAGATTAAGTCACAACTAAGTTTACTAAACTAGTTAGTAAAGTAACTAGTTACTGCTGATGGTCTTCTGGAACATCCTGTATAATCATAGTGGACTGCACTTTCTGTAGGTTTTGATTTGCTTCATGATCTATGTTATTTAGATATTTCAGTAGCATAATAGTTGTTATAGCTGATAGTGGCTGACGTTTGAGCTACCAAAGTTATGATAGGCCCTAGTCAGAGCCAATGACACAATCAGGAAACTATCTGTCCAGGCCTTTTTTTAATTTCTTTTTTATTTCACCTTTATTTAACCAGGTAGGCAAGTTGAGAACAAGTTCTCATTTACAATTGCGACCTGGCCAAGATAAAGCACAGCAGTTCGACACATACAACAACAGAGTTACACATGGAGTAAAACAAACATACAGTCAATAATACAGTATAAACAAGTCGATATACGATGTGAGCAAATGAGGTGAGATAAGGGAAGTAAAGGTAAAAGAAGGCCATGGCAGCAAAATAAATACTATATAGCAAGTAAAACACTGGAATGGTAGATTTGCAGTTGAAGAATGTTGAAAGTAGAAATAAAAATAATGGTGTGCAAAGGAGCAAAATAAATAAATAAATAAATAAAATACAGTAGGGAAAGAGGTAGTTGTTTGGGCTAAATAATAGGTGGGCTATGTACAGGTTCAGTAATCTGTGAGCTGCTCTGATAGTTGGTGCTTACAGCAGGTGAGGGAGATAAGTGTTTCCAGTTTCAGAGATTTTTGTAGTTTGTTTCAGTCATTGGCAGCAGAGAACTGGAAGGAGAGGCGGCCAAAAAAAGAATTGGTTTTGGGGGTGACGAGAGAGATATACCTGCTGGAGCGTGTGCTACAGGTGGGAGATGCTATGGTGACCAGCGAGCTGAGATAAGGGGGGACTTTACCGAGCAGGGTCTTGTAGATGACATGGAGCCAGTGGGTTTGGCGACGAGTATGAAGCGAGGGACAGCCAACGAGAGCGTACAGGTCGCAATGGTTGGTAGTATATGGGGCTTTGGTGACAAAATGGATTGCACTGCGATAGACTGCATCCAATTTGTTGAGTAGGGTATTGGAGGCTATTTTGTAAATGACATCGCCGAAGTCGAGGATTGGTAGGATGGTCAGTTTTACATGGGTGTGTTTGGCAACATGAGTGAAGGATGCTTTGTGGCGAAATAGGAAGCCAATTCTAGATTTAACTTTGGATTGGAGATGTTTGATGTGGGTCTGGAAGGAGAGTTTACAGTCTAACCAGACACCTAGGTATTTGTAGTTGTCCACGTATTCTAAGTCAGAGCCGTCCAGAGTAGTGATGTTGGACAGGCGGGCAGGTGCAGGCAGCATTCGGTTGAAGAGCATGCATTTAGTTTTACTTGTATTTAAGAGCAATTGGAGGCCACGGAAGGAGAGTTGTATGGCATTGAAGCTTGCCTGGAGGGTTGTTAACACAGTGTCCAACGAAGGGCCAGAAGTATACAGAATGGTGTCGTCTGCATAGAGGTGGATCAGAGACTCACCAGCAGCAAGAGCGACATCATTGATGTATACAGAGAAGAGAGTCAGTCCAAGAATTGAACCCTGTGGCACCCCCATAGAGACTGCCAGAGGTCCGGACAGCAGACCCTCCGATTTGACACACTGAACTCCATCAGAGAAGTAGTTGGTGAACCAGGCGAGGCAATCATTTGAGAAACCAAGGCTGTCGAGTCTGCCGATGAGGATGTGGTGATTGACAGAGTTGAAAGCCTTGGCCAGATCAATGAATACGGCTGCACAGTAATGTTTCTTATCGATGGTGGTTAAGATATTGTTTAGGACCTTGAGCGTGGCTGAGGTGCACCCATGACCAGCTCTGAAACCAGATTGCATAGCAGAGAAGGTATGGTGAGATTCGAAATGGTCGGTAATCTGTTTGTTGACTTGGCTTTTGAAGACCTTAGAAAGGCAGGGTAGGATAGATATAAGTCTGTAGCAGTTTGGTTCAAGAGTGTCCCCCCCCTTTGAAGAGGGGGAGGACCGCAGCTGCTTTCCAATCTTTGGGAATCTCAGATAACACGAAAGAGAGATTGAACAGGCTAGTAATAGGAGTAGTAATAGGGGTGGCAACAATTTCGGCAGATCATTTTAGAAAGAAAGGGTCCAGATTATCTTGCCCGGATGATTTGTAGGGGTCCAGATTTTGCAGCTCTTTCAGAACATCAGCTGACTGGATTTGGGAGAAGGAGAAATGGGGAAAGCTTGGGCGAGTTGCTGTGGGGGGTGCAGTGCTGTTGACCGGGGTAGGAGTAGCCAGGTGGAAAGCATGGCCAGCCGTAGAAAAATGCTTATTGAAAATCTCAATTATAGTGGATTTATCAGTGGTGACAGTGTTTCCTATCTTCAGTGGGCAGCTGGGAGGAGGTGTTCTTATTCTCCATGGACCTTACAGTGTCCTTACAGTGTCCCAGAACTTTTTTGAGCTAGTGTTGCAGGAAGCACATTTCTACTTGAAAAAGCTAGCCTTGGCTTTTCTAACTGCCTGTGTATAATGGTTTCTAGCTTCCCTGAACAGCTGCATATCACGGGGGCTGTTCGATGCTAATGCAGAACGCCATAGGATGTTTTTGTGTTGGTTAAGGGCAGTCAGGTCTGGGGAGAACCAAGGGCTATATCTGTTCCTGGTTCTAAATTTCTTGAATGGGGCATGCTTATTTAAGATGGTTAGGAAGGCTTTTTTTAAATAACCAGGCATCCTCTACTGACGGGATGAGATCAATATCCTTCCAGGATAACCCGGCCAGGTCGATTAGAAAGGCCTGCTCGCTGAAGTGTTTCAGGGAGCGTTTGACGGTGATGAGTGGAGGCTATTTGACCACTGACCCATTACGGATGCAGGCAATGAGGCAGTGATCTATGAGATCTTGTTTGAAGACAGCAGAGGTGTATTTAGAGGGCAAGTTGGTGAGGATGATATCTATGAGGGTGCCCGTGTTTAAGACTTTGGGGAGGTACCTGGAGGTTCATTGATAATTTGTGTGAGATTGAGGGCATCAAGCTTAGATTGTAGGATGGCTGGGGTGTTAAGCATGTTCCAGTTTAGGTCGCCTAGCAGCACGAGCTCTGAAGATATATGGGGAGCAATCAGTTCACATATGGTGTCCAGAGCACAGCTGGGGGCAGAGGGTGGTCTATAGCAGGCGGCAACAGTGAGAGACTTGTTTTTAGAGAGGTGGATTTTTAAAAGTAGAAGTTCAAATTGTTTGGGTACAGACCTGGATAGTAGGACAGAACTCTGCAGGCTATCTTTGCAGTAGATTGCAACACCGCCCCCTTTGGCAGTTCTATTTTGTCTGAAAATGTTGTAGTTTGGGATGAACATTTCAGAATTTTTGGTGGTCTTCCTAAGCCAGGATTCAGACACAGCTATAACATCCGGGTTGGCAGAGTGTGCTAAAGCAGTGAATAAAACAAACTTAGGGAGGAGGCTTCTAATGTTAACATGCATGAAACCAAGGCTATTACGGTTACAGAAGTCATCAAAAGAGAGCGCCTGGGGAATAGGAGTGGAGCTAGGCACTGCAGGGCCTGGATTCACCTCTACATCGCCAGAGGAACAAAGGAGGAGTAGGATAAGGGTACGGCTAAAAGCAATAAGAATTGGTCGTCTAGAACGTCTGGAACAGAGAGTAAAAGGAGGTTTCTGGGGGTGATAAAATAGCTTCAAGGTATAATGTACAGACAAAGGTATGGTAGGATGTGAATACAGTGGAGGTAAACCTAGGTATTGAGTGATGATGAAAGAGATATTTTCTCTAGAAACATAATTGAAACCAGGAGATGTCATCGCATGTGTGGGTGGTGGAACTAATAGGTTGGATAAGGTATAGTGAGCAGAAATAGAGGCTCTACAGTGAAATAAGCCAATAAACACTAACCAGAACAGCAATGGATAAGGCATATTGACATTAAGGAGAGGCATGCTTAGTCGAGTGGTCAAAAGGGTCCAGTGAGTAGTGAGGTTGGTTAGGGCCACGGCGATTCAGACAGCTAACCGGGCCATCGGTAGCAAGCTAGCATAGGATGGAGATCTGTTTTTAGCCACCTCGTGTGTTTCCGTCGGTAGGATTAGTAGGGTTCCGTGTGGTAGGGGGAATCAATCCAATTCACAAAACAAAAAAACAATAGATATAGTTATAGAGGCCCAAGAAAGAAAAAAAAGAAAAATATATTGTCCGATAGGTCTATTCAGATAGCAGCTGATAAGACAGCTAACGATTAGCGGACCGCAGATGGGCGTTCAGGTAACGTCGCGACGGAGGGTCCGGATAGGTGATTGTAGCCCAGGAGTGACTGATGGAACTCTTCAGCTGGCTATCTCCGGAATTATTGATGTTTGCTCCGGAATCGACGAAAGCCGATAGTCACACGGATAGCAGCTAGTTAGCTGCGTGATGCAGGTATAAATGTCCAGAGTTAGCGGTTGAAATCCGGTGACATGGAGAGAAAAATAGGTCCGGTATGTTCCGGTCCGAGCCGCGCTGCACAAAACTGGCGATAGATTTTCGAGCTAAAGGATAGCTGATGACCACAAACCGTGGTTAGCTGAATATTAACGATTAGACAGTAAAGAAGCTAACTAGCTTATGATTAGCTTCTGGTTAGCTTCTGGCTTGATTCTGGATTAGCTTCTGGGCTAGCTTCTGGCTAGCTTCTATGGAGGATTACAGATTTGAGGTAAATAATACTTTCTTTTTTTAAATATAAATTGGTGAGGCGGGTTGCAGGAGAGTGTTTTGAAGATGAGTTTAACCTGTTACATCTATGGGGGCGCTATTTCATTATTGGATAGAAAAACGTGCCCGTTTTAAGCGCAATATTTTGTCACAAAAAGATGCTCGACTATGCATATAATTGACAGCTTTGGAAAGAGGACACTGAAAAGATATTGTCTGTGAGTGCCCCAGAACTGATGCTACAGGCGAAACCAAGATGAAACTTCAACCAGGAAATGAGCACGATTTTTGAGGCTCTGTTTTTCATTGTCTCCTTATATGGCTGTGAATGCGCAAGGAATGAGCCTGCCCGATCTATCATTTCCCCAAGGTGTCTGCAGCATTGTGACGTATTTGTAGGCATATCATTGGAAGATTGACCATAAGAGACTACATTTGCCAGGTGTCCGCCCGGTGTCCTCCGTCGAAATTGGTGCGTCATCTTCAACTGCACGTCTTTTTCCAAGCGATTCACCGGAGAAAGTAGACTACCACGAACGATATATCAATGAAGAGATATGTGAAAAACACCTTGAGGATTGATTCTAAACAGCGTTTGCCGTGTTTCAGTCGATATTATGGAGTTAATTTGGAAAACAGTTCGCCATTTTGATGACTGAATTTTTGTTTTTTTTTGGTACCCAAACGTGATGTAAAAAACGGAGCGATTTCTCCTACACAAAGAATCTTTCAGGAAAAACTGAACATTTGCTATGTAACTGAGAGTCTCCTCATTGAAAACATCTGAAGTTCTTCAAAGGTAAATGATTTTATTTGAATCCTTTTCTGGTTTTTGTGCAAATCTTGCCCGCTAAATGCTACGCTAAATGCTACGCTAGCTATCAATACTCTTACACAAATGCTTGTTTTGCTATGGTTCAAAAGCATATTTTGAAAATCTGAGATGACAGTGTTGTTAAGAAAAGGCTAAGCTTGAGAGCGAGCACATTCATTTCATTTCATTAGCGATTTTCATAAATAGTTAACGTTACGTTATGCTAATGAGCTTGAGGCTATAACTGGATACAGGTTTTTTTCATAGCCAAACGTGAACAAAAGGGAGCGATTTGTCCTACACAAATAATATTTTTTGGAAAAACTGAACATTTGCTATCTAACTGAGAGTCTCCTCATTGAAAACATCTGAAGTTCTTCAAAGGTAAATGATTTTATTTGAATGATTTTCTTGTTTTTGTGAAAATGTTGCTGGCTGAATTCTAGGCTTATAGCTATGCTAGATATCAATACTCTTACACAAATGCTTGTTTAGCTATGGTTGAAAAGCATATTTTGAAAATCTGAGATGACAGTGTTGTTAACAAAAGTCTAAGCTTGAGAGCAAATATATTTATTTCATTTCTTTTGCGATTTTCATGAATAGTTAACGTTGCATTATGCTAATGAGCTTGAGGCTATAAATAGGATCGACGCAAGAAGTTAAGGAAAATAAAAAACATATATAAAAAATGTATGCAAAGAAAGTTGTAAATATATATATACAGTATATATATATACGGGACACGACCAGACGAGGACAAAAGACCTCTGAACTGCTATGCCATCTTGGAGTGCGAGTTATGGCCTGAGGAAAACTCCTGTTCCTAGTCATGTGAACCAGAGTAATTCTCCCTCTGCCCTATAAGATGACAGTGTCCGATTGACAGCTGGCCATGGCTTTACACCGGCAGTGGGATGGCGGGATTTGAGGAGGTATGGAATGGAGGGATTTGAAAAGGAGAGAAAACGATCACTGGCCCTCACTGAAGGCGAACAGAGGATCATGTATCATATTTCCAGCCTGGAGAGTTTCCATCTCTCTAAAATCCCACTTTACGTCTCCTTCATTCACCCATTCATCCGTCTATTTATTTTTCACTCTGATTCTCTCTTCTCCACTATGTGATGCTCTATTCCATTACACTCCTCTCATCCCACTTCTCTCCCCCACCCTCCTTTCACTTCTCTTACAGTATATCTTCTATGCTCAACTTAGATACTCCTTTTTCTCCTCAGTCACCTTTACTTCCCAGGCCTGTCCTTACCATTCATTTACCCTCTTCCCATTTTTCTTCACCCCTCATCTCCTACTAGTGTTGCACGGTATACCGAAACTTTGGGACAGGCTAGCGCTAGCAATGAGTAAGTGGAGCAGGCACGGTGCACTCTTACTATACGGGGACCCCATACCAAACCACATGAAAAATTGTTTGGTACTAGAATTTTTGTTACTTTCGGTACTTCTATCAAACGTGTCTCAGTTCGTCTACTGAGAGGATCAAGTCTGTCTATCTGCGCAGCCGATGTCCCCTTATCGTGTGAGTGCACCGTGCCTGCTCCACTTACTCATTGCCAGCTCTAGCCGGTCCCGAGGAACCACCGCACTTACTGGGAGTCTTGGGATGCATCACCACTCATGCTGCATGGAAGATAACACATTTGAATAATGCAACACGACATGTAGAAGTGAAACAACTGTTCATTACTGTTCGCAAAACAATGTCCATTACACGGTAGAACACTTGACAATGCAAGAATATACTGGTAGCTTCCAGCATTGTAGGCTAACTTTCCTTGCTAGCTTACAGCTGAAACTAACATCAATTTACAGCCCTAGTAAAGAGTTTGTGAGAATATGCTAAATATTGCAGATTTCCAAACTGGTTGTGACCAAAAACTTTATGAATTCACTTCATCTCCCCCGCTTGCCTCACATCTCTCCCAGTCAAGATCATCTTTGCTGAGCTTCTAACTGTGTGAAGGACGTCATGGGTCTTAAAGAGACAGCACACACTTTTATATAAGAAGATCAGTACAATAAAATAAGTCCCAAATGGAAGGGAAACAGATTGTTTTTCATCTGTAGCCCCATGAAATCAGCCAAAACAAGCTCAATAACTCAATGCATGCACAAACTCCCATTGAAGATGCATTCACCTGTATTGTGAATAAGCCTAGGCTACATCTTGATTCACCTTGTTTATCAAAAGATTTACCATAGAAATAAATTATTAACATTATGTTGTTATGTAGTTAGATTGGTAAAAATATGCCTTCCCCTCTATCTACGCTCCTCACACCTTTCCTCTCATCATCTCTCTCCTCTCGTTTCCTCCCTCCATCTCCTTGCCTTTCACTACATGCTGTCTGTCTGTCTGTCTGTCTGTCTGTCTGTCTGTCTGTCTGTCTGTCTGTCTGTCTGTCTGTCTGTCTCCGTCAGTCAGTAGAGGGTAAATAAAGTAGAGGTCACACCACCACTTAATACCCACAGTTGTCACTGCAGTGTGTGTGTGTGTGTGTGTGTGTGTGTGTGTGTGTGTGTGTGTGTGTGTGTGTGTGTGTGTGTGTGTGTGTGTGTGTGTGTGTGTGGCGTGCGCCGTGATGCATTTCACTGACGATGGGAGAATCAGCCATAGTGAATGTACCTCTTCCTCTAAGGCTGCAGTGACTGACAACAAGTCACATTCTGTTGCAGGTATATTGCAGGGATCCCCTCATTGTATATCTGATTGTGTTTCTGGAGGGCTGTTAAAGTCAAGAATGCACACTGAGTCCAGTTTGTAGCATTCTACAGTCCCAATATCCACAAAATCCTACACAGCAGCAATGAGACACACAGACATCCGATGAATAGTCTCTATCAATCAGTAACTATCTGTGTGTGGGTTAATCAGAGGGATTTGTGTGTGTATCCCCCAGTAAAGTATGAAGAGAGAAGGAGCTTAGGACTGACTTCTACCCCCATCTGTCTCCACCCTCTGTGGCCCTGTCAATCTGCGTGTGTGTGTGTGTGTGTGTGTGTGTGTGTGTGTGTGTGTGCGTGTGTGTGTGTGTGCATGTGCCTGCCAACCCCCTAGCTAAGTAGAGAATACAAGATATAAGAGAAGTGAAAGGTCTGTGTGAGCCGGTGTCGATCCATTTCAGCTGTTTTGTACGTTGTGACTACCGTGGGTCTTACATAACCCAACACACATCATTGGATACAGGTCTCACACAACGTCTGGATTGATTGGCACAAACAGAATCATTAGAGAGAGAGCAGCAGAGATTGGTAGACAGGCTGAGACAGCATAGCAGAGTAGCAGGCAAGCTTAGTGCATAACAATCTCATACTGTATAATCCACAAAGATTCCTGCCTGCAATTGGATTCCATTGAACTGGCAGAAAAAGCCACCATTACAGACAACCGGCTATTACCAAAAGCTACAAAACATGTTACTCTATGCTTACAGACGCAACATATTTAAGTAGACAATGTATAATAGGAGGTGTACCTGTCGATTTATTTCAAGGCCTACCTTTAAACTCAGTGCTTCTTTGCTTGACATCATGGGAAAATCAAAAGAAATCAGCCAAGACCTCAGAAAAGAATTGCAGACCTCCACAAGTCTGGTTCATTCTTGGGAGAACTTTCCAAACGCCTGAAGGTACCACGTTCATCTGTACAAACAATATTACGTAAGTATAAACACCATGGGACCACGCAGCCGTCATACCGCTCAGGAAGGAGACTCGTTCTGTCTCCTAGAGATGAACGTATTTTGGTGCAAAAAGTGCAAATCAATCCCAGAACAACAGTAATGGAACTTGTGAAGATGCTGGAGGAAACAGGTACAAAAGTATCTACATCCACAGTAAAACAAGTCCTATATTGACATGACCTGAAAGGCCGCTCAGCAAGGAAGAGGCCACTGATACAATACTGCCATAAAAAAGCCAGACTACGGTTTGCAACTGCACATGAGGACAAAGATTGTACTTTTTGGGGAAATGTCCTCTGGTATGATGAATAAAAATATAGAACTGTTTGGCCATAATGACCATCGTCATGTTTGGAGGAAAAAGGGGGAGGCTTACAAGCCGAAGAACACCATCCCAACCGTGAAGCACTGGGGTGGCAGCATCATATTGTGGGGGTGCTTTGCTTCAGGAGGGACGAGTGCACTTCACAAAATAGATGGCATCATGAGGCAGGAAAATGATGTGGATATATTGAAGGAACATCTCAAGACATCAGTCAGGAAGTTAAAGCTTGGTCGTAAATGGGTCTTCCAAATGTACAATGACCCCAAGCATACTTCCAAAGATGTGGCAAAATGGCTTAAGGACAACAAAGTCAAGGTATTGGAGTGGCCATCACAAAGCCCTGACCTCAATCCTATTGAAAATGTGTGTGCAGAACTGAAAAAGCTTGTGCGAGCAAGGAGGCCTACAAACCTGACTCAGTTACTCCAGCTCTGTCAGGAGAATGGGCCAAAATTCACCCAACTGATTGTGGGAAGGTTGTGAAAGGCTAGCCGAAGCGTTTGACACAAGTTAAACAATTTAAAGGCAATGCTACCAAATACCAATTGAGTGTGTGTAAACTTCTGACCCACTGAGAATGTGATGAAAGAAATAAAAGCTGAAATAAGTCATTCTCTCTACTATTATTCTAACATTTCACAATCTTAAAATAAAGTGGTGATCCTAACTGACTTAAGGCAGGGAATTTCTACAAGGATTAAATGTCAGGAATTGTGAAAAACTGAATTTAAATGAATTTGGCTAAGGTGTATGTAAACTTCTGACTCCAACTGTACACTGTACTAGATAATAAATGAATATGTTTACTTTCATAGTCCTAAACTAACATGTAACAGCACCCACAGTCCTCCTCCACACCTTGACCATATCTTGGCTAAATTTCACTCTTGCCTGGTGCTGGCAGCCTGGTACTCACTTCCCCATCATCATCAGAACTCAATGGGCCATAATTGTCCACAGCAGAACCATAGCTACTGCTTTAATCACAATGCAGAACCACAGCTATTGGTCCAATCACTACTGTTGCACGATATTCCAAAACATACTTTTTTGATACTGAAAAACGGTTCGGTACTCGAAGTTTTGTTCAGGTCGGAACTTCTGTCAAATGTGTCTCACGTCATATAGGGATTGAGAGGATCGAGTCTGTCTAATCATTTGTCTGAATCTTCTCAAGGGGGCTGTAGTTAGGGCTGGCACAATTATTGCGTAATTGTGTAACTGACAATTACAGACAATAACTGTGAACTATGAAAAATATATTTATAATCATCTTAATGCATTCATTTTTAGGAGAAAGAAGTATTCAACTTTATATTCAAGTAGGTATAGTTTACCCAATAGCAGTTACTAATTTTTTGCATGAATTGGGTAAAGTTGGTATTAATTTTACGAGCAGAACGGCACAGTCAGAAGGAAAAGCTAATTTCCCAAAAGTTCCAGAATCAAAACCATTTGTTTTTTATGCAGAGGTGTCACCAAAGCATTGCTGTATTCATGACGTACTGTATGACGTAGCTATTTTTGACATTGTAATCGTTACCCAGAATTCCATAACCCTTGCAGTAGTAAGATAGCCAGGCTAGTGGCTACTTGTGCTTGCGCATGCTGATGACAAAGCGCCAGCAGCTTTTGAGAAGCAAGCCAGAGGGGAGAGAAAATTCCGACAGCATGGCTTCTTCTAACAAAAACATCATACCTCCACGCGGGCAGTTTGATGACCAAAATGGTTCCAGAATGGAACTGTGGGAATACTTTGGAACTGCTTACAGAGGAGATGATAAAGGTCAGCCCACCAAAACAACTATGCAAAATGTGTTACAAAGCAGTGCAGTGCAAGGGAGGTTTAGTTGTAAAACAACATGAAAAGCAGTTTTACACATTACATTTTCATTGTAATGTTATTCAACTGGAAACTCAATTCAAATTGTTTTTGAGTGGCAATGACAATATAGTACCAGTCAAACCTTTTGGAACACCTACTCAATAAAGGGTATTTGTTTATTTGTAGTGTCTTTATTGTCTACATTCTAGAACAATAGTGAAGCCATCACAACTGTGAAGTAACACATATGGAATCATGTAGTAACCAAAAAAGTGTTAAACAAATCTAAATCTATTTTATATTTGAGATTCTTCAAAGTAGCCACCCTTTGCCTTGATGACAGCTTTGTACACTAGGCATTCTCTCAACCAGCTTCATGAGGTCATCTGGAATGCATTTCAATTAACAGGTGTGCTTTGTTAAAAGTTAATTTGTGGAATGTATTTCCTTCTTAATGTATTTGAGCCAATCAGTTGTGTTATGACAAGGTAGGGGTGATATAGAGAAGGAAGCCCTATTTGGTAAAAGACCAAGTCCATATTATGGCAAGTGCAGCTCAATTAAGCAAAGAGAAATGACAGTCCATCAGTACTTTAAGACATGAAGGTCAGTCAATATGGAAAATCAAGAACTTCTAAAGTATCTTCAAGTGCAGCTGCAAAAACCATCAAGCGCTATGATGAAACTGGCTCTCATGAGGAGCGCCACAGGAAAGGAAGATCCAGAGTTACCTCTGCTGCAGAGGATAAGTTCATTAGAGTTAATTGCACATCAGATTGCAGCCCAAATAAATGCTTCACGGAGTTCAAGTAACAGACACATCTCAACACCAACTGTTCAGCGGAGACTGTGTGAATCAGGCCAGGTCAGGTTGCCTTGTCATAACAAAGGGGTTAAATACTTGTTGACTTAAGCCATTTCAACTGTTCATTTTTTATTAATTTGTAAAAAATGTCTAAATACATGATTCCACTTTGACATGATGGGGTATTGTGTGTAGGCCAGTGACACAAAATGTCAATTTAATCCATTTTAAATTCAGGTTGTTACGCAACAAAATGTTGAAAAAGTCAAGAGGTGTGAATATTTTCTGAAGGCACTGTAGATGAATAATGAATCATAGGTCTAATGAATTAAATTTACCAGATATTATGGCCATAGATTAGCAAATTACCCTGACATTTTAAAACAGTGTAGATGTCATTGTAAAATTATTGCATGCTCTGCGTCTCAGATAAGGTTTTGCATAGGGATACTGTAAGATTAGCTTCTGTTATTTAATATGGTGTTTTATTTTTTAAAGAAATTGAATATAGAATATAAGATGTGTTATTGTAGTTGTTCAACCAGTCATCAACATATTGTTCAATGTAAAAAAAAAAAAAATAAAGCCCAGTGGTTATTCTGTTATTCTGTGAAAGCTAACATGCTTTCTTTTCTTTGCCATGGTATAATTTTGGCATTGAGTATCATTCCGGTAACGAGTATCGTGATACTAAACCTGGTATCGGTATTGAAGTGAAAATTCTGGTATCGTAACAACACTACTAATCACAACGCAGAACCTCATCTACTGGTCCAATCACAATGCAAAACCCAATCTACTGATCCAATCAAAACAGCCAACATTCTTCCTCCAACAGCCCCTAACAGTGTTTCATCACTAAGGATCTTTAATGCACATTGTCCCTTTGCTAGTCCTTCTAGTGCCTGTTAGCAGAAAGAAGCTGGCAAAGTGCTATAGGATATCAATTTTCCCCCAATAAAGCGCAGGTTGCAAAGCTGCCGCACCCTCGTGGATCGTCTCTGTGTTGTTTAATTGAGTTTCGATCAGAGACTGTTACTCGGAGAAGCACTCACTATCTGCCAGACACACACACTTACATAATATATATATAAATATATATATATATATATAAATATATATATATAACAATTAGCAGCGGCCAGTGATTTTGAAAGGGCTTAAAGGGAAATTCCACAACTTTTCAACCTCATTTCATTATCTCCAGCACAATACCAGTGTCTACATATGTGAAAACGGTGCATTTCATCTACCTGATGACACCATCAAAAGTTAAAACATTTTAAAAGCAGTGATTTTAAAAAAACACTATGAGATTCACAGTGAAGTGAGGAGCAAGAAAATACCTAAAACTCATGGCAGGTTTTGAAAATCACTGTGTTTTTAAAAACTTTTAATCCTACCCTGTGATGTCACAGCAGCATTGTTTTGGACCTTTATTGTTGTATTTTTAACCACAGATCATAGAAACACATTGTTTTCACATATGTAGACACTGGGTTGGTGCTGGAGATGATAAAAATGAGGTTGAAAAGCTTCGGAATTGCCCTTTAACTGGAGAATTAAGTTAAAAGGCTTTAAAGGGATTTTCAGGAAGCCGGGTTTTGGACACGGTAGCTCAGAAACCTGTAATTGGCGAATCCTCCTTGTCTCTGAGTACCGAGACTCAAGTAAGGCTGAAGAAACCTTTCATTTGTTAATCAATCCCCTCCTTTCAAAGAAAACTAACTCTTATACTATTATTATTCGAAACAGAAGTGTGGATTTTAAATCCGACTTTTAGAGAGAAGGGAATGAAGAGTTGAATGTGCTATAGTTAACTGTGTAAAAAAAGATGACGGAGTTTGACGCTTCAACAACAGACCATACTGATTGTCTGTTTCTGTCTGATTATATCTCATATTTGATATTGTTCAGATCAAGAGTCTTCCATGACTTGTTATCATTTAAGCAGTGGAGCAGTAATTCGGAAGACTTTCACTGCAGCAAAGCTGGTGCTACATCTGGGGTACATAGTTACACTGTTGCAAGTGCAGAGCTGGAAAAAGAAGATGGATTCCATTGTTTCCCTTCATGGACCTTAAAGACCTAATAGCACTGAATTGGTGAAAGCTGCTTACACATGTCTAGTTCATAGTTGCATGGTTGTTATAATTGCCTCTCCTCATCTCTTCCTCTTTATCTCCCACCCTCGTCTCTTCCTCTCACCCTCCTCCCCCTCTTTCTTGTTCTCCCCCCCCTCTCTCTCTCTCATTCTCATTCTCTCTCTCTGTCTCTCTTTCTCTCTCTCGCTCCCGGTCCTCTCCATCTCCACTCTCTCTCATTAGTCCAGTGCCTGTCATGGAAAGGGTCTGTGCAGGAGCACACAGTCCAACACTACACACCAGAGAACCATCAGATGCCTACCAGCTACACATCAGAGAGACAACCAGCAGCTAGCCAGGCCAGCTGAGTCGCATCGCTCTCTCTATCTACCTCGCATCTCGCTCCAGTGGCACAGGACAGAGAAGGGATATTTTAAAGAACTAGAGGGCGGAGAAAGAGAGAGGGGGGGGGGGAAAGAAGAGAAAAAGTAGAGGAAGAGAGAGAAAAAGAAGAGAAATTGGACGAAGAGATAAACTGAGATTTCTGAAATGATAGTCACTTCAGTTAAGGGAAGGGAGTGAGTGTTAACCAGTCACTTTCATGCAACCCCCTTTCTCACCCTGAGACCACATGTTCATCTTGACACCTCTGTCTGGCTGAACAGCATGCTACCTGTTCCACATGAAGCTCTCTTCATCCCAGCATGACAATTCAAGATGGTTCAACCACTGCTTTGGATCCTGCCAAGCCCCCCCCTCTACCTCCCTCCCTCCCTAACGCTAGCTCACAGCAACCAGCCATTCCGCACAGGCTTTATCTCCTCTAAAATAATCTTTCAGCAGGATCAACAAGAAAATCTGCTGAAATGGGATAAAGAGAATAGAGGGGAAAATTATGTAAAAAAACAACAATAATAAACAGCAAAATCCACATCCGGGCCGGGCTTCCTGGAATGACCCCAGATGATGCTCAAAGCTGATGATCTCAAATGACCTTTAACTCCATACTGTGCCAATAAGAGCTGCTTCTCAATGCACTTTGAAGATATGACGGTACACTGAATGACTAGGATGGAGTTGGCCCTAGACACTGAGCTAAGGTTAGTTTTGTATTCCCCCCTCTGATAGTTAGCATTAGGATCTACTGAGAATGAGCTGATCCTAGATCTGTGGCTGGGAGAATCGTCTCCCCAGAGCAGATTAAAAGGAGGCATATACTAATGGTCCTCGTTGACCTTTGGGAAATACTAAAGCTAATTGGGGCAGCTTAGAAAGGGCACATTACATTGCAAAGGTCAGTTATGTGACATAAGGATACAACATGGGATCACGTTAGCTTTTACAAATATCCTACTGTACAACAATGTTCAAAAATCCCGGTGGAGTGGACCCATCAGAGTGCGCATTTTTGTAACAGCCCAGCACTAGCAAACCTCAAATCAAATCAAATGTTATTGGTCACATACACATATTTAGCAGATGTTATTGCGGGTGTAGCAAAATACCTGAAGTAACTAATCAATGAATAATCATTAACATAATCAGAGGGCTGGGTTTAAAAAACTAAACAGATCAAATACAATGTGCACCCTGTGAATTCCCAGGACCAGGACGTCTTGCAGTTGGTTATGAGTAGACATCGATGGGGGACTTAATATCTCCATGCCCTAAACATGATTTGGAATAAATAAAGGGACTGAGGAATTAGTCAAACCAAATACTAATACAAAATGTTAACAGCTACCGTTTTATCCATGAAAATAGTTGAACAGGTACAATAATATCCATAACAACACTACCGACCGACTCCCCACAGTCTCCCTGTGGTCCTAGTTCTAACTACCACAGTGCCATATCCACCGATTCAGGGTTATCACACCCTAGATCAGTAATGGCACTTCATTCGCACGGGGTAAAGTTTCCATCTTCATCGGCTACTATCAGCTCCTCTATGGCAGAGACCTGAGAGAGTAGGGTGTAAAACGTCTGATTACCATACCTCCTCCCCTCACTGGCACAGGGGGATCACGACTAGTGTATTAGCGGTGACGGCTGCTGCTGAGTGGCTAGTGGTGCAGGAAGGCCTGTGAGGACAGGGGCGCTGACATTATGTTGGAGATAAAGCATTGCAATGACGATATGTCTCTGACAAACAGACACGCTCGCGCGCACACTTACGTGCACGCACACACACAGCGCTCCTCAGTCGCTGACAGTTGATTCCCAGCTGTTATTTTGTGTGACATATACACATATACAACTGCAGGTGTAATAAAAAAAGCATCAAATGCATTCTGATGCACACACACACACACACACACACACACACACACACACATTCATATAAAATAACGCATCCGCAGGCTTTAATAAAAGGCATGCATTAACACAACACACACACACACACACGCACACACCTGCAGGCATCATCGAAAGCCCTCAACAGCTCAGCAGCAGAAAAGTACAATCTTAGGAAATAATTGGGCTGACGGGTACACATAGAGGGAAATTAACGAGGTAGAAAGAAAGGCCCTTGTACACCTGCCAGTCAATCAGCAACCAAACAACATGAACTACATGACAAAGGCAACGAATGTCTTGTAAGCATTAAAAACAGAGCCTGTGGCAAGGTAGTCTGTTGAGCTATGAAATAGAAAATATGCAATGTTCTTCACACTTCACATTAAAACAATCAACCTTACAGAAAATAAACAGAAGTCTTAACTGCACACAGTACAGTATAAGGATTCTTACCTGGTACAAAACTCCCCTGAACAACCTCCTTGTACGCCCACCATCCCTCATGTATTTTAGGTACATTTGGCTGAGCTGTCGGAGAGGAAGGAAACAGAGAACATGCATGTCAATCAGATGTATGTTAATTAGAGACAACACCTGCTGACTCTACTCCTTCATGTAAATGTTCCATGTTGATCCTCATCCTTTCCAGCCAACCTTTTCAGGAAGAGGCCTTGGCAAACAAATACTCCCTGAAGACAGGCAGAGAACAAACAGAACACGAGATTGGAAATTCTACACACAAGTGCACGTACACATAACACATACTGGTACGTATACAAGTGTAAGTACACGCACACACACCTTCCTCGGGCATTAGTCTGGAAATGCATTCTGTTATGTTGTGCGCAGTAAAAAGCCCAGATTAGAGGAGGGCTGGACTTTATAATTGAGGTGAATAGGTAAAGGTCCCGCTAAAAAGGGAGGGTTGAGACCCAGAATTACCAGAAGAGCTTTGGGGATATTGCTTTTTACACCTCAACTTGTTTTGTTCATTCGGTTGCACTGGGAAGCAAGGCTTAATGGAGGGGCTAGAGGTTGCCTTGCCTTACCTCTGCGTAATGGAAGTACGGGGTGGTGGGTGGTTCTTATACCCCCTTCGAAGAGTGGTCTAGCCTACCGCTAGACAAGGTGCAGGTTCAATTACATAGAGAGGATGGACACAGGAGTGCAAAAACCTTCTTTTCTCCCAGGCAATCAACTGGACAATCAACAGCTACCCGTCTGGCAGAAAGTCTGAAGTTTTACCTCCCTGTGGGTGTCGAACAGCATACGGCCCCCAAAAATGGATCTTAACCATCCTGACTGGCCGCTGACTGGTTTCTCCAAATGATAGATTGCTTTTCCCCTTCCGATGTAAAATGAAGTGGAAGTAAACACCACCCTTGATGCCAGAGTCACTGAACATTGCATAGTGAGTCAGTGTTTCCACTATTATAACCTATTATAACCGACATGTCCGTGTTGCCTCTCTGCAATATAATTAGTTTTACTCTCCATTTAGTCACCACCAAAAACCCACCATGAGACAGCAACACAATTGCAGTGTAAAGAGTTCGGGTGAAATTGAATTGCCATTGAACAATGGCTATCCGGCTCAAAGGACCAATCCTTCCAATTCTTCCATAGCTATAACTACACTACTGCAGTGAATTCAACAACGTTATAAGGTGTAAATAAGAGTCTCCTCCACTGTTCCATAGGTGTCTCGACTGGAAGAACTTCCACTGAAAAACACAGTCGGGGCTAAGAACCAATAACGTGGCCTCCTGTGTATGTGTCAATGCATGTGTGTGTGGGTCTAGGGATCCTAGTAAAAATAAGGAAGGGCTGGGCCTCCCGGGTGGCGCAGGGGTCTAGGGCACTGCATCCCAGCGCTAGCTGTGCCACAAGAGACCCTGGGTTCGCGCCCAGGCTCTCTGTCACAGCCGGCCGCGACCGGGAGCATCGTCCGGGTTAGGGAGGGTTTGGCCGGTAGGGATATCCTTGTCTCGTCGCGCACCAGCGACTCCCGTGGCGGGCCGGGCGCAGTGCACGCTAACCAAGGTCGCCAGGTGCACTGTGTTTCCTCCGACACATTGGTGTGGCTGGCATCCCGGGTTGGATGTGACCTGTTTTAAAAAGCAGTGCAGCTTGGTTGGGTTGTGTTTCGGAGGACGCATGGCTTTCAACCTTTGTCTCTCCCGAGCCTGTATGGGAGTTGTAGCGATGAGACAAGATAGTAATTACTCACAATTGGACACCACGAATTTGGAGAGAAAATGGGGTAAAAATGTTTAAATAAAAATAAAAAATAAAAAAATAAGGAGGGGCTTTAGAGGAAGCTGCTGATGAGCTGCAGTTACCACAGAAAATACTGCATAAAGCCTCTGTATCTCTCCAGCTCTTAGGCTGCAACAAGGTGGCACAGATACCGGTCTACACATAAAGTATAAAATAATTTTTATTAATTCAAAGCTACTTTTCAGATCTTGGGCCAAAAATGATTTACTTAGGATCCCTAGTGACAACATTTTTCTCAGAATCAATTCTATTTAGGGGAGCTGTACTTGTGAAAGCAATCAGTTGAATGGAGGAAGGAATGGAACCATCACATTGAAGCGATTTCTTTGTTTTGTCATTTCTAATGGGTATAATGAGCAAGCCTATCCCTGTTAATTATTCAGAACTGTCTGAGACAGACAGCAATAATTGAAAAAATTGTGGAACAATTGGCCGCCATATTCTGTGGCAGCGCTCGCCTAGAGACAAGACATCATCACTTCCTGTGTAACAGCGAGACAGGGGAGAGGAGGAAGAGTAACAGAGCGAGAGAGGGCGAGAACATTATCAGGACAGATGGGAGGGATGAAGGGAGAGAGAAAGACAGAAAAGTGAGAGAGAGCTGAAGAGAGAGAGTGGGAAAAGAGACAAAAGGGAGAAAAGAGAGAGCTAGACAGCAGGACAGCAGAAAAGTTATGTTCCATTTCCCACACTGCTTGGCTGTGGCCCCGAAACACACTTACTGGCATCAGCAAAAAGGAAATGCTTCCAATCTATTAAAGGATATGCAGACAGGACCCTGAGGGGAGGAAGGGAGGGAGGGATGGGGGGATGCATATGGCAAAATGATAGATCACTGTTAATTTCACCCGCCCCTAGCTGAACCCGGAACAGTGATGATCATATATGGTGATCATATGAGTGAGGCGCAGCAGTAATTTGTAGTTTAGATGCTGAAAACTAATGTGTCAGTATTCACATCAGGATCCATCTAGACTCCAAGCAATCAATCAAGCAAGGTCACGTGTCAATATAGGGCCAATATCCTTCTCCCGTCAAGATGATCAGTCGACTGACAGGAGTTATTAACCTAATTAATCTTTGCTCTATGTAATTAAAACTAGAAACCTTTATACAAGGGGTGGGCAACAGGCGGCCCATGGGCCTAAACCGGTCCGCAAATGATTTTATTTTGGCTCCCTAAAGTTTTTATCAAGAAATGATTTAAATACAAAAATACATATATATTTTTGGTTGAAGAAAACACTGTAAAATCACCAGGAATTTAGCAAAATAATTGTTTAATTTAGAAACTCGTATCTCAACGTAATTCAAGGTATAATATGATCATTATTTTTTGCCTTTTTAGGCTAGTTGTGGTCAATTTGCTGTGTACATCGTTTTATAATTATGTTCCTGCCCCCGACCATTCGCTCCGACAAAAATCATCCCTTGGCTGAATCTAGTTGCCTACCCCTGCTTTACAGGGTTAAACAAACCAAATAAACTTCCAATGCAAGACAATGGCTTACTACATTTTCAGTTGTTTCAAATGACTGGTGACAGGTTTTCAGTAAACTGGTCTGTAAAGAATTATGGCTGATCAACTCATAACCTGATAATTGAAAATGTTCTATTGTTCAGAACTGAGTCATCGTTAGCTACGTGCTTTCCATACCCTTGCATCTCTGTGTGTGCGGCCTACCCCGGCCTAGCCTGGCAAGTCCCTACCAACCACCTATAAACACAAGTAGACTATGTAAATAAACAATTCATTTTCATATAATTGTCAAAAACTCCCATTAATATTCATCAAAATGCACTTGCAATCCACCTGCTCAGCCATGCAGAAAAAACACACACACACACACACACACACACACACACACAGAGAGAGAGAGAGTAGGATAGACAGGAGGAGATAAAGAGAGGGCGAGGGACAGAGAGAGAGAGAGAGAGAGAGAGAGGAGATCAAGAGAGAGAGAGGAGATCGAGAGAGAGGGTAGGATAGATAGGAGGAGATAAAGAGAGGGCGAGGGACACAGAGAGAAGGAGGGAGATAGATAGAAAGATAGATAGATAGATAGATAGATAGATAGATAGATAGATAGATAGATAGATAGATAGATAGATAGATAGATAGATAGATAGATAGAGAAAGGGGAGATTATATTTACAGTGGGGCAAAAAAGTATTTAGTGAGCCACCAATTGTGCAAGTTCTCCCACTTAAAAAGATGAGAGACGCCTGTAATTTTCATCATAACAAGTTCAAACAGGTGCCATGAATACAGGTGAGTGGAGGACAGAGGAGCCTCTTAAAGAAGAAGTTACAGGTCTGTGAGAGCCAGAAATCTTGCTTGTTTGTAGGTGACCAAATACTTATTTTCCACCATAATTTGCAAATATATTCATTAAAAATCCTACAATGTGATTTTCTTTTTAAGTGGGAGAACTTGCACAATTGGTGGCTGACTAAATACTTTTTTGCCCCACTGTATATAGAGAGAGAGAAAAGGGGGGAGCGAGAGAGAGAGAAAGGGGGAGCGAGAGAGAGAGACAGATATACATAGAGAGAGAGATAGAGAGAGAGAGAGAGAGAGCGCGAGAGAGAGAGAGAGAGAGAGAGAGAGAGAGAGAGAGAGAGAGAGAGAGAGAGAGAGAGAGAGTTTGAGTTTTAAATACTCTTTATTGCGTCTGGGGGCCCACCACACAATAAATGCTCATACAAAACCACAGTTACACATCAATTAAAAAAACAACTCCAATTCCTACTCCACAGTAACTTCACACAACAGCCTCTGAATACCCCATATACTCAAAAACAGATCGATATTGTTGACAAGTTTATAATAGGCAAACTCAACCCTTAGTCTCGCTGCCAACATTCCTTCCAGCATTCCCACCACATCCACAGACCCCTGTCCCCGAATACTGTTCTTTCGGGTCTTCCATATCAATAATTTTGCTGCCCCTAACACAAAATTAAGCAACACAACTACACCCTTTTGACTGAACCTGTACTTTGGCCCAAATATATACAGTTGGGAAGAGAAAACCTCTCCCAACATTGAGAACCAATCAGTGATCAGTTCAATCATCCCAACCAACCTGGGACACATTAAAAACAGATGTGCCAGAGATTCAGACACAGAATGGACACCCCTCTCCAACAGTAGGATCCAGGTGTGCCAGATGCATGTTGGTGGCTATAGCTCCATGTATTATCCTCCATTGGAGGTCAGCTGTCCTCTTATCAATAGGCAGTTTATATAATGATCACCAACAGCCTTTTGGAGAGGCACCTGGACCAAGCACATCCGCCCACCTCGTCGATTTTACCCCTTCCAGGGAAGAGGCATGGGACACCTTTACACATGTTCTGTACATGGCCTTCTTTCCCACCTCCTTGAACTCCCCCAGCTCCGGTGTATCGAAGGAAAGCAGCATCCCCACGTCCTCTTCAAATGCCCCCATCGCAGCACTAACAATCAGTGCAGGGAACACACAATCCAGACCCTCCTTCCACCGATCAGAATTGGAAGTGTCAGTCACATACTGCATATGAAGCACTGGCAAGGAGACGCAGACCTCATCGACGACCTTCCTCAGTAGGCAAGATGATCGGATCCCCGCTCATTCTCCCAGCTCCTCCAACGATCTGCTCCTGCTCCGCATCAGATGACCCAGCTTGGTACACCCCACGCCTAACAGGCATGAACGTAGGCTAGCTGAACCCAGAACACATGACTGGATGGCAGTGTTATGAAAAAGAGGCTCTTCAAAAAGCCACATCCCTGGTGGCATGCAGACCTTACGGGACTTGACAAAGACTCTCCAAGCCTGCATAACAGACTCATAAAATGGAGTCAGGCCAATCAAATCACCCCCCTCCAGTTTTAAGAGGAAAAGATGCCTGTCTAAGCCCAAACAACCCGCTCTCCTCATCAATGTGTAGGCTGTTTCAACCCAGCTCGAACAGTCTCTGTACAACAATCTCTGGGCTGCTTGGAGCCGGAAAGCCGTGATCCTAGAGGAAATGTCCACCAGGCCTTGCCCACCCTCGTGCAGTGTCAGGTACAGGGCTGCAGCTTTGATCCAGTGTTGTCCAGACCAGAAGAAATTGACAAGGGTCCTCTGAAGCTCTTGTATCAGACCCTTTGGTGGCTGTAAAATCATTAGTCTGTGCCACAGGGTAGAAGCAGCAAGATTATTAGCTACCAGGACCCGTCCCCTATAAGACAGCTGGGGCAACACCCATTTCCACCTTGACAGTCTAGCACACACTTTCTCCGCTACACCCTCCCAGTTATTTTTCTGAAAGACATCGGAGCCTAGAAAAACTCCCAAAGTCTTCATCCCATCTCTGCCCCACTGAAGCCCCCCTGGTAACCTTGGAGTGGACCCCATCTGAAGCTGACCTGCCCACAGTGCTTCACTCTTTCCCCAATTGACTCTAGCTGAGGAGGCCCCCTCATACACCTTTAAAGTGTTTCAGAGAACCTTAACATCCTCACCCCCTGTAATAAAAACGATCACGTCATCTGCATACGCAGACAGTGCTTTCGTGGGACCCTTCATTACACCTGGCACAGAGAAACCAGCAAGCTTCGCTCTTAAATAACAAAGCATTGGTTCAATCGCCAGACTATATAACTGCCCTGAAATTGGGCATCCCTGCCTGATGCCCCTTTGGACAGGGATGGGGCAACTTAAACCACCACCCACCTTCACCATACACGAGGCTCCAGCATACAGTAAATTCACCCAAGACAGAAAAACATCCCCAAACCCAAAGGCTTTCATTGTTTTAAATGTACTGATGGTCCACACGATCAAAAGCCTTCTCCTGATCCAACGAAAGTAAACCCACATTTACATCAGACAGTTTACAAATGTCTAAAACATCTCTTATCATAAACAAGTTGTCAACAATAGAGCGATCAGGTACACAGTAGGACTGGTCCTTGTGGATCAACACTCCCAGATACTCTTTCAACCTGTTTGAGAGACATTTAGAAACAATTTTGTATTCTGCGCACAGCAAAGCAACAGGTCTCCAATTTTTTATGAGAGCCAAATCCCCCTTTTTTGGCAACAGTGAAAGCACCGCACGTTGACAGGATACAGGAAGAGAACCCTCATGAAAAGATTCACACAGCACTTCATAAAAATCCTCCCCAATAGAACCCCAAACGTGCTTATAAAACTCAGATGGTAAACCATTGATGCCAGGGGCTCGGCCTGTTGAGAGCTGCATAACTGCTGTGGACAGCTCCTGCAGTGTAATGTCAGCGTCCAATGCGACTCTCTGCTCATGTCCCAAATGAGGAAGACCATGTAACAACTGTTCAGTACACAGAGTCACAATCCTCCGCCTTATAAAGGGACGAGTAGAAATCCACGGCATGTTGACGCATTTCAATATAATTCGTGGTCACCTTCCCATCAGGGAGACGAAGGCAGACCATCTGTTTTCATTGAAACGTCGACTGTCATAGGTTTAAAAAAAACACTAGGAGCATCCATATCCTTGAGGGAAGTGAAACGAGACCTAATCAAGGCACCGTTCACTCTTTCATGCAGAAACGACCTCAGTTCATGTCTCTTGTCCTGTAAATTCATGACTAGTCCAGGGTCGTTCTGAGTGAGCAGCTTCAATTCAATATACTTGATGTCCTGTTCAAGGGCCTTGATAGTCTCTTAAACTTCAATTTGAGACAGAGCAGTATACTGTTGACAAAATACTCGTATTTGGGCCTTCCCAACCTCCCACCATTGTCTCAAGGACTCAAAATTCCACTTTATAACCCTCAATTTTTCCCAAAACAACAACAACCTGTCACAAAACATGACATCATGTAACAATTTAACATTAAAATACCAGTAAGGTGATGACCTTCGTGGACAGGACAAGTGAATATCAACAGTAACAATATGATGATCAGAGAAACCCACAGGAGTAATGACACACTTTCCAACCCTACTACAGTATTGCTCAGATACATACAACCTGTCTAACCTTGCTGCACTGACACGACCTTCATTAATTTTTAGCCATGTGTACTGCCTAACTTTTTCATTCCTTACTCTCCACACATCAGAAAGCTCAAACTCAGTTAATAGGCCAGACAGGCAAGTGGCTGACAGCAGGTGAGGTTCTTCAGCGGTGCGATCAACAGTAAAATCCAGTCATACAATTCCAGTCACCCCCTAAAACCATACACCCCTCTTGGTCACACTGTCTTAAGGTTTCCTTTATTTGATCAAAAACAGCAATACGTTCAAGTACCCTCATTAGGAGCAAAACATTCACAAAAAAAAAACATAACATCCAACTTGACCAATAAAACCCGACCCTTGACAATCTCTGTTGTAGATACCACAGTCACCCCTAAGCCTGAGGAAAACAAGATTGCCACCCCAGCACTTAAATTAGTACCATGACTGAGTACATGCTGCCCCTCCCACCACATACCCCAGTCAACCTCATTTTCCTCATTGCTATGTGTCCCATGTAGGAAAACTAGATTACATTAGGAAGCTGAGCAGAGTGAGACAATAGCGACACCCGTCCATCCATAAATGAAACTTGACCTTGCCGACAGCTGTGCATACTAACTTATGAGACAATTATCTCCAACCCCGCTGCTGTCTGTGGGGCCCTATAATGGCCATGTGTGTGTGTGTCAGGGGCCCATCCACTCGATGGATGGGCCCCTGACACTCTCAATCAAGCCAACACTGGGTGAAAGGGTCGATATCAGGGGATATCTTTAAAGGACACGTTTTTGATATTCTAGAACAGTGGTTACCAAACTTTTATAGTTACCTACCCCTTCAAACATTTAAGTGTCAGCTGTGTACCCCCTCTAGCACCAGGGTCAGCACACTCTCAAATGTTGTTTTATGCCATCATTGTAAGCCTGCCGCACACACACTTTACGATACATTTATTAAACATAAGAATGAGCGTGAGTTTTTGTCACAACCCGACTCGTTGGAAGTGACAAAGAGCTCTTATAGGACCAGGGCACTATAATTTTGCTCTTTATTTGACCATCTTACATATAAAACCTTATTTGGTCATCAAAAATTGTGAATAACTCACCACAGGTTAATGAGAAGGGTATGCTTGAAAGGAAGCACATCACTCTGCAATGTTGGGAGAACGTCTCAGTCTTAAATCATTTTCCACACACAGTCAACTCTCACATAGGTATGTGGTTGCAAAGGACATCAGTGTCAAAACATCATGATTTGCCAATGCAGGATACTCTGAGCACAGCCCTATCCAGAAATCTGTCAGTGGCTTCTGATTAAACTCAATTTTCACAGAACCGCTTGTTGCAATTTCGATGAGGCTCTCTTGTTCAGATATTAGCAAGTGGACTGGAGGCAGGGACTCTAGGGGTGCAATTTCATTTTTGGATGAAAAACGTTCCCGTTTTAAACAAGATATTTTGTCACAAAAAGATGCTCGACTATGCATATAATTGCTACGATTCGAAAGAAAACACTCTGACGTGTCCAGAAATACAAAGATATTTTCTATGCGTGCCCTAGAACGTGAGCTTCAGGCAAAACCAAGATGAGACGGCATCCAGGAAATGAACAGGATTTTTGAGGCTCTGTTTTCCCTTGTCTCCTTATATGGCTGTGAATGCGAGAGGAATGAGAATGCCCTTTCTGTCGTTTCCCCAAGGTGTCTGCAGCATTGTGACGTATTTGTAGGCAGATCATTGGAAGATTGACCATAAGAGACCACATTTACCACGTGTCCGCCCGGTGTCCTTCGCCGAAATTGGTGCGCAAAAGTCACCTGCCACTATTTTTCCAAGGAATACAGAGAGTAAAGCAAGCTTCCACGAACTGCATGTCAATGAAGAGATATGTGAAAAAACACCTTGAGGACTGATTCCAAACAACGTTTGCCATGTTTCGGTCGATATTATGTAGTTAATCCGGAAAAGGTTTTACGTTGTAGGTGACTGAATTTTCGGTTCGTTTCGGTAGCCAGACGCAATGTGGAAAACGGAACGATTTCTCCTACACACAGACGCTTTCAGGAAACACTGCGCATTTGGTATGTAACTGAGAGTCTCCTCATTGAAAACATCAGAAGCTCTTCAAAGGTAAATGATTTTATTTATTTGGTTATCTGGTTTTTGTGAAAATGTTGCGTGCTAAATGCTACTCAAAATGCTAAGCTAGCTTAGCATACTCTTACACAAATTAGTGAATTGCTATGGTTCAAAAGCATATTTTGAAAATCTGAGATGACAGTGTTGTTAAGAAAAGGCTAAGCTTGAGAGTAGGCGCATTATTTTCATTTTATTTGCGATTTTCAGAAATTGTTAACGTTGCGTTATGCTAATGAGCCTGAGGCTTTAGTCACGATCCCGGATCCGGGATGGGGAGTTTCAAGAAGTTATAGGACCAGGGCACTATAATTTTGCTCTTTATTTGACCATCTTACATATAAAACCTTATTTGGTCATCAAAAATTGTGAATAACTCACCACAGGTTAATGAGAAGGGTATGCTTGAAAGGAAGCACATCACTCTGCAATGTTGGGAGAACGTCTCAGTCTTAAATCATTTTCCACACACAGTCAACTCTCACATAGGTATGTGGTTGCAAAGGACATCAGTGTCAAAACATCATGATTTGCCAATGCAGGATACTCTGAGCACAGCCCTATCCAGAAATCTGTCAGTGGCTTCTGATTAAACTCAATTTTCACAGAACCGCTTGTTGCAATTTCGATGAGGCTCTCTTGTTCAGATATTAGCAAGTGGACTGGAGGCAGGGCATGACAGGGATAATGAATCCAGGTGTTTGTTTCGTCAATTTCAGGTAAGCACCTGCATAATTGCGCACTCAGCTCCCTCAGGTGCTTCGCTATATCACATTTGACATTGTCCGTAAGCTTGAGTCCATTTGCACACAAAAAAATCATACAATGATTGAAAGACCTGTGTGTTGTCCTTGTTAATGCAGACAGAGAAGAGCTTCAACTTCTTAATCATAGTCTCGATTTTGTCCTGCACATTGAATATAGTTGCAGAGAGTCCCTGTAATCCTAGATTCAGATCATTCAGGTGAGAAAAAACATCACTCAAATAGGCCAGTCATGTGAGAAACTCGTAATCATGCAAGCAGTCAAGCAAATGAAAATGATGGTCAGTAAAGAAAACTTTAAGCTAATCTCTAAATTTAAAAAAATGTGTCAATACTTTTCCCCTTGATAACCAGCACACTTCTGTATGTTGTAAAAGCGTTACATGGTCGCTGCCTATTTCATTGCATAACGCAGAACATACACGAGAGTTCAGGGGCCTTGCTTTAACAAAGTTAACCATTTTCACAGTAGCATCCAAAATGTCTTTCAAGCTTTCAGGCATTCCCTTGGCAGCAAGAGCCTCCCGGTGGATGCTGCAGTGTACCAATGTGGCGTCGGGAGCAACTGCTTGCACACACGTTACCACTCCACTATGTCTCCCTGTCATGGCATTTGTGCCATCAGTACAGACACCAACACATCTTGACCACCAAAGTCCATTTGATGTCACAAAGCTCTCCAGTACTTTAAAAAATATGCTCTCTTGTTGTTTCCAGTGGAGGATGTCTTGACCCCCCATAAACGTAACGGACATATACCAGGAGCTGTGCCAGGCCCTGCCACGTCTGTTGACTCATCCAGCTGTAACGCATATAATTCACTGGCATATATGCGAAGCAGTAATTGTTTCAAAACATCTCCTGCCATGTCACAGAAACAGTGTTGTTTAATGAAGGCATTGTCTGTATAGGTTTTTGGTCCTTTACCCCCAGTATTGTCCCAGGCATATCCACGGCAGACAGAATAATTAAGTCCTCCATAATAAAATGGAGCTTATGAGAGAGAGACGTCATCAGAGCGTGCAACAGGACACTGTACTGTCTACACTCAGTTTGTTGTTTACATTAAACCTTTTTCATTAAATCGATTTTAATCTGAACTAATGTTTTGTTACTAAGGGTTTCACAACGCGGTTAGCCTTTATGGCTGGGACTGCAAGTTTGTGTTCCTTTTTTTGTGTGTGGATTCCGCAAGTGATAGCTGGCTGTACTACAGACACCTGTCGTCATCGTGGGAAAGACTCATTGTTATCTTTTCGTAAAACAACTGGTTGCAGTATAGAGCCAATCTGGATACCAAGCAGATCCTGAGGGAAATCGAAGAGTACCAACAACTTTACGCTATGGAGGAACACCATACTCCATTGTGGATAGATCCGAATAACTTTAACCCGACAAAAAAAAGAAAAACAGATTAATCTACAGACACGGACGATTTACTTACCACTGAGGTAGAGGCTAGTGCTCTTGCTGGAATCCATGCAACAATGGAAAGGTTGTGTGAGGAGGTAGCAGTGCTGGGGGGGGAGTTTGGTGTTCAGCCAGAGTGAAATTCTCAAGCTCCAAAGAGAAAACAAGACACTCACAGACAAGGTAAAAATACACGATTCCAACATGGATTGTCTACTCAGGGAAAACAGGGTGATGAAGGAGACGGTACTAGACATATAAAGTCATAGCAAGCGTGAAAATCTATTTTTTCCCGGTATTCCTGAGGACGCATCCAATAATCCAGAGGGCGCGATCAGAGAATTCATGAAATCTGCATTGAAACTTCCTATAGAGACTGTAAACAAGGTGGCTTTCCACCGAGTACACAGACTTGGAGCTCGGAGCAACAAGACCAAGGGTCCCCGACTGATCATCTCAAAATTTGAACACTACCAACAAAAGGAGCTGATCAAAAGCAGAGGAAGGGAGCTTAAAGGGACCAAATTTTGTTATTTCCAAAGGAGATAAACGAACATTGTAAGAAACTGTATCCAGTACAAAGACAACAAAGGATGGATGGTCGGTCTGCCTTTATCATTGTGGACAAACTCTTTATAGATGGACAGTTATTGCGAGACAGCTCCATAAGACCGTGGCTGTACTAAATTCTACAGGGACTTCGGTTTACAAAAAGATGGGAACTGTTTAAAATATCTGTACATTATGAAGTGGATATGAACACACACGTACTCAACTACATGCTTGCTTAAACATACGGATTTATACATATACACACACCTGATCTCGCTCTTCTCTCATTCTCTCTTTCCTCCCTCTCTCTCTATTGTCGAGAACTGTTTTATAATTTAATGTGTATAATGTTTGTCTATCTTTTTTATGTATCTGTCTACAAGTTTATATATGTTTACATCAAGCAAGGGGAATATATCAAAATAGGGGCATAATAACATATTGTACGGAATACATTTGTACTGTAGTGAAGACGTCTCTAGAGTAATGCAAGGTCTCTTTCATGATCATGTGAAACGTCAATTGCTATGGAAATGCTGGGGTGTGTTTTTCAATTGTTTTAAAGGTAATTATTTTATTTATTTATTTTTTACTAGGCAAGTCAGTTAAGAACAAATTTTATCTTATTTTCAATGACGGCCTAGGAACAGTGGGTTAACTGCCTGTTCAGGGGCAGAACGACAGATTTTGTACCTGGTCAGCTCGGGGATTTGAACTTGCAACCTTTCGGTTACTAGTCCAATGCTCTAACCACTAGGCTACACTACAGCCCCAGATTATGACGCAACTATGATGGTGATACGATATGGATTATAATTATGAATATTAAGGTTATACGCACTACATGTTACACACATAGACACTCAATTGGCAGAGTTATGTGTCATGACTTCCGCCGAGGTTGACTCTCCTGCCTGTTCGGGCGGTGCTCGGCGGTCGTCGTCACCGTCCTACTAGCCACTACCGATCCCTTTTCGTGTGTCTGTTGGTTTTGTCTGATTGGTTTCACCTGTGTGTAGTTTAGTTAATTAGTGTCTGTATATGTAGTAGGTTGTCCCGCCCTTGTTTTGTGCGGGATTGTAATTTGTATTCATGTCTTTTGGTGTAGTACTTGTGTCTTTATTCTCCGGTCTGTCTTTGATCCTGTGTTGGATTGTTCACCCTGTGTGTGTTGGGTTGACCGTGTTTTTTGTTCACCGGAGAATAAACTGTCGTATCACTATCTGCTCTCTGCGCCTGATTCCACCCACCTTGATAAGACGTGACATTATGACTCAAAATTGGCAGAGTTATTATTTATTTGGACATCACACGTTACAGTCTTACTCTTATACAGACATCATACACACTCTCATTATATCATGTCCAATATCTTACACATCAACCTATTGGTTCACAGGCAAACAGGCAAGGGAATAAAACAAATATTGCTGGAACCTATTTCTTAAATTCTAAATATCAGACAATTGAAAGCTCTAGTTTTGACATTCATAATACCTCTGATGGCAGTAACTTTACAAGCACTAATTATGATCAATTTAGCCTGAGAATAGTATCTAGTTATGGTAAGGGGTGAAATAAGTACAGCTAGTTATAATTGTAATGGTTTGGCAGATTATTAAAAAAGAAGATCAGTCTTTACATGGCAAGAGGAAAAGGAATATAAATCTTCTTCAGGAGTTGGTTCCTGTACAGCAGGGGTGTCAAAGTCAAATGGACGGAGGGCCAAATAAAAAATTTAGCTACAAGCCGAGGGCCGGACTGTTCGAATGTTCATTGAAAAATTTTTAAATGACGCATATAGTCTAGTGAACCTAATTGAACCTACTGAAAACCTAACAAATATATTCCAATATGATCAGATAAATAAAGCAATATTTTCTTATGGCTCTGTCAGTAATCTTTAATTTTCAACAGACACAAAAGACAAATTTCCTTTATATAAAAATCCCCATAACATGAACATTAAATGAAAGAAACCGGTATTCAAGGCACCATCAGTAGCCTATATTTTCTATTTTAGCAAAAGTGGGCTAAATTTACTTCAAAGAAAAAAACAATAATAGCAATTTTCTATCATCCACTCAACTGAAATATTTTTAAAATATAATTGGATTGAAATACAATAAAATAAAGTGCAAAAATCTATTAATCAAAAACAACACTTTGTTTAAGGAGAAGTAACATGCAGTGAAAACAAATATTAAACTTTAACTTTTAAACTTGAACTGAGTAAAAACTCTAAATATGTGATTGCACAGTAATGTTCACTTGTTTGAGGTTGAGGGTGATACTTGGTGGTGTCCCATCTTTTCCACAAGTTCATCAATGTTCGGGGTAAGGCTCTGAGCTGAGGAAATCCTCAGAATTGAGTGGAGGTGTTCAGCAGTAAGTCGACTTCTGTGTGATGTTTTGTTCAGGTTCATCAAAGAAAAAAGTTGTTCACACAGGTATGTGCTGCCAAACATAGACAACGTTTGAGCAGCCTGGATGCGCAGCTGGGGCATTGTGTCGGGGAGGAAACGGGCGAACTCCGCAGCACCCACTGCCGCATATTTTGCCCTCAGTGCATCATTGCATTGGAGGTCAATCAACTCCATTTGGAGGTTTGGTGGTGAGCTTTCCACGTCAACAGCAAATGGGTTACCGAGCAGTTCCAACCTGCTTTTTTGTGCTTCAAAGTCAGCAAATCGGCATCGAAAGTCAGCGGCAAGCATACCTATTTTATCAGCCAACTGTGCGCTCGGGAACGCACTGGTAGAGAGCTTCTCTTTCATGGTCTGGCAGCTGGGAAAGTGGCTCAAATTTTCTTTCCGCATCTGCGTCTCCCACAGAGTCAGTTTGGTTTTAAATGCCTTCACTGTACTGTACATATCAGAGATGACATGATCCCGACCCTGCAGCTGCAAGTTCATTGCATTCAGATGACTCGTAATGTCACACAGAAAAGCCATTTCACACAGAAACATTTCGTCTCGGAGTTGTGTTGTGTCTTTCCCTTTGCTGTCCAAGAACAGACAAATCTCCTCACGAAGCTCGAAACATCTTTGAAGCACCTTTCCCTGGCTTAGCCATCGCACCTCTGTGTGATAAGGCAAATCACCATGCTCCGTTTCTAACTCCGTCAGAAATGCCTTGAACTGGCGGTGATTCAAACCTTTGGCTCTGATAAAGTTAACTGTGCGCGTGATGATGCTCATTACATGCTCCATTTTCAAGGCTTTACCGCACAACGCTTCCTGGTGTATGATACAATGATAAGCTGTCAGCTCACCTGTCGCGTTTTCCTCTTGCATCTTTTCCCGTATCTTCGCCACCAGTCCGCTCCTGTGTCCACACATCGCAGGTGCCCCGTCGGTTGTCAAACCCACGAGTTTTTCCCAAGGCAGCTCCATCTCATTTACACATCTTGACACCTCTTCATACAAATCATGCCCCGTAGTTGTGCCATGCATAGGACGTAAAGCCAAAAACTCCTCTGTCACGCTTAGGCTGGAGTCCACTCCGCGGATGAAAATTGACAACTGGGCAATGTCAGAAATGTCGGTGCTCTCATCCACAGCCAAGGAATATGCAATGAAATCTTTTCCCTTTTTCACAAGCTGCTCTTTTAGATTGATGGACAACTGGTCTACTCTCTCGGCAATGGTGTTTCTGCTCAGACTCACATTTAAAAAGAGTTGCCTTTTTTCTGGGCAAACTTCGTCACAAACTTTAATCATGCAGTTTTTGATGAAATCCCCCTCCGTAAATGGCCGGGCTGATTTAGCGATCTCTTCTGCCAAAATAAAACTGGCCTTGACAGCAGCCTGGCCTTGTGATTTGGCTTTTTTGAACAGAGCCTGTCTGTTTTTGTCCGCGTGTTTCGTTTCATAATGTCGTCTCAGATTATACTCTTTCAGTACCGCCACACTTTCTCCACACAGAAGACACACAGGTTTTCCAGCTACCTCCGTGAACATATACTCCGACTCCCACCTTGTTTGAAACCCCCGGTTCTCAGTGTCCACCTTCCGTTTTGCCATTTTTGATGGGTATCTGAAAGTTAATTTTACTGTGATGCTGACGACTGCTGTGCCAATAAATATTGAAATGAAGCAGCCTACTGCTCGGTGCGTCACCGTTGCATTGTGGGAAATGTAGTATTGGTGCGTGTAAAAGATCTGCGGGCTGCCGGCTTGCTGCGGTCTGCGGGCCGGTTCTAATAATAAATCAAGATCATCCCAGGGGCCGTAAAAAACCTTCTCGCGGGCCGGATGTGGCCCGCTGGCCTTGACTCTGACATATGTGCTGTACAGGAACCAAATGAGCGGAAATTCCAGAGCGCCAACTAATTGTACTCATTAAAACTCAAACCTTCATTAAAATTCACATGCAGGGTACTCAATTCAAGCCACACTCATTGTGAATATAGCCAACATGTCAGTTTTGTAAAATGCCTTTCGGCGAAAGCATGAGAAGCAATTATCTGATAGGATGCAGCCCCCAGATACACACAAAGAGGATGTAAACAAAGAAATTAGCGTAGCCGGCGCTACCCAAAATGCAGAAATAAAATATAAAACATTCATTACCTTTGACGAGATTCTTTGTTGGCACTCCTATATGTCCCATAAACATCACAATTGGGTCTTTTTTTTCGATTAAATCGGTCCATATATACCCAAAATGTCCATTTATGAACACCGTGAAATCCATGGAAAATGCACGTTTCCCAACGCAACGTAATTTTTTTAAATTCATAAAGTTGCCTATAAACTTTGAGAAAACACTTCAACCTACTTCTGTAATCCAAGTTTAGGTATTAGTAAACGTTAATAAACGATCAAATTGATCACGGAGCGATCTGCATTCAATAACTAGAAGTTTAGAAAACGAAGTGCAATTTCTAGTCGAGATCTTTTTTGGGTGCACATCTGAAGACCGGATGTGGTATTCAGTGATTAGACCAAGAATAAATGGTCGACATCGTGTGGAATCTGTAGGAATTGCAAACACAGTTCCATCATTTATGGAAAGCCATAGACAATACAAACACTGGCGGATTGATTTTTTCTTCTTCGATTTAGTGACCAGGTTTTCTTGCGATTTTGACAACGGAACTCGTTCTGTTATAGTCACAGACACCATTGAACCAGTTCTAGAAACTTCAGAGTGTTTTCTATGCACACATACTAATCATATGCATATACTATATTCCTGACATGAGTAGCGGGATGTTGAAATGTTGCGCGATTTTTAACAGAATGTTGAAAAAAGTAGCTCGATCTCAAACAGGTTTTAAGTCTCCTCCATGTATATCTCACTAGGTCGGGGTTTTTTAGTCTCCAAATATCCACTATTTCTAATGTGTCCATAATATTAGTGATTTCCTTAAGGACACAGTAATGATATTTTGTAGAGTGATTACCTTTACAGTCCATTGAGGGACTGTGTTATAGTCTCCTACCATAATGATTAGATCATTTGTTGCCTGTAAGTTCAATAAATTGGTATAAATGTTTTTGAAGAAATGTGGATCATCCTGATTTGGACCACTAATGAGCCAAATCTCTTTTTCATCCACTTTCATATCCAAAAGGATCCAACTTCCTTGTGAATCATTCATGATTATTTGCACATTCAGATCAACATTTTTGTTAATATCGTCACACCCTTTGAGTTCCTTTGTCCATGACAGAAAATGATTTCACCACCCCATTCCTTTTCCCACGCAACTTCATCTAAGGATGTCGATTGAGTTTCCTGTAAACAGTATATGTTAATTTAGCTCGTCGTCTTGACTACTTTCTTGTCTCTTTCTCTTTTGCATCAAAGGTTTTAAAATGTTTTAGTAGGAGACAGAATGCGATCGGATCATCATCTAATTGGCATTCACGTAACTCTTGTAGATTTTCCACGTGGACGGGATATTGGAAATGTAATCAAAGTTTACTGTAGGACAACTTATTTTTAACTAAGACAAAATAATGTATAACTGAATTTTTCCAGTATAATATAGGTTCAGCAAATCCCCTTATTGTTTGGGATACTTTTAAATGTACCTTCAGGGGTCATTCAATTCAATATTCATCAATAATAAAAAGCTGTTTCTGGCTAAAGAAACAAGACTAACTAAGGGAAATGCATGAAATAATAGTACAGGTAGATAGCAATAAAAACGATACTACAGAGATACAAAATAAGTTAGAGGAAAAACAAAAATAACTTGTTTCAAGAACGATCTAATGTAATCTATTACAAAAATAAAGCAAACTGGATGGAATATGGAGAAAAATGCACAAAAGTTTTCCTGAATCTCCAATACGAATTTGAATTTGCAGAAACTCGATACTGAAGACGGAGTCATCTATGATTCTAAAAGATTTTAAAAGAGGAAGCTAATTATTTTAGGCAGATATTCTCTTTTCCGTCTCATCCTCTCACAACTGAAAGAAGAAGGAATTCTTTCCAAATCATATAAAAATGGTAAATTAACAAATGTACAGAAAGATCAGTGCGAAGGCCAAATTACAGAGGGAGAACTTTTTGAGGCTATTAAATCCTTTCAGTCTGGAAAAACCCAAGGGCTTGATGGCATACCGGTAGAGGTATATCAAGTATTTTTTGATATACTAAAAGCTTCATTGTTAGATTGTTTTAACTACCCCTGTAGAAATGGTAGTCTGTCAGGTACGCAGCAGGAAGGTCTGATTTCTCTATTATTAAAACAAGACCAGGATGGAAAATATAAAGACCCGGTCTATGTAAATAAACTGGAGGCCCCTTACACTTCAATGTTGTGATGCAAAAATACTAGCAAAATGCATAGCACTCAGAATTAAAAGGGTTTTACCAGGTATTGTTCATCCAGATCAGACAGGTTTTTTACATGGACAATAGATGTAATGTAATAGAACATCATGAAACATATAAGAAGCCAGAAATTGTAGTTATTGCAGATTTTGAAAAGGCATTTGATAAAGTAAGACTCGATTTTATTTATAAATGCCGAGATTTTTTCAATCTCTTTTAAAATGGGTAAACATAATGTATAGCAACCCCAGGTGTAAAATAGTAAATAAAGTCTACTTCTCAGAGAGTTTTGAATTGTCAAGAGGATTTAAACAAGGGTGTCCGCTGTCACCATATCTATTCGTTATGGCCATCGAAATGCTAGCCATTAAAATCAGATCCAATTCAACATTAGAGGATTAGAAATCCAAGGCTTAAAAACAAAGGTGTCCATGTATGCCGATGGCTCAAGATTGATAATAAGACCGCAAGCTAGAGCCCTGCAATGTCTCATTAAAGATCTAGATAACTTTTCTGTACTCTCTGGACTAAAACCTAATTATGATAAGTGTACAATATTATGTGTTGGATCCTTAAAAAATACAACTTTTACATTACCTTGCAGCTTCCTATAAAATGGGCTGATGGTGAAGTAGACATAATCGGTATTCATATCACAAAATATATAAATAAGCTCTCCACTATGAATTTCAATAGAAAACTTGTAAACATAGACAAGATCCTGTAACCATGGAGAGGTAAATACCTGTCTATTTATGGAAACATTTCCCTGATTAACTCCTTAGTCATATCTCAGTTTACTCACTTACTTATGGCGTTGCCTACTCCTGATGATTTGTTTTTCAAATCATATGAGCAAAAAATATTTTGCTTTATCTGGGACGCTAAACCAGACAAAATAAAACGAGCCTATCTATATAATGAATATGAATTGGGTGGGTTGAGATTATTAAATATAAAAGCACTAAACATCTCTCTAAAAGCTTCACTCATTCAAAAGTTTTATTTTAACCCTAAATAGTTCTCAAGTAGATTAATAAGGAAAGCTCATCCATTGTTTAAAAATGGCCTTTTTGCCTTTGTGCAGATTGCCATATCTCATTTTAGATTAACTGAAAGAAGAGGAATAAAACTAGCATGAATAGGAAAGTGTACCAGTTTCATTTGAGGACCAGGATGTTGACAACTGTGCCATACAGATTGCAAAATAGTTGGGAAGAGATTTTTGATGTACCGATTTCATGGTACAGGGTGTATGAGTTGATATATAAAACAACATAAGATTCAAGACTTTGTGCTTTTCAGCTAAAATTATTATATAGAATTCTTGCCACCAACAAAATGTTGAATATTTGGGCCATAAAATCATCAAAGCTCTGCAGATGTTGTTGTGAGGATACAGAATCAAAAGACCATTTATTTTGGTATTGCCCTCAGGTAGTCTGTTTCTGGTCTCAGGTTCAGGAATGGCTGAAAATGCATAGCATTGATCAAAAATTGAGCCTAGAAATAGTACTGTTAGGAGATCTGGAGAGACCTGGTCAGTCAATTTCTAATATACTAATACTCTTAATAAAAGTATTTATCTACAAAGCGCAATCTGTAGATTCTATTTGATTAGATAGATTGAAATTGTACAATAAACATCATAGCAGAGTTTAAAGATATGCGTTGTGTAGAAACACGAAGTGGGTGGCCAGCAGAGATAGATGGGATGGGCTGAGGGAAGCTGAGGGTTGGTTTGTGGAATTGGAGACAAGTGGGAGTGGAGTTGCTGTGTGAGAGAATGATGGTCAAAAGATAAAGGGGGAAAAAAGTTAAAATAAAACAAAATAAAAGTACATTTGAATGACACCAAGTGGCAGTGTTTTTACAACTAACGTCGGTTTGCCTGAGGCTGATGCCGTGCAGGTGTTTGTACACATGCAAATACATTCACTCTCATTCCAATTAACACATACAAGAACACACACACATACATGTAATAGTGCCAGACATGCACACAAACATATACAGTAGGCATTGCTGTTATGATTTCAGTTGTCCTTGATGTCCTTTGTTTTAAATTCGTTATTATTATTTTTTTTCTTGCATTGTTGTTTGCTGTTTTCTTCTGTCTTTTCCTTTTTTCTCTTTAGTTCATTCTCTTGGTTGTTGGTGCATTGGGGGGTTCTTGGGGGTGGGGAATTGAATTCATTGTTTTTAAAAATCTGGGGGGGGGGGGTCTTGGAGGGTTCAGGTTTCACAAGAATGTGATCGTGAAAAAGGAAACTATGACATATGTGTTATATCGCTATCATGCACACGCACCCTCACACATAAGGATGGCTCTGTTGCGGAAAGACTGATACATGTTTAATACTGTATTGTTTGTCCTCCAAGTTCTAATACTTTAATGTTACCCCTTCCTTGTGTTTTTTGTAATAAATAATATATATATTTTTTTTTAAAGTCCTCCACAATAGTATGGGGCTTGCCTGTCCTAGCCACTCAGTAGCTCACCATATAAGACGCTTCTAGCCCCTTCTTATTAATGGTATCTGTTGCTTTTATACATGTCTTACTACTCAAAAGTTGTCTTAATTCTCACTCAAAAAACTCATGTGGCTTATTTTTCAAATTGGCATGTTTTGTTTCTCAATATCTGCGCAAGAATGAAGGTTTCATTGAGTTGTGAGATAGTACTTTTAAAACACACTGTGGCTGAGGAAAGGCAATACTCCCAACATAAATGAACCCCAAATCAATGTAGTTCTCACCCTATTTGCGCCTCTTCGATGGTTCAACGTCTGTTGTTCGGTGCTTTCCCGGGTAAGGGGGCAATAGCTCTATGGCTGCAGCAGATTCACAACTGTCAGTGTCCATGCTAGCTGGGCTAGCAACAAATGCAGAATTACTGATGCTAGCATTGGATGTGCTCGTGGAAGCAGAACAACTTGTAACATCGACAGGTGCAGGTGTAGTACTGCTGGTAGTACGTGTCTCTATGGACGCGTGCCTTACTTTTTTTAACCATTTATCCATTTTCGAGCAAACGGAATGAGTAGCAGCTGTGTTTGGCTACATTCAGGCCATTAGTGGTATTCCCACGGAAGAGTAATGGTTAATATGATTGGATGTTCATTATTTGACTAGGCTACCTGAATTTGACATTGTGTTTTTATTTAGCTGAACACTAGATGGTTTCATGTTATTTTTGGCATTGAAACAAGGCTACTCAGGCGAGCAAAAAACATCACCCAAATGTATGAAAATGTGAATCACATTTTTATTTGGCGTACCCCCGATGGCATTGTGTACCCCAGTTTGGGAATAGCAGTTCTAGAGAATACGGACAGACCATTTCCAATGGTTATTTGGAGTTTTGTGGATATGCACCATATACTGCCACGCTCTGTTTTACCTGTCCTTGTGATTGTCTCCACCCCCTCCAGGTGACACTTTTTTTCCCTGGTATATTTATCGCTGTGTTTCCTGTCTCTCTGTGCCAGTTCATCTTGTATGTTCAAGTCAATCAGCGTGCTTTTACTGTACTCCTGCTTTTCTATTCTATTTTACTAGTCCACCCAGATTTGACCTTTGCCTATTTTTCTGGACTCCATTCCCTCCTGCTTGACCATTCTGCCTGCTCTCACCTCGAGCCTGCCTGCCATTCTGTATCTCTGGAACTCTGAACTGGTTTTGACCTTTTGACTGTCCATGACCATTCTCTTGCCTACCCCTTTTGGATTGTTAATAAACATCTTGGACTCTAACCATCTGCCTCCTGTGCACTCATCTGGGTCTTGCCTTGTGCCCTTATATACCCTGACCAATTCTGAATCCAGATGTGTCTTTTAGACATATTACATAGGAATTACTCTGAATATCACACATGGACATTTCCTATTGCGGGATATGGACTCATTCAATATCCTGAGATATGTGACATCCTATTTTCTCTCTTCATGTTAACAAATACATCAACAGCAAATTAAAGATATGAAACTACTGTATATTGAGTCCAGATATTAATCTCTTGGTTGAGGTTCATATCCAGATCTTGATATGATGAAAATAAGGACAATTTCTGATGCATTTCTGAGTTTTCAAAACATGCTTAATAATTTGACAAATATGCAATCCATATTTTTCTGTCTTGCACATAACATTTTGATATTTCCTCCGGATATCAGTCATGGTATGGCCAGATATGGACTCATTAGATATCCTGAGATAGGCCTATGTTGGCATCTTATTTTACTATATCTGAAGACAAATCCTGACAGTAGTCCTACATAGTGTCAGGATTTGGCCAGGGTTGTTCCGGGTTTTTGTCAGTAGATGTCCCCATTGTGCTTTTTGTCCCTGTGTTTTTCCCTTGATCCCCATTATTGTTTGCACCTGTGTCTCGTTCCCCTGATTGTATTTAAACCCTTTGTTTCCCTCAGTTCTGTGCTCTGTGTTTGTATGTTAGCACCCTGCCCTAGTGTTCTGTGTGCTCTTGTCGATTCCGGGTGACGTTCTTGTGGTATTCTGTTTTTTGTTTTTGTTTATTTTTGGTGAGTTTCTTTTGAGTTCTTTTGTGTTTTACCTACCACCTTTTGGATTGCCATTTTTGTATTTTAAGATTTTTTCTTTATTAAATACACCGTCTTAAGTACTGCTGTGTCTGCCTCATCTTCTGGGTTCTGCTGTCTATTCGTGGCTCAGTTGGTTAAGTGACTGTTTCTCACTCCGGAGACCCAGGTTCGAAACCGGGTCCTGACAGAAACACAGAGCCAAAAATGAACCCAGAGGCAGCCAGTTCCCAGGACCTTTTTGCCACACTGTCCCACCACCAGGAGACTGTCCAACGCCACGAAGCCGCCCTGGTTCAGCAAGAGGCCTTAATGGCTAGACATTCTCATCTTCTGTCGGAGATGCTGACTTCCATTAAGCAAATATCTGATCGACTTACCCCGGCAACAGTTCCCGTCCCAGTACCTCAAGTTCACGTACCCATGGCAGTTAACCCCTGGCTGAACCTCGTCTTCCACCTCCCCAACGGTTCTCAGGTGATCCAAGTGCTTGTAAAGGGTTTCTCACTCAATGTTCTCTCTCCTTTGAGCTGCAACCCTCGTCGTTTCCCACCGACCGGTCTAAGATCGCATATATCATCACCCTGCTGTCGGAAAAAGCCCTGGCCTGGGCTACTGCTGTGTGGGATGCCCATAGTTCCTGCTGTGCCAGCTACTCTGCCTTTGCTGAGGAATTCAAACGAGTGTTTCAAGGCCCAAGCAGTGGTTCTGACTCAGCCAAACAGCTCCTGACTCTCCATCAAGGTTGGCGCAGCGTGACGGACTATGCCATCCAGTTCCGCACGGTGGCAGCAGCGAGTGGCTGGAACAACGAGGCGCTCACGGTGTGCTTTCTGAAAGGCCTTTCCGACACTATCCAAGATGAACTGGCCACTCGGGAACCACCGGACAATCTCGAGTCCCTGATCAAGTTGGCCTCACGCATTGACCAGCGTCTGAGAGAGAGAGAACTCAACCGTAGACCTCTAGCTCCTATCAGTCCCAGCTCCGAGTCCCCACCTTTATCATCACTGGCTCCACCGGAACCCATGCAGATTGGACGCATCTCCCAGGCTGAGAGAGACCGCCGGATGAGGGAGCGACGCTGTCTATATTGCGGCAAACCGGGCCATTTCCGTTCCACGTGTCCCGGGCTCCAGGGAAACGCTCTGTCCCGTACAGACCGGGGGAACTGTAACGGGAAACATAACCTCCTCCCATCCGTCCAACTCCCGTCTGCTCATTCCAGTCACCCTCTCCTGGGACAACCACAAGCTTCACCTTCAAGCCTTGGTAGACTCTGGAGCCGCAGGTAACTTCATGGATGGTGTCTGGGCGAAGGAGAATGGCGTTCCCTCTGAACTTCTAAGTGACCCCATGAGGGTTACTACATTGGATGGAAGCCCTTTGGGATCTGGACTTGTCACTCATGTCACTACCTCCTTGAGACTTTCAGTTTCACAACACCAGGAATTGATGAACTTTCATTTGATCTCCTGTTCCGAGTTCCCTCTCGTCCTTGGATACCCCTGGCTTCACAGCCATAACCCTCACATCGACTGGTCTGTGGGCACTATCAAGCAGTGGGGTCCTACGTGCCAAGCTACTTGTATTTTCCAGAATTCCCCGAGTTCTACTCCCGAGTCTTTAGAATCCATCGACCTGACCCGAGTTCCCGAGTGTTACCATGACCTCAAACTGGTGTTTAGCAAACAGAGGGCCACCATGCTACCACCCCATAGATCTTACGATTGCCCCATCGACCTGTTTCCGGGCACTTGCCCCCAGGGGTCGGATCTTTTCCCTATCTCCACCCGAACGAGCTGCTATGGATACCTACATCAAGGACTCTCTGGAAGCAGGCCTCATGCGTCCATCAACCTCCCCGGCGGGAGCAGGGTTTTTCTTTGTGGCCAAGAAAGATGGTGGGTTACGTCCTTGCATCGACTACCGGGGACTCAATGACATAACCGTCCGTAACCGTTACCCGCTACCCCTTATGGCCACAGCCTTCGAGCTGCTCCAGGAAGCAGTTGTTTTCACTAAGCTTGACCTGCGGAACGCATACCATCTTGTGCGGATCAGACCTGGTGACGAGTGGAAGACCGCTTTCAACACGCCTACTGGTCACTATGAATACTTGGTGATGCCCTTCGGCCTGACCAACGCCCCAGCGGTGTTCCAAGCGCTCATAAACGATGTGCTTAGGGATATGCTTAACATATTTGTGTTCGTTTACTTGGATGACATCCTCATCTTTTCGAGCTCCCTTCAAGAACACACTAAGCATGTCAGACAAGTACTCAAACGCCTCCTGGACAGCCATCTGTACGTTAAGCCGGAAAAATGTGAATTCCATTCATCCCGAGTACAATTCCTGGGATTTGTAGTGGAACCCGGTCGAATCCAAATGGACCCTAGGAAGGTAGGGGCGGTAGCGGATTGGCCCACCCCCAAATCCGTTAAGGATGTTCAGCGTTTCCTGGGCTTCACAAACTTTTACCGCAAGTTCATCAAGAACTTCAGTTTGGTGGCAGCTCCTCTCTCAGCTTTAACCAAAGGTGGCAATGCAAGGTTTTTTTGGGGAAGAGAAGCTGAGACGGCCTTCCAAGGACTCAAGCAGCGCATCCTCTCTGCTCCCATCCTGATACTACCGACTACGGATGAACCATTTGTGGTGGAGGTAGACGCATCAGAGGTTGGTGTTGGAGCTGTCCTGTCTCAGAGGGGTGAAGACAAGAAGCTTCATCCGTGCGCTTTCTTCTCACACCGGCTTACCCCGACTGAGAGGAACTACGATGTGGGGGATCGTGAACTCCTAGCGGTTAAGATGGCATTGAAGGAATGGAGACACTGGCTCGAGGGGGCTTCTCACCCGTTTCAAGTGCTTACGGACCACAAAAATCTGGAGTATATCCAGCAGGCGAAGCGATTGAACTCTAGACAAGCTAGATGGTCTCTTTTCTTCAATCGATTCCAGTTTATCCTCACCTATCGGCCCGGGTCGAAGAATCTCAAACCGGATGCCCTGTCCCGAGTCTACGCTCCTGCCATTCGAGATGACACGGACATGCCTGTCCTTCCTGCTGCTAAGATTGTGGCTCCGATCTCGTGGCAAGTTGAGGATACCGTGAGACGTGCTCAAGCTAGCGAACCGGACCCTAAAGGAGGCCCTGCCAATCGGTTGTTTGTCCCCAAGGCAGTGAGGACTCAGGTCCTTCTGTGGGGGCACTCCTCTCGCCTCACCTGTCATCCGGGCGTAGGTCGCACCTTGGAGTTCATCCAGCGTAAGTTCTGGTGGCCTACCATAAGAGAAGACGTTGCCACTTTCGTCAATGCCTGCCCCGTGTGCTGCCAGGGCAAATCTTCTCACCTCCGCCCTCAAGGACTCCTTCATCCTTTACCTGTTCCCCACAGACCCTGGTCCCATATCTCATTGGACTTTATTACTGGACTTCCTCCATCCCATGGCAATACTACTATCCTAGTCATAATCGACAGGTTTTCAAAGGCGGCCAGGTTCGTCCCTCTGACTAAGTTACCTTCTGCCAAGGAAACGGCTGAGTTGGTAATTAATCATGTGTTCCGAGTCTTCGGCATTCCTCAAGATGTGGTTTCTGACAGAGGTCCCCAGTTCGCCTCAAGGTTTTGGAAGGCCTTCTGCCAACTCATGGGGGCTTCTGCCAGTCTATCATCCGGAGTCCAACGGCCAAACAGAGAGGATGAATCAAGAGCTGGAAACCACCCTCCGATGTATGACTCGTGACAACCCGTCCACATGGTCATCCTTTATTGTTTGGGCCGAATACGCGCACAACACCTTGCGCTCCTCCTCCACTGGTATGTCCCCGCACGAGTGTCAGTTTGGCTATGCTCCTCCATTGTTCCCGGACCAGGAGGCAGAAGTCAGAGTGCCTTCAGCCTTGAGGTTCGTCAGACGCTGTCGGCTTATGTGGAGGAAGACCCGTCTTAATCTGATGCGTTCCTCACAGAGGTATCAACAACAAGCCAACAGACGTCGCCGTCCCGGGCCTACCCTGCGCCCCGGCCAGAGAGTCTGGCTTTCCACAAGAGACTTACCTCTACGGGTGGAGTCTCGCAAGCTGTCCCAAAAATACATCGGTCCCTTCAAGGTTGCCAGGAGAGTTAACCCAGTTTCTTATCGCCTACACTTACCCAGATCCCTTAAGATTAATCCCACATTTCATGTGTCATTGTTAAAACCTGTTGTTTTTTCCCCTTGTCCCGGCAGACAGACCTCCCCTCCGCCTCGTGTCATTGGAGGCCAGCCGGCTTATACCGTCCACCGGATACTGGATTCCCGCCGGGTGCAGCGGTCCTGGCAGTATCTGGTGGACTGGGAAGGCTACGGTCCTGAGGAGCGCTCCTGGGTTCCTGCCAAAGACATCCTGGACCCTGACCTCATTCGTCGGTTCAGGGTCCTCCACCCTGAGAGAGCTGGTAGGAACGTCAGGAGCCGTTCCTAGGGGGGGGATTCTGTCAGGATTTGGCCAGGGTTGTTCCGGGTTTTTGTCAGTAGATGTCCCCATTGTGCTTTTTGTCCCTGTGTTTTTCCCTTGATCCCCATTATTGTTTGCACCTGTGTCTCGTTCCCCTGATTGTATTTAAACCCTTTGTTTCCCTCAGTTCTGTGCTCTGTGTTTGTATGTTAGCACCCTGCCCTAGTGTTCTGTGTGCTCTTGTCGATTCCGGGTGACGTTCTTGTGGTATTCTGTTTTTTGTTTTTGTTTATTTTTGGTGAGTTTCTTTTGAGTTCTTTTGTGTTTTACCTACCACCTTTTGGATTGCCATTTTTGTATTTTAAGATTTTTTCTTTATTAAATACACCGTCTTAAGTACTGCTGTGTCTGCCTCATCTTCTGGGTTCTGCTGTCTATTCGTGGCTCAGTTGGTTAAGTGACTGTTTCTCACTCCGGAGACCCAGGTTCGAAACCGGGTCCTGACACATAGCATATTTTATCAGCAAAAATACAATGCATATGCTTTTGTCTGAGGTCCATATCACGATCTTGATATGCATTTTGATAGACTAAATAAAACGTTTATATGCCAAAAACAAAAGTTTTAAAACATTTAGGCATATTTTGTGTTACGGCTTAATTAAGAGTCTATTGACGTAACTGGGCGTCAATCTAAGTAACATAATAAAACAACCCCCATTAAAATCTGTCAGTTTAAGCTAGAGATGTCTGGTTTTGAATGGGATGGGTCTCAATCCACTGCATCCGCCTATGTCGAACTTCCGCCTCTGCGGTGGAAGGTGGCCGAGCTACAGTTGTGTTTGCCAGACCATGAGACTTCCCGAAAATTCTGTAACGTCCGAACTAATAAGACCACTCTATGGACAGATGAGACAAACACGATGGTGTTCTCCGTTTTGCTCGACGACCCCCACAAGCCCCACGGGACTCGTCTGAAGTCGGTAACGTTGATGTGCCAACTTCTGTCTGCAGCGTCCGAACCTTTTGGGCTACAAACAGGAGACGAGAGACTCTCACGAAGATGATGGTGTTCTCCGTTTTGCTCTACAACCCCCGCAAGTGTCACGGGACTCGTCTGAAGATAACAAATGAATGGAAGTATGGAGGTAGTTTTGTGCCAACAAAAATATGTGTCCAAAAAACAATATATACAGTATTTCCTGCGCTTTTGTTTTATATCTCCTAGATATAGGACAGACACTTCAAAACCCTTTTGTCTTGTTTAAATCAAGTAGCTAAATGAGCCATGCTATGGCCATTTTAAAACAATTCCATGAGTTAACTTAGTAGACCCCAACGGATTAAGCTTTTAGAGCTTAATATAAGATAATATGCTAGCAACTTGGCTAGAAAGCTAGTTCCCAGTTAGCTTTCTCATCATGAAAGAAGCAGGTAGAGTAGATACCTTGTGGTATGGTTAATTGAAATTACTATTTTCTTGCAATATCGCCACAATTTTGATTCATGATTTACGCATTGACAGTTTTGAGTGGATCACAGTACCACCATGTTGGGTCTGGACTGCGAGGGACCGCGGCTAATGACGCAATCCGCCCCCATCCCATCGTCCATAATAACAAACGGGGCAAGCATGTGTATCGAGGGCATGCTACATTTTCTGTTAAATATCTAAAAACATTTTTCCCAAAGATTGGGCTATGTTTGCATCTTTCCAGAAAACATGTGTTGGGATTTGAGCTCTGGATTTGCTATGCTGCATATTTAAAACAGAAAAACCAGACAGGTGCTTTGGAAATAGCATCTTGGATTAAATATGATGAGGTTTAGATGTCCGTGCCTTTTGTAGAATACTTCTGAATATGGTGCAAATGTAGGTAAAGCACCTGAAAATATTAAAATATCTATGATTCATATATCATGTAAGGATTTCTATTGAAATTATAATTCTTTTTTTTTTTACGGATACATATATGATCAGGTAATGACTACAGATATGATACATTTCTGACAATATGTGCTTTCGTTTCTGCATATAAGCCTAGATTTAGTGGTTCTTCCTTTAAAAATTGTGTAGTACCGCAGCACAGCTTGCGGGCTGCTGCATAATTCTATGGCACGCTATTTAAGTGTCAGTCCATCGTTGCCATTAATGCTAGTTAGTGCTAGTTTGACCACCAGAGGGCATCTTTGAGAAGCATTTGATTGTTTTCAATATTGCCTGCACTAGATAATTTAAAACCTTTTTTGTAAGAACATAGTATCTGGGAATGATTTTAGGAAATGTTGCTAATTAATTTGATTAATATTATGGTATTTCTATTACGAGAAAAACAAACCCTTCGGGTTTCTGTCAAAAAATATGACGCTGTACAACGTAACCGGTCAGGAGTAGGCTACTAAGTTGCAAAGAAAAAGCCATATCTCAGACTGGCCAATAAAAATAAAAGATTAGGATGGGCAGAAGAACACAGACACTGGACAGAGGAACTCTGCCTATAAGGCCAGCATCCCGGAGTCACCTCTTCACTGTTGACGTTGAGACTGGTGTTTTGCAGGTACTATTTAATGAAGATGCCAGATGAGGACTTGTGAGGCATCTGTATCTCAAACTAGACACTCCAATGTACTTGTACTCTTGCTCAGTTGTGCACAGGGCCCCCCCTTATGTTTATATTCCGGTTAGAGCCAGTTTGCGCTGTTCTGTGAAGGGAGTAGAACACTCAGCGTTGTCTGAGATCTTCAATTTCTTGGCAATTTCTCGCATGGAACAGCCTTCATTTCTCAGAACAAGAATAGACTGACGAGTTTCAGAAGAAAGGTCTTTGTTTCTGGCCATTTTGAGCATGTGATTGAACCCACAAATTCTGATGATCCAGATACTCAACTAGTCTAATGAAGGACCGTTTTATTGCTACTTTAATTAGCACAACAGTTTTCAGCTGTGCTAACATAATTGCAAAAGGGTTTTCTAATGATCAATTAGCCTTTAAAATTATTAACTTGGATTAGCTAACACAATATGCCATTGGAACTCAGGAGTGATGGTTGCAGATAATGGGCCTCTGTACGCCTATGTAGATATTCCATAAAAAATCTGCCATTTCCAGCTACAATAGTCATTTACATCATTATCAATGTCTACACTGTATTTCCGATCAAGTTGATGTTATTATAATGGACAACAATAGTGCTTTTCTTTCAAAAACAATGACATTTCTAAGTGACCCCAAACCTTTGAACTGTAGTGTGTGTGTGTATATATATATATATAAAATATTTTTTTGCCAGAACATTAACCATGTGTTTTGTACTGTTCTGTAGTTTTGACCCAATGATTCGTCAGACAAAAAAAATAACTTTGTGTGCTGCAGGCCCAGGCATGGATCAAAGCTGGTGAGACATTCCCATAACATCATCACGAGATATGCTGGACTCTATGTCAGAGAGGTGTTTTTGGGACAACATCGTGTCTATTGTCCTGCTAAGTGTTTTGAAAATATATTATCCAATATCTAAGGGGCTTTTATACACTGCTCAAAAAATTAAGGGAACACTTAAACAACACAATGTAACTCCAAGTCAATCACACTTCTGTGAAATCAAACTACCCACTTAGGAAGCAACACTGATTGACAATAAATTTCACATGCTTTTGTGCAAATGGAATTGACAACAGGTGTAAATTATAGGCAATTAGCAAGACTTCCCCAATAAAGGAGTGGTTCTGCAGGTGGGGACCACAGACCACTTCTCAGTTCCTATGCTTCCTGGCTGATGTTTTGGTCACTTTTGAATGCTGGTGGTGCTTTCACTCTAGTGGTAGCATGAGACGGAGTCTACAACCCAATACAAGTGGCTCAGGTAGTGCAGCTCATCCAGGATGGCACATCAATGCGAGCTGTGGCAAGAAGGTTTGCTGTGTCTGTCAGCGTAGTGTCCAGAGCATGGAGGCGCTACCAGGAGACAGGCCAGTACATCAGGAGATGTGGAGGAGGCCGTAAGAGGGCAACAACCCAGCAGCAGGACCGCTACCTCCGCCTTTGTGCGAGGAGCAGGAGGAGCACTGCCAAAGCCCTGCAAAATGATCTCCAGCAGGCCACAAATGTGCATGTGTCTGCTCAAACGGTCAGAAACAGACTCCATGAGGGTGGTATGAGGGCCCGACGTCCACAGGTGGGGGTTGTGCTTACAGCCCAACACCGTGCAGGACGTTTGGCATTTGACAGAGAACACCAAGATTGGCAAATTCGCCACTGGCGCACATGTAGCACATGTAAATGTGCTACATGTAGCACATGTAGCACATTTAGTACATGTGACAGACGTGACAGAGTCTGGAGATGCCGTGGAGAACATTCTGCTGCCTGCAACATCCTCCAGCATGAACGGTTTGGCGGTGGGTCAGTCATGGTGTGGGGTGGCATTTCTTTGGGGGGCCCCACAGCCCTCCATGTGCTCGCCAGAGGTAGCCTGACTGCCGTTAGGTACCGAGATGAGATCCTCAGACCCCTTGTGAGACCATATGCTGGTGCGGTTGGCCCTGGGTTCCTCCTAATGCAAGACAATGCTAGACCTCATGTGGCTGGAGTGTGTCAGCAGTTCCTGCAAGAAGAAGGCATTGATGCTATGGACTGGCCCGCCCGTTCCCCAGACCTGAATCCAATTGAGCACATCTGGGACATCATGTCTCACTCCATCCACCAATGCCACGTTGCACCACAGACTGTCCAGGATTTGGCGAATGCTTTAGTCCAGGTCTGGGAGGAGATCCCTCAGGAGAACATCTGCCACCTCATCAGGAGCATGCCCAGGCGTTGTAGGGAGGTCATACAGGCACGTGGAGGCCACACACACTACTGAGCCTCATTTTGACTTGTTTTAAACTCTTACATCTATGGGGGCGCTATTTCATTATTGGATAAAAAAACGTGCCCATTTTAAGCGCAATATTTGATATAAAAGATGCTCGACTATGCATATAATTGACAGCTTTGGAAAGAAAACACTCTGACGTTTCCAAAACTGCAAAGATATTGTCTGTGAGTGCCCCAGAACTGATGCTACAGGCGAAACCAAGATGAAACTTCAAACAGGAAATGAGCAGGATTTTTGAGGCTCTGTTTTTCATTGTCTCCTTATATGGCTGTGAATGCGCAAGGAATGAGCCTGCCCGATCTAGCGTTTCTCCAAGGTGTCTGCAGCATTGTGACATATTTGTAGGCATATCATTGGAAGATTGACCATAAGAGACTACATTTGCTAGGTGTCCGCCCGGTGTCCTCCTTCGAAATTGGTGTGTCGTCTTCAGCTGCAAGTCTTTTTCCAAGGGATTCAGAGGAGAAAGTAGACATCCACGAACGATATATCAATGATATGTGAAAAACACCTTGAGGATTGATTCTAAACAGCGTTTGCCGTGTTTCAGTCGATATTATGGAGTTAATTTGGAAAAAAGTTTGCCGTTTTGATGACTGAATTTTCGTTTTTTTTGGTACCCAAACGTGATGTACAAAACGGAGCGATTTCTCCTACACAAGGAATCTTTCAGGAAAAACTGAACATTTGCTATGTAACTGAGAGTCTCCTCATTGAAAACATCCGAAGTTCTTCAAAGGTAAATGATTTTTTTTGAATCCTTTTCTGTTTTTTGTGCAAATGTTGCCCGCTAAATGCTACGCTAAATGCTACGCTCGCTATCAATACTATTACACAAATGCTTGTTTTGCTATGGTTCAAAAGCATATTTTGAAAATCTGAGATGACAGTGTTGTTAAGAAAAGGCTAAGCTTGAGAGATAGCATATTTATTTCACTTCATTTGCGATTTTCATAAATAGTTAACGTTACGTTATGCTAATGAGCTTGAGGCTATAACTGACGTGAGGCTATAACCAAACGTGAACAAAACGGAGCAATTTGTCCTACACAAATAATATTTTTTGAACAACTGAACATTTGCTATCTAACTGAGAGTCTCCTCATTGAAAACATCTGAAGTTCTTCAAAGGTAAATGATTTTAATTGAATGGTTTTCTTGTTTTTGTGAAAATGTTGCTGGCTGAATTCTAGGCTTATAGCTATGCTAGCTATCAATACTCTTACACAAATGCTTGTTTAGCTATGGTTGAAAAGCATATTTTGAAAATCTGAGATGACAGTGTTGTTAACAAAAGTCTAAGCTTGAGAGCAAATATATTTATTTCATTCAATTTGCGATTTTCATAAATAGTTAACGTTGCGTTATGCTAATGAGCTTGAGGCTATAAATAGGATCCCGGATCCGGGATTGCTCGACGCAAGAAGTTAAGGACATTACATCAAAGTTGGATAAGCCTGTAGTGTGGTTTTCCACTTTAATTTTGAGTGTGACTCAAATCCAGACCTCCATGGGTTGATACATTTGATTTCCATTGATAATTTTTGTGTGATTTTGTTGTCAGCACATTCAACTATGTGAAGAAAAAAAGTAGTTAATAAGACTATTTCATTCATTCAGATCTAGGATGTGTTATTTTAGTGTTCCCTTTATTTTTTGGAGCAGTGTATAATTATAATGCAGGGTTAATAACAATAATAATGATCGTTGGATAACAGATTGGCTCTCGGAACTCATTAAGAGACGGCTTCTATCTTCAATATAATAATTAATTCACAAGGTTAAACCCTTAGGTTTTAGGCCTGTGGTAAGTTATAATAATCAATGCTTTCTGGGAATGTTTAATCCAGTCGATGTGTCAGATTTTAAAAAGGCTTTACGGCGAAAGCACATCTTGCGATTATCTTAGGACAGTGCCCCGCATACAAAAGCATGAAAAACATATTTCAACCAGGCAGGTGCAACATAAGAGTCAGAAATAGCAATATAATAAATGCCTTTGATGATATTCTTCTGTTGGCACTCCAAAAGGTCCCAGATACATCACAAATGGTCATTTTGTTTGATAGTGTCCTTCTTTATATCCATAAAAACTCAGTTTAGCTGGCGCGCTTCAGTCAATAATCCACCCAGTTTCCCTCCATCAAAATGCATACAAAATTAATCCCAAACGTTACTAATAAACTTTTCCAAACAAGTCAAACAATGTTTATAATCAAACCTTAGGTACCCTAATACGTAAATAAACGATAAAACTTAAAAGTCAGTGGACATTTTAAAATCAACCAATGTCAACCTTCAAATGCTTTATTATCCAAATGTTTAAAGTCCGTGTGGGCAATGGAGAGAATGCATTTGACTGTTTTTAATATTAGCCATCAACCAAAAACACAGCATCTGCCTTGGTAGAAATATATTATTGAATTAAAAAAAATTGTACTATTTCAAAATATATGTTTATTAGGCTACTGTGCAGTGTCTTTAAATACAATGCTCCCCTTCCCTTCTTTCCTACCCTCCTTCTTGGCAAGAGTCTATTGTCTTGCTAATAGCCCATCATGGGCGGATGGCTTCTTTTGTAAACCAATGTATTGAATGAATGTATTAATTACAGTCATTTATCATTCTCATTATCGGAGTGGAAACGTTGTTTGCAGAATTCATCTCATGAACTCTCAGTAAAATCTAATTTTAAAGTCCTCTGGTGGTTACAGTCCTAACCCTGGAACGGGTAGCACCATAGAAAGAAGCTGGCTTGATGAAAACCATGTTCATTTTGTCTGCTCTCTTTGGTCTCCATGCCATTTTAAAATAGGCCATAAGTTTTCAGCAGATTGTCCTCACTTTGGAAAAATGGAAAAATGTGTGTCAATTCATAAACCATGTGCCATGGAATTGGTACATCGAAAATCTCTCCCAACTGTTTTGCAATCTATATGGCACAGCTGTCAATCTTTTGGTCCTAAAATGACACTGGTGTATATTTTTATGAATCACAATTTTCTTTAACCAATGTTGATCTTTAATGCAGGGCTGACAGACAAGTTCCTTACTTTTCCCCCCTTCCACTTGATAAAGGTTCCAATTTATCATATTTTTTTATTGATTAGTATATTTGATTTTAACCACAAGATTTGTTTATATTATTTATTCTGTCTTTTCTGGTGGATTAAACTGAAATTGCAAACAACTTTATTCGGCTTGTTTAAAAAGTAACAATATTTTGGAGATTATTTCGTTTTCAAATAACCAAAAGTTTCAATCTGAATAACGGGAAAAAGGCCATTCTTGAACATGAGGTGAAACATTCTTACTAATTTGTAAATAAAGCTAGTTTGTTTTGTAGAATTATTTATATCTGTTTTTAGAAGGAGAGAAACCAAAAGACCACTGTGCCAATTTTTCAAAAAACGTCAGTTCACATCTCAAGTGAAATTCTCCCATTGTATTAACCCAAGTTCTCTCTTATCTCCAGGACCACCACCAGTTTTTTTTGTTGCCTGGTGCAGGAATCTAGAGCCAGAGAAGAGAGACTATCAGACTGAAAACGCCCCGTTCTAACTCCGCCTTGTGACATTTAAGGAAGAACCACTTCATCATGTCATCATGTCGACACATACCCTTTCTGGAGTTAGAATAGTCTACAAATATGTAAGCAAAAGCACTTGAAAACATATGAAAAGCTCAGCTGCATCCTGTTTCCATTGATCATTCTTAAGATGTTTCTACAACTTGATTGGAGTCCAACAGTGGTAAATTCAATTGATTGGACATGATTTGGAAAGACACACACCTGTCTCTATAAAGTCTCACAGTTGACAGTGCATGTCAGAGCAAAAACCAAGCCATGAAGTGGTAGGAATTGTCCATAGAGCTCTGAGACAGGATTGTGTCAAAGAACAGATCTGGGGAAGGGTACCAAAACATTTCTGCAGTATTGAAGGTCCCCAAGAAACAGTGGCCTCCATCATTCTTAAATGGAAGAACTTCTTAGAGCTGGCCGTCCGGCCAAACTGAGCAAGGGCCTCTGTCAGGAAGATGACCAACAACCCGATGGTCACTCTGACAGAGCTCCAGAGTTCTTCTGTGGAGATGGGAGAATCTTACAGAATGACAACCATCTATGCAGCACCCCACCAATCAGGCCTTTATGTAGAGTGGCCACTCCTCAATAAAAAGGCACATGATAGCCCATTTGGAGTTTGACCACAAGCCACCTAAAGGACTCTCAGACCATAACAAACAAGATCCTCTGGTCTGATGAAACCAAGATTGACCACTTTGGCCTGAATGCCAAGTGTTATGTCTGGAGGAAACCTTGCACCATCCCTACGGTGAAGCATGGTGGTGGCAGCATCATGCTGTGGGGATGTTTTCAGTGGCAGGGACTGAGTCACTAGTCATGATCGAGGGGATGATGAACGGAGCAAATCAGAGAGAGATACTTCATGAAAACCTGTTCCAGAGCGCTCAGGACCTCAGACTGGGGCGAAGGTTCACCTTCCAACAGGACAATGACCCCAAGCACACAGCCAAGACAAAGCAGGAGTGGCTTAGGAACAAGTCTCTCAATGTCCTTGAGTGGCTCAGCCAGAGCCCGGACTTGAACCCGATTGAACATCTCTGGAGAGACCTAAAAATAGCTGTGCAGTGATGCTCCCCATCCAACCTGACAGAGTTTGAGAGGATCTGCAGAAATTAATGGGAGAAACTCCCCAAATACAGGTATGCCAAGCTTGTAGCGTCAAACCCAAGAATACTCTAGGATGTAATCGCTGCCTAAAGTGCTTCAACAAAGTACTGAGAAAAGGGTCTGAATACTTATGGAAATGTGATATAACATTTGCTACAATTATGGGGTATTGTGGGGTATTGTGTGTTGATTGATGAGGGAAAAAACTATTTAATCCATTTAAGAATAAGGCTATAATGTAACAAAATGTGGAAAAAATTAAGGGGTCTGAATACTTTCAGGATGCACTTTAGATAACAATATTGACCCTTTTCGCACAGTGCACAGCATCTGCAGTTGGTTTCCCATGTAATACGATATGAGTGGGAGACTACCTAACACTCCACAATCTCCCTCAGCTGACTCCTCTGACAAAGGCTGTTCCCTGTATGCTGGGAGCTACAGCATAGATAAGGGAAGGCCAGGTAGCCTATAGAATAGAGGGAATCGAGGGGGGCCAGAAACCAACGAAATTGAATCCCTAAAATCAAAGCGCAGTTACAAAACTACCACCAACAGGTCCAACAACGCTGCAACATTAGTAAGAGGGGATCTTACAAATTATTTGCCATGGATATAAAACGCACCACATGTCATCTTCAAAAGTACAGATTTTTATTGTAGCCAAGGACAAGCACACTTTTTATCAATCAGTTCAATGAGGTATGTTTGTCCGGGGCAACCACAAAAATGTGTGCTGTTCGCGGTACTCAAGGACTGGAGTTGGGAAACATTGGTATAAGGTACAGTATGACCACCAATTATCACAGAAGAAAGGTTGATAAACAAAAACAACTGTATGAGGATACTAAAAGAGTAGCCTAAATAATGTCTCGATATCTCTCTCTCTCACACCCACCCACACAGACAGAAGAAAACACACACCACACACACACACACACACACACACACACACACACTGCACAATATCACCTTTACTGGACACACATCTGCACAGGATTATCAGATTAGTGATTGGAGATTTTGCATTCCTGACATGGCTGTTGAGGGAAATTGGGACACTTTGCGTGGTGCCGTGTGTGTGTGTATGTATATGTGTGTTTTGTGTGCAATTATTATACAATGGGTATCAGTGCTTGCTTATGTGCTTTAGTCTTGCAGAGGATACCAAAGCTTCTGTCGTTTTTCGATACTAGAAAATAAAAAAACAGTTTGGTACTCAAATTTGTATTACTTTCGGTACTTATGTCAAATGTGTTTCACGGATCAAGCATGTCTATCAGCGCAGCCGAACACTTATTATAGCATTTACTTGGGTTGCAAAGTGTTGGAAACTTTCTGGTAAATTTCCAGAATTTTTCCGGAAATGTTCCATGGGAAGTTAAGCCCGGGACTTTTGGGAATTTTGCCTAAATTCATCAAAAAAGTTAACTTTATAACAGTGAACCTGTTATAAAGGTATTGTGGCATATTTTGGTTAAACTCTCCCCAATTCAATGGAATTGCAACCCTCTGCATGCACAGTGCTTTCTTCCATCACATGTGTAGTGCACTCTTCCATCAAATGTACAGCTGATTCTCAAGATCTTGCACACTAATGAGATGCTATTGAGCCCACACTACTACATTGTCTGAGCAAAGGACTACATGCTTTCTGGTAAGTTTTGATTACAATACTGGGAGGGGTGAATATATTTTATACAACATACATGATTTTTTGTTAACTAGTAAATAGTAAAGTGTGTTTAAATCATTTCTAACTTGTTAACAATTTCCTCAAATTAGTTTTTTCTACCATGTGGGTTTTAGCTTGCTTGAGCCTGCTAACTGAGGAGTATTAATTAACCTATTTCCAATCATGTTTCATTACAAAAAATCTATCTTACAAAGGAGTGGTTAAATCTAACTGCTTAACTATTTATCTGTACATGGATATTTTTTTTTACTCACTTGTTTCTAATCTATATGGGAAAATGCAAGGGGCACTATCTGATGTGTGGAGCCATTTCACTGCAGCAAATGTAGAAGGAAAAGCTGTGTACAGTGGGGCAAAAAAGTATTTAGTCAGCCACCAATTGTGCAAGTTCTCCCACTTAAAAAGATGAGAGAGGACTGTAATTTTCATCATTGGTACACTTCAACTATGACAGACAAAATCAGAAACAAAATCCAGAAAATCACATTGTATGGTTTTTAATGAATTTATTTGCAAATTATGGAGAAAGCAAATCATAGAGAAAGCAGACTGTATTGCAAACATCTCTGATGGGTGGTTGAATGTTCATTGGCAAGGAGTAGTTAACTACATCATCTCCACCCCTCATCCAGTATTCTACAAGAGCACAGACACAAGGGACAACAGACACACCGTTCTCTACTTTGCACATGAGCTGAAGGCAGTCATCAATGACCTTGGAACACAAAAGGTATTTGCACTGGTGACAGACAATGCTGTGAACATGAAGGCTACTTGTCTAAAGTGAAGGCGTCTTACCTATTGGATGTGCTGCTCTTGTATTGAATCTGATCCTCATGGCTATGAAAACAGTGGATACACTCTACAAGAGAGCCAAGGAAATGGTTAGGTATGTGAAGGGTCATCAAGTTATAGCAGCAATCTACCTCACCAAGCAAAGTGAGAAGAATACGAGCACCACATTGATGCTGCCCAGCAACCATCGTTGGGGTGGTGTTGTCATCCTGTTTGAAAGTCTCCTGGAGGGGAAAGAGTCTCTCCAAGAAATGGCCATATCACAGTCTGCAGATACGGACAGCCCCATCAAGATGATCCTCCTGGATGATGTATTTTGGGAGAGAGTGGTAAGCAGCCTGAAACTCCTGAAACCTACAGCAGTAGCCATTGCACGGATTGAGGGAGATAGTGCCATCCTGTCTGATGTTCAGATTCTGCTTGCACATGTAAGAGAAGAAATCCGTACTGCCCTGCCCACTTCACTGTTGCTCCAAGCAGAGGAAACTGCAGTTCTGAAATATATCAAAAAGTGTGAAGACTTAAGCCTGAAGTCCATACACGCCGCAGCATACATGTTGGACTCCAAGTATCCTGGCAAGAGCATCCTGTCTGGTGCAGATGCATATGTTGTCATCACTACTGTCTCTCCACCTTGGCCTGGATGAATGCAAGGTTCTTGGCAGTCTGGTGAAGTACACTTCCATGCAAGGACATTTTGGATGGAGATGCAATATGGCAGTCGTGCCAACATATCTCATCAGCCACCTGGTGGAAGGGACTTTGTGGATATAAGGCTGTTTTCCCTGCTGCCTCCATCATCCTCCAAATCCCACCAACATAGCCGCCTTAGAGCACAACTGGTCCTTGTTTGGGAACACACACACCAAAGCACATAACAGGCTGACCAATAAAGGGGTTGAAAGATTGGTGGCCATTCGGGCAAATTTTAGGCTCTTTGAGCCTGACAACGAGCCATCCTCAACAAGGTTGGAAAGTGACAGTGAAGATGAGTTCTCAGAGTCTTATGTTAAAAAGGTGGACATTAAGGAGGTCCAGGGAGAAGACAAGGAAGCCTGAGAGGAAGACAACAAAAGCTTTAGTTTCTAGACCATCATTTTACAGATGTATGTTTGTTGAAAACATTTTTGGGAGATGTGATGGATCATTATGGATCATTCAATATTCCCTTTCTTCTTTTGTTCAATGAAATCATCCCATGTGAAGAGTAAACGCATTTAATTAAAGTTCAATTTGTAGCAAAAAAATAAAAAATAATTGGAAGGATTTAATAATTTGCAATTATGTCTACTTATGATGGTTTATGTTTCTGTCTCCATATGATATGGTGAATATATTCAATGCAAAAAAACATCTACATTTAAATGTTATTAATATGAATTTGCATATATTTCCGTTAATTCCTATATATTCCCGTTAATTCCCATATGTTCCCACAGAAAGTTTCCACCTATGAATATTCCTCAAAATGTGCAACCCTAGCATGTGCCATGCCTGGTCCACTTACTCATTGACAGCCTGCACTGGGAGTCTGGGCTGCATCATATTAGCTTCCCACTCATGCTGCACAGAAGTTAACACACTTCAATAATACAACACGGAATGTAGAGAAGTTGAAACTGTTAATTACTGTTCACAAAACAATGTCCACACAGGCTTGAACACTTTCCAACACAAGAAGATACCGGTTGCTTCCAGCTTTGTAAGCAAACTTTCCTTGCTAGCTGACAGCTAAAGCTACCATCAATTCACTACCATAGTAGTTTGATTGTGATACGCTACATATATTGATTTCAAAGATGTTTGCCACCCAAAAAATGCATAAAGAGTCGAATGGTCTCACTCATGTCTCTCCCAAAGATTATCTTTTTTCCCCCGTGGTATCCTTTTGGTATCTATTATCATGATGGTATTGAGTATTATGATTCTAAACCTCGTATCGAAGTGAAAATTCTGGTATCGTGACAACACTAATGTACTGACGCATTATTCATGCTACCCTGCAATGGTGAGGCCTTGTGCTGTTTTGGCATTTAAATCACGCTCTGCTCCCTCTAGTAAATTACATCTGTGTGGAGGTCGTGTCATTCTGACAGTCTTGAGAACCCTCAGCAGCAGATGTGATGGCTGGGGGATAGAGTCTCTCTCTCTCTCTCTCTTTCTCTCTCTCTCTCTCTCTCTCTCTCTCTCTCTCTCTCTCTCTCTCTCTCTCTCTCTCTCTCTCTCTCTCTCTCTCTCTCTCTCTCTCTCTCTCTCTCTCTCTCTCTCTCTCTCTCTCAGTGATGGTTTCTTGTGAAAGACTCACATATGGCCTTGTGTCAAATTAGTATAGATGATTAGATCAGTGGTTCTAAATTCAACTTATTTAAAACAATAATAAGACTTAAGGAATTTTAACGATATTTGTAATTTAACTAGGCAAGTCAGTTAAGAAGAAATTATTCTTTACAATAACGGCCCACCGAGGCCATGCCCTAACCCGGAAGACCCTGTGCCAATTGTGCGCCATCCTATGGGACTCCCAATCACGGCCGGTTGAGATTCAGCCTGGAATCGAACCAGGTCTGTAGTGACGCCTCTAACACTGAGATGTAGTCCTTTAGACCGCAGTGCCACTTGGGAGCCAGAAAATAACCAGAATTTTAAAAACCTGTATGGTTCTTCCAAAACAGTGGTTGCCAACCTTTTCTGAGACAAGATCACTTTTGCAGTCAAAAAGAAAGCCAAGATCTACTGCTCAGAATGTAAAAAAAACAATTTTATATTAACCTAATAAAAACTGTTCTGTAGGAATGACGTTTGTGCAGTAGGCCTAATATATTATCACAGCATATTGGCTATATGCCTGGCCTACCAATGTTGTTCATTTCAGACCATTATATTTCAAAACTTGAGCTTTGATAACAAAATAGATCAGTTGGTGTAGCACTTGAGAGGCACAGCTGAGCATCAATTTAAATAATTTGCAAATAATTACATTTTTTTATTTTACTTGAATGATAATACCTTCATCTGACGGTCATGGTGCTTTCAAGACAACTGGGAACTGGAAAAAAATGAGGGTAAATCATGATGTCAATGATCTTCAGGTCGGAAAGTCGGAGCTCCTGAAAGGATGACTGTTCAAAACGATTATTACCAGTCGGATCTTGTATTTTTTCCGAGTTACCAGTTGTCTTGAATGCACTGAAGTTGGAAGTAAGAGATTTCTGAGCACGGCAGTATTCTTAGCGGAGGGAGAGAGCAGGAGAAGGTCCGCCTCTCATGGTCCCTGCTCTCTCCTTCCAATCCCCCTATGAGACTGACCAAAGATAATAATCAAGGTTTTTGTTTTAGATTATTTGGGTTGAATGCTGTAACACAGAATAAAACAATAGAAGTTCCATGGTGGTAGTGACTGCTCATTACCTATAATTTATTCACATTACTTCAGTTTAATAAAATATTTCAGTTGTTAGGCGATGGCAAGTTATTGAATATTAAACATTAACTTCCTGCAAAGCAACTGTCATTATGCTTTCAGAAGAAGCAGTTACCTCTTAACTTCTTTGGGACTGGGGGGCAGTATTGAGTAGCTTGGATAATAAAGTGCCCAGAGTAAACTGCCTGCTACTCAGGCCCAAAAGCTAGAATATGCATATAATTAATGATTTGGATAGAAAACACTCTGAATTTTCTAAAACTGTGAGTATAACAGACCTCATATGGGAAGCAAAAACCTGAGAAAAAATCCAACCAGGAAGTGGGAAATCTGAGGCTTGTAGTTTTTCAAGTCATTGCCTATCAAATATACAGTGTCTATGGGGTCATATTGCACTTCCTACGGCTTCCACTAGATGTCAACAGTCTTTAGAACCTTGTTTGAGGCTTCTACTGTGAAGGGGGAGAGAATGAGAGCTGTTTCAACCAGATGTCTCGCAGAGTGCCATGAGCTGTCTCACGCGCGCCTGTGAGAGTTAGCTGCGTTCCATTGCATTTCTAAAGTCAAAGGAATTCTCCGCTGGAAACATTATTGAAGATTTATGATAAAAACATCCTAAAGATTGATTCTATACATCGTTTGACATGTTTCTACGAACTGTAATATGATGTTTCGTCTGAACTTTTGCCAGGACTTGCCTGCGACTCGTGATTTTGGATTTGTGAACTAAATGCGCGCGAACAAAAAGGAGGTATTTGAACATAAATGATGGACTTTATCGAACAAAACAAACATTTATTGTGGAACTGGGATTCCTGGGAGTGCATTCTGATGAAGATCATCAAAGGTAAGTGAATATTTATAATGCTATTTCTGACTTTTGTGACACCTCTCCTTCTTTGGAAAATGTCTGTATGTTTTTCTGTGGCTAGGTGCTGACCTAACATAATCGCAAGGTGTGCTTTCCCCATAAAGCCTTTTTGAAATCTGACACAGCGGTTGCATTAAGGAGAAGTGTATCTATATTTCCATGCATAATGCTTTTATCACTGTTTGTTATGAGTATTTCTGTAATTTGATGTGTAATTTGATGTTTGTTTGAGACAATGCATTTCTGATCATAACACACCAATTTCAAATGAGATTTTTGGACATAAAGATTAACTTTATCGAACAAAACACACATTTATTGTGTAACATGAAGTCCTGTGGGAAAAGTGGGAAAAGTGGCAGGGAGTATGATAGGCAGTTTTGTACAGGGGTTGGCATAAAATAGTATTCATCAAAAGTCCTTTGTGTCCCCACACAATTACAAAGTGAATGTGTAGGTGGTGTGGTCATCAACTGGGTTCATGTGGTCAGCAATTATCTGTCATTTTCCCATTTAGAGTTTCAAGAGATCCACAAGGTTTGTAGACTAAGAGCACATTATCATTTAAAGGAGTTGAAGTTGCAGGGGAGTTGCAGGGGAGAGGAAAGGGGTAAAAGGGGCCAATTGGAAGATTGGGATAATTAGGTATCCAGGGTACTATGGTGGCACAGGTTCTAAATTTCCACTGACACAGTGTAAAGGGACTTGTCTAGCCACATTATTGAGCATGCAAAACAGGCTTATAGAAAAGCATTGAACTAGCTGTAGGTTCTTTGTGTTTTCAAACACATCTAATTGTGTTTTGAGCCCCATGTAATTATGTGCTGCATGCATGTGACCATGCAGTAATTGTCTATAATTTTCCAATCCAGAGTCTGGGGAGGGAGTTTTGATAGAGCAGTGTTTTCCACAAATACATAGAGAAGCCAGCCAAATAGAAAAAGTAGCCAACCAGGCACCCCCTGGCTACATTTTTACCGAAGGAGCTCTATTTTAGTGTCATCTGGTAGATTATAATACCTTGATTCCACTTGAAATACACAACGAAATTATTGAAAACTTTATCGAGTCCAGAGATTGAAGTCCCAGATCGTAAAAAATGTGTTGTGGTATTGTGTAGAAAGACATGAAAGACATGAACTGATAATTTAAATTGCTGAAAATGTATGAATTCAGTGAATTGTTTGGATATTATATGGGTCTAGGCCTATATTACATTTACATTTAAGTCATTTAGCAGACGCTCTTATCCAGAGCGACTATATGATAAGGACTGTTATCTAAGTACAAGAACTTTAACTCTTTTTTTACATTTAATCTGTCTTCTGTTGAGATTAAAGTCTTATTTACAGTTTTACTGCAAGATATATGTTGCCACAATGATGTTTGTTCTTCAAATTATATATTTTAATAAAGCTGTAAAATGTAACTTTTTGGCCGACCCACCGACATTCACATAGACATTTTAGTTATAGATCTGTCATTCTCATTGAAAGCAAGTATAAGAAGCGGTAAATCTGTTTCGTTTTTGCGTCTTTTACTTTCGGTTTTGTACAGCAGCTTCAAACAGATGAACAATATTTTTTGGTTATTGAAAATATATTTCATAGATGTTTAGGTGGTACAATGATTCTCTACACATTGCTTGTTTTGTCACAAAATTAAAATTAGGTGAACTATTCGAATTTTTGTTATCAGGAAATGGAAAATAAATTATAGGTTTTGGTTTTCCAGATTTCAGTTTTTCACAGTTTTTTCAGCTCTTAATAAAATCACACGTTTTATAGAATACATTTTTTTAAATTTTCTAAATCCAGCTCATAAAGTTACACATATATTGTCAGGAGCCACCAAATGTTGTTTTTGGTGAGATGGACACTTACAAGTGAATGTGAACGAGAGATATTGTGCAAATTAACAAAGTTTTGACACATGCTTGTCTGAAGGAAGAACATTACTGACTCTGGAGCAGCATGTGTACACGCTGTACCTGTGTGAAGTCTAGAGTCGCAAGGGCAACGGGCCTGCCTGCTCTGCTCGGAGAAGAGGGGTGAGGAAAAGATGCAATGAAATCAAGATAGCAATGGCAGCTGTACTAATAACTCATCCAAAGGGCTTTGAATTCTCAAACAAGCAGAAAGCTAACACAAAATGATTCCCCATCACCTTATTAATTCAGCCACTTACTTAGATAACTAGCAAGTTAAATTTAGGGGTCACATTGATGCAGAATTCTGTGTTTTTCAAGCAATAAAAAAATATACAATGCATATGAAATATGTGACCAGATTCAGGAAACTAGGCGTATATCACAAGTCACTTCACGGGAGAGCCGCTTGAACGTATTTTTTTTATCATAATGCGTTTTTTTGGCAGAAATGCCTTCTCGAACATGTGAACTTTCATAACATAAGGCACATGATAAACATAATAACATAATGCCATCTGTAAATACAAATAAAATTGTTAAATTACGAGACTTGTTGGTTAAGCCACAGAAAAAGTGAGAAATCTTCCCACTAGCCATGATTGGCTGAGATAACGAGTGGGCTGGACATGCCGAGAGATGAGTCCGGATTGGTCAGCCATATAGAGGGCTTCTGTCTGTTTGAGTTTGTCCGTCTGTGTTGGTAATCCTGTTCGAAAGCAGGCTTTATAACAATGTATTATGTCGTGGAGCTACATAAGTGTTGCTCTCCACTTTCTGGAGGATCAAGTTTTGAAATCAGTGGAATTAGAGTATGATAGCTAAAGAGATGGAGAAAACACCTGTCTCCGGATTTCATCTTCAAACTAAGGGCAACCATGGTGTGGTATTCCTGACAGAGAGACACATCCATCATGCATGATGAAGTATAAAGATAGTCTAGCGTTAGCTAGCTACATTTTCAGATATTACACGTTTCTAATTTTGAGAGAAAATCTACTGTTAGCTAGCTAGTTAATGTTAGCTGGCTGGTTCCCTAGCTGACGTTATTATTTGTATCCCAGAGCCGTTTTCTTTTCAAGTTAGAGCCTAGCTAGCTAACATTGAACCTGGTTGGTTATCTCCCAGCACTGTGGCATTGTTGGCATTGTTTATTGTTGTATAACTAGCTAACGTTAGCTGCCTGGCTCGTTAGCTAGCATTACGTGACGTGTGTACAACACCCGTTGATTATGGCTGTTGTCAGTAAACATCTTCAAAAAAATGTAATGAAATTGTTGCCAGCAGGGCTGGTTAGGCTGTTTTCATGTTATCTAATCATCGGCCAGTGTCAAGTGTTCGCTCCGAGAGCGAAACGAGATGGGTGGGGCTAAAGCTTAAGAGGGTGTGAATGATGCTGAATGGGTGTAGACAAAGAGGAACTCTTCACTAGATACCAAAACATTCAAAGGCCATTTTCTCAAAAGTGAGTTTACAAGTTTATCAACTTGTTCCTCAAATGAATTGTATGATATACCATTTTGTAGCTCTGTGTCTCTACTTTTAACCAATGTAAAAAGCAGACAACACTCTGACTGATGTGTAGCTACTTTTCTCAGTGTAGCAAGCCCACTCTACATGATATATGATATATGATAACATTCCAAATATGATGGCCATGCATAATTTCTGCAAAAAAAGACCTTGCTCTTTCATTGTACATTCATTTACTTGTGTGGCTACTAGACAATTAGTGTTGCACTTCTATTGTCATCTGATGAAAATTAAGCTGTTTCCTGCCGAATGTGTTGCACTAATGTATTTTCTGTAAAGGAAAACTATAGTTGCACGTCCCTGATCACTATATTGAAGCAAAAAAACACTGTGGACTTTCAAAGAAACCACAAGCCCTGTCAATACACAGCTGGACTCACCTGCCTCGGCATTCTCCCGTTGTGCTATTTACAAACAAACACGCTACCAGCTGAACTGTTATGGGGAACTATTCTAAGCTTCATCATTTAAAATAATGTGACAGGTGAAATGAAGAACGCGATCTGCTTTATCGCCTAATGTATTGCACAAATGTAATTGCACGTATTTACTTAATAAGTAGCTACAAATATTAAAATGTATTGATAAACTTCAAAGAAATAGTTTAAACGGTATTGACAGTATTGAAAAACCATCCTGTGGATATCTCAAAATACCCCGGTACACGGTATTCAGCCCAAGCCAAATTCTTTTCATGTCTTATGATAAACTTTGGCTAATGAATTCATTTTCAATACAATTAGTTGATTCCCTACACTGTAAAAACAGAACGGCTCAAAACAGCATTATTGTGTAATGAAACTATGAAAGTAATGCATCTAACCTGAGATCTGGTGTTTGGAGGGTGTTTGAATGTAAACCCCAATGTAATTGTTATGATACACGGAAAGTTTTTTTTAAACAGAATAAAAGTACTCTGAAACACCCAAAGAGGATCTTCAATCTGAATATTGGTGTTTTGAGGAGAGTGTTCTGAAAACACTTTGGGGGGTTTTCAGTGCATGTAAAAGGCAGCACCAAAACATGTTTTTTTTCAGACTCTCTCTAATACAATCAAATGGTTAAGAAATGCAAATGGTTTATAGGACTACATATTGATTGATGATCCGAAACTATGGAGACTTTTTAAAATGGAATTTCACTTTCATTTTTGTATTGCACAGATTAGAAACAGGAGGAGACAGAGAAAGGTTGAAAGTGGGCCAGGCAGAAGCTGAAATTGGACCCCCGTCTTCTGGGGCAGTAAAATGGTACCTTTAATTGGAATTTTACACACTCAATCACACAGCCATGATTCTCGGGTGAATTGAAATTGACAACCAACATGTCCTTAGTAACAATTCATGCCAGTCGTTTCAATGATTTGTTAATTTCATTTTACCATATATTTTTTTCCAACTGCATATGTTTTTCAAAATGTTAGCCTAAGTGTACTTTATAAGAGGATGACCAAAGATAGAGAAAATTGAGTGATTTAACGAATTAGAAGTCTGGTTTTAATCTCCTTGCACTTCCTATCTTGCTCTGTTTTTAGAAGGTTGTGAGTAATACAACATTTTTAGACTTTATGATTTTTTTTACACATTGTTGTATGCATGTTTGAAGAAAGAAAAGTATACATTCTATAATACTATAAGCAGCTTGTTGTGCCATGAGGTGTACGGACATCAAAACCATCAAAATAAAATATTTTATATGATAAGACAACCCATTCCCACATTTCCAATGTTTAATGGCAGTGACAAATACAGCATTTTGCAATGTTTCCTGGAAAACCTCAAGTTACTACTGGTGGATTGGGCACTCATTGCTCAACAATGCCTGCCAATGATCAGATACATAAATCAATGAAAATACTGCAGAAGAAATTCTGCACTAGACAGGATGTGAAACACCATAAAAGTGTTTAAAAGCTTTAGTGAGAGGAAAAAACACAAAGAGAAGGTATCTAATTCTTGATTTAGAACTTAACAACACTAAACAGAACTTGAAACATCAAATCAATGTATTTTCACCCTGGCAAGGTGTTACAACACACCGTCTCATGTTTCAGAACATCTCGGGATGATGTGTTTCAATACTCTAGCAAAGTTAGTTAAGGTTTCATCTCCTTCAATTGTCACTAGTTTTGGTTTTACAAAGCACTTCATTTTAACAGTGTACTACGGTCAATATATATATTTTTTAATTGTTGAATTCCGTTTTAACACCTGTATTCCGTCAAGGCACCGATTATCATATTTGGACCAGAATGAGGCTCTCCACTACCTATTGTTCCTGCAGTAATGATTCATGATCTTCGTTGGATGTTTTCATAATTTATCTGCCGATAATCGCAAAAAAAGGCTCCATAATGTAAACTAGTCAACACTTGCTGTTCAGTTGTCAATCAACGGACAGTAAATAGCCTAGACCTACTATGCTACTCGACTGCGTGGCTGGCTATGTGAAACACACAAAAAAAAAAAATTGAATGTGTCAGAAAACAATAATTAATAATTAAGTTTGACTCATTGTTATCACTTACATTGCATCCCACCCAACAACGTGACATCCACAGACAGCGAATTTTCGGCTATATCAGGTTTTTCTGTCATGGACTTTATTTCCCCCAAAATTGTCTTCCCGAAAATGGGGCTGTATTTAGTCCGTCCGTTTGGGTCCAAATATAGCCGAAGGTCAGCCTGATCAGCTTGAATCATTGAAATGCATGAGATACACAAATACAAAAAGTTTGATCATTTATTTTGATACACAATATAACAAAAGATATTGATTAAAAATCACATTTTTTCTAATAGCTTGTTAGATGTTCTGATATAGACAGAATGACTGAAAATTAACTAATTTCAAATCATTAGTTTACAATTTCACAGCATAATTTATTACAATTTATAACCATCATCCCTTGAAAATGGGAGAGGCAGAACGAACAAGTCATTCACCCACCATTTGCTCCTCAAGACGGTAACACAAGGACACGGATAATTGTAAGCGTCAACATTTCTGAAAACCTTTGATTTGATAATTTGATAAGGTTGTTATATTAATTATCAGTTTCTGTTAATGAGGCAAACTATTATTTTCTCTAGGCTAACGTTAGCAACACTGCCTGGATACTTGCACGCTAGCTAACTAGCTAGCTAAGACAAATTTAGTTGCTAGCTAGATAGTACAAGGCAGGAAAAGCAAGACTAACCAATTCGATGGTTGTACTAACTGTTAGCTAGCTTACTGTATCGGTCTATCTATCTATGGTTAGCTATGTTTGCTGGTAACGGGTGTGGAGTCGTTGTTTTTTGACAGGAAAATGTTAAAATTAGCTAGCTAGAGTAACATCAACGTTACTCTTTGAGTACCTGCAACTGGTAGTTAGCTAGTTAGGCCTGAAGCTGGTTGGTTTGCTAACTAACTGTAGCATGAGTTAACAAACTTTAGCTACTTAGCTATCTAGCTAGCTAAGAACATTAGCTCACAGGAGAGAGGGCAATGATATGTTATAAATAAGACAGGAGAATGAGTAGAAAATGCATTGACCAAAATTAACTTTCTAAGAAGCCTGTCAAAATCTAGTTCAAACTTGTCAAAATGTAATTCAAACTTGCTCTCATTATATTTATTACTACAGTATGTTTACTATTTATCTTTATTAACTTTTTTTGCAGAAAATGAAAAAAAGTGTGAATATTATAATTACACATCCACAACTGATCAAGTGGATTGTTCCACGAAATGTGTGCCTTTTGATTCCCTCTGATATTGTATGAAAAACTATGGGGTTTGATGTGCATCTAATGACATTCCATGCATGATTTACTGTATGTGTCATGTGCTTAAATGTTTGTTGCAGGACTATCCAGTTCACCTGGGCAGTCCCAAAAAAGGCAGAAAAGCCGGTCTTATTCTCTCTCTACCCCAGCCCAGGATGAATTTAATGGGGACACGCCTGGACGGAGTAAGAGAAACTGAAGAGTCAGTGGGAAATGTCAAACCTTTCACAAGGTAGTATAGATGGGATTTTCCTTTTTGTATCAGGCATCTCTGTGTCACACCCTGATCTGTTTGGAAAAGAACTACGATGTGGGGAATCGTGAGCTTCTCATGGTGAAGATGGTGTTGGAGGAATGGAGGCACTAGCTAAAGGGGGTGGAACATCCATTTATCGTGTGGACCAAACACAATAACCTGGAGTATATCCACCTCGCCAAACGCCTCAACAACAGGCAAGCCAGATGGGCCCTGCTGTTCACACGGTTAAACTTCTCCCTCTTGTACCGGCAGGATCAAAGAATGTCAAGCCGGATGCACTGTCCCACCGCTATATAGCCCCCGGGTACCACCCAGGAGCCCGAGACCATCCTTCCCGCCTTGTGCCGGCACTCAACTGGGGTATAGGGAAACAGGTCCGGGAGGCGCAGTGGTCCCAGCCGAACCCAGGGAGGCCCTGATAATCGGATGTTTGCGCCTGACGCTGCCTGCCCTGCGGTCCTGGAGTGGGCCCATTCCTCCAGGCTTGCCTGCCATCCGGGCTCCCTTTGGACCCTGGCCTCCGTGTGACAACTCTTTTGGTGGCCTACGATGGTTCCAGATGTCGCCACGTTTGTCTCCGCCTGCACGGCCTATGCTCAGAATAAGACTCCTCTGCAAGCTCCGGGTGGTCTTCTGCAACCACTGCCTGTCCCTCACCGTCCCTGGTCGCAAATATCCTTGGATTTCGTCACGGGTCTCCCCCCGTCTGAGGGCAACACTGCCATCCTGACTATGGTCGACTGGTTTTCCAAGGCCGCTCACTTCATTCCTCTCCCCTAAACTACCCTCAGCCACGGAAACGGCCCAGCTCATGGTGTAGCACGCCTTCCAGATCCATGGACTGCCCGTTGACATGGTCTCCGACCGGGGCTCCCAGTTCTCGTCCCGGTTCTCGAAGACGTTTTGCACCCTCATTGGGTCATCGGCCAGCCTGTCTCCTGGGTTCCACCCCCAGTCCAATGCCCAGTCGGAGCGAGCCAACTAAGATCTTGAGACTACTCTGCGCTACCTGGTCTCCGCCAACCCACCCTCCTGGAGCCAGCAGCTGGTGTGGGTCGAATACGCCCACAACACCCTTCCCTGCTCTGCCAAGGGCCTATCTCTGCTCTTCCCAGAGCAGGGGGAAGAGGTTGGCGTACCTTCTGCCCAGATGTTTGTCTGCCACTGTTGATGTACCTGGAGGCCCTCCTTAAGACTACCTCCAGGTATCGATGATAAGCGAATCTTTGCGACCATCGGACCCTGGCTCCCCAGTATCGACTTGGGCAGAAGGTATGCCTATCTACCCGCGATCTGCCCCTCCGGGTGGAATCCCGCAAACCCCTCCCCGGTTTATCATCCCATTTCCCATCTCCAAGATTATTAGCCCCTCTGCTGTTTGTCTTCTGTTGCCCCGTACCCTTCGCTTACATGCCACCTTTCATGTGTCCAGAGTCAAACCTATGAATCACAGCCCTTTGTCTCCTGTTTATAATAAACATTGTTACTTTGACAGTCTGCATCTGGGTTTTACCTAGATCCCTGATATTCTGCCTATCGGGATTATTATTCACACATGATATACAGTACATATACAGTTGAAGTCGGAAGTTTACATACACTGAGGTTGGAGTCATTAAAACTCGCTTTTCAAACACATAACACAACTTTCTTGTTAGCAAACTATGGTTTTGGCAAGTTGGTTAGGACATCTACTTTGTGCATAACACAAGTAATTTTCCAACAATTCTTTACAGAAAGATTATTTCACTGGTGGGTCAGAAGTTTACATATACTGAGTTGACTGTACCTTTAAACAGCTTGTAAAATTCCAGAAAATAATGTCATGGCTTTAGAAGCATCTTTTAGGCTAATTGACATAATTTGAGTCAATTGGAGGTGTACCTGTGGGTGTATTTCAAGGCCTACCTTCAAACGCAGTGCCTCTTTGTTTGACATCATGGGAAAATCAAAAGAAATTCGCCAAAGTCCTCAGAAAAAAATATTATAGACCTCCACAAGTCTGGTTCATCCTTGGGAGCAATTTCCAAAATGCCTGAAGGTACCATGTTCATCTGTACAAACAATAGTACGCAAGTATAAACACCACAGGACCACGCAGCCATCATACCGCTCAGAAAGGAGATGCGTTCTGTCTCCTAGAGATGAACGTACTTTGGTGTGAAAAGTGCAAATCAATCAAAGAATAACAGCAAAGGACCTTGTGAAGATGCTGGAGGAAACAGGTACATATCCACAGTAAAACGAGTCCTATATCGACATAACCTGAAAGGCCGCTAAGAAAGCAAGAATCCACTGCTCCAAAACCGGCAGAAAAAAAAACAGACTGGTTTGCAACTGCACATGGGGACAAAGATCGTACTTTTTGGAGAAATGTCCTCAGTTCTGATGAAACAAAATAGAATAGTTCGGCCATAATGACCATCGTTATGTTTGGAGGAAAAAGGGGGAGGCTTTCAAGCCGAAGAACATCATCCCAATCGTGAAGCACGGGTGTGGCAGCATCATGTTGTGGGGGTGCTTAGCTGCAGGAGGGTCTGGTGCACTTCACAAAATAGATGGCATCATGAGGGATATATTGAAGTAACATCTCAAGACATCAGTCAGGAAGTTAAAGCTTGGTTACAAATGGACAATGACCCCAAGCATACTTCCAAAGTTGTGGCAAAATGGCTTAAGGACAACAAGTCCAGGTATTGGAGTGGCAATCACAAAGCCCTGAACTCAATCCTATAGAGCATGTGTAGGCAGACATGAAAAAGCGTGTGCGAGCAAGGAGGCCTACAAACCTGAGTCAGTTACACCAGCTCTGTCAGGAGGAATGGGCCAAAATTTAGAGGTCGACCGATTAATCGGAATGGCCGATTAATTAGGGCTGATTTCAAATTCATAACAATCGGTAATCGGCATTTTTGGATACCGATCATGGCCGATTACATTGCACTCCACGAGGAGACTGCGTGGCAGGCTGACTACCTGTCATGCGAGTGCAGCAAGGAGCCACAGTAAGGTGCTAGCTAGAATTAAACGTATCTTATAAAAACAATCAATCTTAACATAATCACTAGTTAACTACACATGGTTGATGGTTTATGTAGCTTGTTCTGCGTTGCATATAATCGATGCGGTTCCTGTTAATTTATCATTGAATCATAGCCTACTTTGCCAAACGGGTGATTTAACAAGCGCATTTGCGAAAAAAGCACTGTCGTTGCACCAATGTGAACCTAACCATAAACATCAATCCCTTTTTTTTAAATCTATACACAAGTATATATTTTTCAATTTGCATATTTAGTTCGTATTGCCTACTAACATTAATTTATTTTAATTAGGGAAATTGTGTCACTTCTCTTGCGTTCTGTGCAACAGTCAGGGTATATATAGCAGTTTGGGCCGCCTGGCTCGTTGCGAACTCTGTGAAGACTATTTCTTCTTAACAAAAACAGCCAACTTTGCCAAACAGGGGGGTTGATTTAACAAAGCACCCTTGCGAAAAAAGCACTGTCGTTGCACCAATGTGTACCTAACCATAAACATCAATTCCTTTCTTAAAATCAATACACAGAAGTACATATTTTTAAACCTGCATATTTAGTTAAAATAATGTTAGCAGACATGTTAGCAGACAATATTAAATGAGGGAAATTGTGTCACTTCTCTTGTGTTCATTGTAAGTATACGCAACAGTTTGGGCCGCCTGGCTCCTTGCAAACTAATTTGCCAGAATTTTACGTTATGACACATTGAAGGTTGTGCAATGTAACAGCAATATTTAGACTTATGGATGCCAACCATTAGATAAAATACAGAACAGTTCCGTATTTCACTGAAAGAATAAACGTTTTGTTTTCAAAATGATAGTTTCCGGATTTGACCATATTAATGACCTAAGGCTCGTATTTCTGTGTGTTATTATCTTATAATTAAGTCTATGATTTGATAGAGCAATCTGACTTAGGCAGCAGCGGGCTCGTAAGCATTTATTCAAACAGCACTTTCCTGTGTATGCCAGCAGCTCTTCACAATGCTTCAGGCATTGTGCTGTTTATGACTTCAAGCCTATCAACTCCCGAGATTAGGCTGGCAATACTAAAGTACCTATTAGAACATTCAATAGTCAAATCAAATTATATTTGTCAAATACACATGGTTAGCAGATGTTAATGCGAGTGTAGCGAAATGCTTGTGCTTCTAGTTCCGACAATGCAGTAATAACCAACAAGTAATCTAACTAACAATTCCTAAACTACTGTCTTATACACAGTGTAAGGGGATAAAGAATATGTACATAAGGATATATGAATGAGTGATGGTACAGAGCAGCATAGGCAAGATACAGTAGATGGTATCGTGTACAGTATATACATATGAGATGAGTATGTAAACAAAGTGGCATAGTTAAAGTGGCTAGTGATACATGTATTACATAAGGATGCAGTCGATGATATAGAGTACAGTATATACGTATGCATATGAGATGAATAATGTAGTGTAAGTAACATTATATAAGGTAGCATTGTTTAAAGTGGCTAGTGATATATTTACATCATTTCCCATCAATTCCCATTATTGAAGTGGCTGGAGTTGAGTCAGTGTCAGTGTGTTGGCAGCAGCCACTCAATGTTAGTGGTGGCTGTTTAACAGTCTGATGGCCTTGAGATAGAAGCTGTTTTTCAGTCTCTCGGTCCCAGCCTGGCTGCACCTGTACTGACCTCGCCTTCTGGATGATAGCGGGGTGAACAGGCAGTGGCTCGGGTGGTTGATGTCCTTGATGATCTTTATGGCCATCCTGTAACATCGGGTGGTGTAGGTGTCCTGGAGGGCAGGTAGTTTGCCCCCGGTGATGCATTGTGCAGACCTCACTATCCTCTGGAGAGCCTTACGGTTGAGGGCGGAGTAGTTGCCTTACCAGGCGGTGATACAGCCCGCCAGGATGCTCTCGATTGTGCATCTGTAGAAGTTTGTGAGTGCTTTTGGTGACAAACGGAATTTCTTCAGCCTCCTGAGGTTGAAGAGGCGCTACTGCGCCTTCTTCGCGATGCTGTCTGTGTGAGTGGACCAATTCAGTTTGTCTGTGATGTGTATGCCGAGGAACTTAAAACTTGCTACCCTCTCCACTACTGTTCCATCGATGTGGATAGGGGGGTGTTCCCTCTGCTGTTTCCTGACGTTGAGTGTGAGGTTATTTTCCTGACACCACACTCCGAGGGCCCTCACCTCCTCCCTGTAGGCCGTCTCGTCGTTGTTGGTAATCAAGCCTACCACTGTTGTGTCGTCCGCAAACTTGATGATTGAGTTGGAGGCGTGCGTGGCCACGCAGTCGTGGGTGAACAGGGAGTACAGGAGAGGGCTCAGAACGCACTCTTGTGGGGCCCCAGTGTTGAGGATAAGCGGGGAGGAGATGTTGTTACCTACCCTCACCACCTGGGGGCGGCCCGTCAGGAAGTCCAGTACCCAGTTGCACAGGGCGGGGTCGAGACCCAGGTTCTCAAGCCTGATGACAAGCTTGGAGGGTACTATGGTGTTGAATGCCGAGCTGTAGTCGATGAACTGCATTCTCACATAGGTATTCCTCTTGTCCAGATGGGTTAGGGCAGTGTACAGTGAGGTTGAGATTGCATCGTCTGTGGACCTATTTGGGCGGTAAGCAAATTGGAGTGGGTCTAGGGTGTCAGGTAGGGTGGAGGTGATATGGTCCTTGAATAGTCTCTCAAAGCACTTCATGATGACGGAAGTGAGTGCTACGGGGCGGTAGTCGTTTAGCTCAGTTACCTTAGCTTTCTTGGGAACAGGAACAATGGTGGTCCTCTTGAAGCATGTGGGAACAGCAGACTGGTATAGGGATTGATTGAATATGTCCGTAAACACACCGGCCAGCTGGTCTGCGCAAGCTCTGAGGGCGCGGCTGGGGATGCCGTCTGGGCCTGCAGCCTTGCGAGGGTTAACACGTTTAAATGTCTTACTCACCTCGGCTGCAGTGAAGGAGAGACCGCATGTTTCCGTTGCAGGCCGTGTCTGTGGCACTGTATTGTCCTCAAAGCGGGCAAAAAAGTTATTTAGTCTGCCTGGGAGCAAGACATCCTGGTCCGTGACTGGGCTGGATTTCTTCCTGTAGTCCGTGATTGACTGTAGACCCTGCCACATGCCTCTTGTGTCTGAGCCGTTGAATTGAGATTCTACTTTGTCTCTGTACTGACGCTTAGCTTGTTTGATAGCCCTGCGGAGGGAATAGCTGCACTGTTTGTATTCGGTCATGTTACTAGACACCTTGCCCTGATTAAAAGCAGTGGTTCGCGCTTTCAGTTTCACGCGAATGCTGCCATCAATCCACGGTTTCTGGTTAGGGAATGTTTTAATCATTGCTATGGGAACGACATCTTCAACGCACGTTCTAATGAACTCACACACCGAATCAGCGTATTCGTCAATGTTGTTATCTGACGCAATACGAAACATGTCCCAGTCCACGTGATGGAAGCAGTCTTGGAGTGCGGAGTCAGCTTGGTCGGACCAGCGTTGGACAGACCTCAGCGTGGGAGCCTCTAGTTTTAGTTTCTGTCTGTAGGCAGGGATCAGCAAAATGGAGTCGTGGTCAGCTTTTCCGAAAGGGGGGCGGGGCAGGGCCTTATATGCGTCACGGAAGTTAGAGTAACAATGATCCAAGGTTTTTCCACCCCTGGTTGCGCAATCGATATGTTGATAAAATTTAGGGAGTCTTGTTTTCAGATTAGCCTTGTTAAAATCCCCAGCTACAATGAATGCAGCCTCCGGATAAATGGTTTCCAGTTTGCAAAGAGTTAAATAAAGTTCGTTCAGAGCCATCGATGTGTCTGCTTGGGGGGGGATATATACGGCTGTGATTATAATCGAAGAGAATTCTCTTGGTAGATAATGCGGTCTACATTTGATTGTGAGGAATTCTAAATCAGGTGAACAGAAGGATTTGAGTTTCTGTATGTTTCTTTCATCACACCATGTCTTGTTAGCCATAAGGCATACGCCCCCGCACCTCTTCTTCTTACCAGAAAGGTGTTTGTTTCTGTCGGCGCGATGCGTGGAGAAACCCGTTGGCTGTACCGCTTCGGATAGCGTCTCTCCAGTGAGTCATGTTTCCGTGAAGCACAGAACGTTACAGTCTCTGATGTCCCTCTGGAATGCTACCCTTGCTCGGATTTCATCAACCTTGTTGTCAAGAGACTGGACATTGGCAAGAAGAATGCTAGGGAGTGGTGCACGGTGTGCCCGTCTCCGGAGTCTGACCAGAAGACCGGCTCGTTTCCCTCTTTTTCTGAGTAGTTTTTTTGGGTCGCTGCATGCGATCCATTCCGTTGTCCTGTTTGTAAGGCAGAACACAGGATCCGCGTCGCGAAAAACATATTCTTGGTCGTACTGATGGTGAGTTGACGCTGATCTTATTCTTCTCGACTGTATGTAATGAAACCTAAGATGACCTGGGGTACTAATGTAAGAAATAACACGTAAAAAAAACAAAAGAATTCATAGTTTCCTAGGAACGCGAAGCGAGGCGGCCATCTCTGTCTGCGCCGGAAGTACAAAGGTACATGACATACACATGGTATAGAGAGAAATAGTCCTATAATAACTACAACCTAAAACTTCTTACCTGGGAATATTGAAGATTCGTGTTAAAAGGAACCACCAGCTTTCTATGTTCTCATGTTCTGTGCAAGGAATTTAAACGTTAGCTTTTTTACATGGCACATATTGCACTTTTACTTTCTGCTCCAACACTTTGTTTTTGCATTATTTATGCCAAATTGAACATGTTTCATTATTTATTAAATTGACTAAATTGATTTTATTGATGTATTATATTAAGTTAAAATAAGTGTTCATTCAGTAATGTTGTAATTGTCATTATTATTACAAACATATATATACAAATCGGCCGATTAAATGTTATCAGCTTTTTTTTGGTCCTCTAATATTCGGTATCAGTGTCGGCATTGAAAAATCATAATCGGTCGACGTCTACCAAAATTCAATCTGCTTATTGTGGGAAGCTTGTGGAAGGCTACCTGAAAAGTTTGACCCAAGTTAAACAATTAAAGGCAATGCTACCAAATGCTAATTGAGTGCATGTAAACTTCTGACCCACTGGGAATGTGATAGAAATAAATAAAAGCTGAAATAAATCATTCTCTCTACTATTATTCTGACATTTCACATTCTTAAAATAAAGTGGTGATCTTAACTGACCTAAGAAAGGGAATTTTTGCTAGGATTAAATGCCAGGAATTGTGAAAAACTGAGTTTAAATATATTTGGCTAAGGTGTATGTAAACTTCTGACTTCAACTTTTCCTATCCAAATCCTTGCATTTAAGTTGTCCTGATCACACTCAAATTGTTTTTTTATTTGTGCTTCAGGGCAATCCAGGGTTTCAGCTGGCTGTTCTAGATGCTCTCCTACCCATCTCACTTCACACACAGTGGGTCAAGAGTACAGCTTGCCAGACAAGTAGATAAATCTTAATCAGCTAACCTGTCAACTACTAAAAAAGGTTTATTCATCTGGTTTAAATGTTTGTTGCAGGACTATCAACAACTTCATCTAGGCAGTCCCAAAAAAGACAGCGAAACCGTTCTCGTTCCTCCTCCTCTATCGATGTTGTAGTTGGTAAGAGATAATCGTTAAGTAATCAAAAGTGTAGTCCATGCTTGTGTTTCAGGACCATCCAACAGTTTGGCCATGAGTCGATCCAGCAGACACAGCAGCTCTAGCCCCTCTCATTCTCCATCTACACATGTTCGGGATGTAGTTGGTAAAAGACGATTGTTAAGTAATCAAAAGTGTAGTCTACCTACCGACAGAAAAATGTTTAGATAATGCTTGTGTTTCAGGACCATCCAACAGTTTGGCCATGAGTCGATCCAGCGGACACAGCAGCTCGAACTCCCCCTCTGCCATTTGGTGTACCTGTTTGCTATCTGGACCAAACACAGATTGGGTTTTTATTTGTGTTTCAGGGCAATTCAGGAATTCAGCTGGCCGTTCCCGATGATCTTCTTCCCCATCTCACTTCACACACGGTGGGTCAAGAGTAAAGCTTGGCTTACAAGTCCAGAAATCTTAATCAGGAACTGGTCAAGTCCTTAAAGGTTTATTCATTGGTTTTGAATGTTGCAGAATCATCCAGGGCTTCTACTAGCCAGTCCCACCTCCAGAGCAGAGAGCACAGACATTCTCCATATCCATCCTTTTACTCTACCAGACAAGGTGAACGCAGTTATGTAGTAACTATAGAGCACACACAGACAACATGCACATGACGGGGACACGCTCGCTCATCAGTGCTAGTTTACTTACAATGAGCAGAAATTATACACATCGTGTTCCGTCTTGGTAACTGAAGGTTAAAACCATCCTTAAAATATGTATTGTAGTGTGTATGTTTAAGAAAATAGCTTTTTACCTCTGGGTTGACACTGAGCTGGCTTTGAATTTTGCAGATTCATCCAGGGCTTCTACTTGCCAGTCCCAACGGAACCAAGAGCATCGCAGCTCTCACCCTCCCATTCCCTGCGCTAGACCAGAGATGTTGTCCATGAATAATGCCAATAAGTGGATTGTTCCACGAAATGTGTGCCTTTTGATTCTCTCTGATACTTCATGTATAAATGATGCACCAATTCAAAAGGCACCTATTTTGTGGAACGACTAAAATTTACTACAAAATTTAAACTTGTGTTAAAGTTAAACACTGAATCCATTAGAATATAGAATATTATTGAAACGTTGAACTATATGTATTATTGCAAGTAAAATGTCACTTTAATTTGCAATCACAATCTTCTCTGTCAGGATCCTGTTGCGTGTGACAATCCCATATTTCTACAGTGTCAACAAAATGTTCTCATTTCAGAAGTGTGTTCTAACTAAAATGGTGGAGATATTGGAGCAGGTGAAATGTGTTGGGATAGCAGAGCCCCAAGACACTTTGAGTTCCATGTCAAGAGAATGGAGACGGAGCAAGACTTTGAGCAACTAGAGAAGCAGCTCCAATTTGTGGATGTACAGAATCTGACGGTGAAATTGAATTTATTTTGACATTTCATTTACACTGTAGATTTAGTCAGCATTTTTCACACTACTAAAGCGATACAATTAGTTAATTCCACTCTTACAAGCAATGCCTGTAGAATACGTTTGTTTTTTAATTAGTCATACTGAGACAGTGCATTACTGCATGACTTCCGGTGTTTGAAACAAAGTCTCTTGACACAGATTGCAAGGTTAAGCAAAATTGGTGGTAAGGACAAAGGACTGTGCCAACAAGGTCATGGACAGGTATGTCATAGCTCTAGAATGGATCCAATAAGAAAGTAATTTTAAAGGTATCATTAGTGATATAAACGGTCTCCAACAAAGACAGTAAACCCAAAAGCCGTATCTCCTCAGCAGTTTGAAAGTGTTCAATTCACATAGTACATCCTATGTGCGCTTGACGTTCAGGCTCTTTACCAATGGCCTGATGTCCTTGTTCAACTTCAACAGCCATCACGCAAAGTGGGGATTAGGAAACACAACTGTGTACTCGGTTGTCAACTGTATCTACAAACATGTCATTATTCTGTAGTATATTTTGTATTAATAACTGGATGGTTTGAGCCCTGAAAGCTGATTGGCTGACAGCCATGGTATATTTAAGCAATAATGCATAAGAGTCCATGTGTTATGATTATATTTTTATCATGGCTGTGAGTGTCATAGCCATAAAAGCAAAGTCCTCTGGGTTTTGTGTTATCGTCACCAGACAATACATGGCTACAATCTGTATACAGGCACGCTGAGTTGCGTTGTGCATAAGAAAAGTCTTTACTACACCCACCCATTGCTTAAAGGGTCACTAACGTCACACAATCAAAATGACCTGCTCTGTCTGTCTGCCTGTTTTAATAGGCTAGATTCTTATTTTGTCTTCTAAACCAATTATTAATTTGCATGGTGGTAATTTGTGTGTTCCCTTTTTGAAAAGAATGGTTTTAGGAGCTTGGCAATGTTGAATGAGGTGATCATGTGACCTGAATGGCCTTTTAACCTATTGGCGCTCATGTTCTAAAAATGTATAATGATCCGCCCAACGTGACATTTTCTCAAATTCTGTAAAAAAAAAAAATGTTTTGCTATGATGTAGCCCTAATAAATGCTTTACCATTTTGTTTTTCTCGTTAGAGCAGATTCTCTAGTATGTCATTGTGATGGTTTTGTTTAGCTTTCTGGCCTGTTATCAATTAGACCTTATTATTACTTAATTTCATCACACAGCCTACTAGTCATGCATTTAAATGCAGTCAAGCATTCTCTTGAATAATTAGCCTATAGTATACGCTGTCCTAAATAATAATAATAATAAAGGCTTTATCATTTTTTTTCATTAGTACAGATCAACTCTCTGTTACACCTATACATTATTTTGTGTTGTTTTCACTGTACCAAGCAATCAGAAAAGTATATATAGTAGCCTACAGTACTTGTTTGGCTCATGCCAAGCTCAAGTCAAATGTCTTCCATACGTCTGACCTTTCCTTTGTCTCCTGGGCAACCAGTCGGCTAAACATTCCCCCATTTCAAGTTGATTTAAAAACAAACTTGTGGTCTCCTGACAAATATATTAGGCTACAGTGTCGAGAGTTTACCAATGAATGTGATTATAATAGTCTATTAGGGAGGAGGGAAAGAGACACCTTGCGCCATTCAAACAGACCCTCGTCTTTTCTACACTGCGTGCATGTTTGAGCCCGGCCCTAATCACTTGTCTGCCCCTGAGAAGGACAACTTTAACCAAACCTATCTTGTAAATTGCTTTTTTGTCTTTGATAGACATGGAAAAGCAAACACATTTATCCACATTTACCCACAAATTATTCTGAATAAATCTGATAAATTATCATTATTACTGCACATCACAAAATAGCCGCCATTGGTTAGTGATAAACCGGTGGTTTGAGCCCTGAATGCTGATTAAAGTGCCGTGGGGAACCTGTAAGATGCTCCATATCCATTAGTCTTTTCTATAACTCACTGTGTTTATTTTGGTGTTACAGCTGCAGTCAAGAAATGGAACAGCAAGGCCACTGCCCATGATGTTCAGAGAGATGTGACAGACTACCTCAAGCATGCTCCTGGTAGAGCCAGGGGTGGTGGTTTCCACGTCACCACCACACAGGGCCGTTGCTAACGCAACAAAATATGTCTAGCATTTTGACTGATAATTATTCAATGAATATAATTAATTATATTCATTTGAACTTAACTGCATTTTGTCTGTTATCACTGCACTAGATAGTGTTCTTTGACCGAATGTTTTGTGAAAATACTGGATTTATGTAGTGAGTAGTGTGATTGTTAATTCTTTTTAAAGTAACAGACCATGTTTTGGTTGCTGCATCCATGTGTATAGGCTACAAGTACATACTTTTCAATGACATGAAAAAGACGTATTTTCAACAACATGAAACATATGAAAAAGACGTCTTTTCAACTTTCACTTTCAACCAAAACCGAACGTACATCAGCCGTCGGGCATAGTCGTCTTTTCAACGTCTTTTTAACGACAGTTTGCTGGGTGGGTGGGAAGTGCAAATTCACAAGCATAATGCTCTCATCCTCAGTGCAAAGAAATTTGACTGCAACCAAAGACCTGTATATGATGTAGAGATGCTCATGTCTCTGCCCTGACAATGGGGGATGTTTTCCTAAAGGCGGGAGGCAGGCGACAAGCATAGGCCCAAAATAAGCCCATAGATACTCATCGGGTTTATTTTGGACAGATGTGGGCGAGAGGGACACCTCTTGCTTTGCCTCCTCCTCTCTGTAGTGTTTCCCTGTCATTGCTCACTTTGTATCACTTTGTTATCACTAGATCGCTACAAGATGCATATTGTTCATCCTAGCAGTAGAGGGCTCGACAGACTAGCGAATTGAAACTTTGAAATTAAAAGTAGCCTTGTTAATATAAAGTGGGAAATGTATCTGGCTGATACTGAGTCTGTAACCGGCTGATTCGACAACAGCCAGCGCTAATAGAAAACGCTGCCACAGTAAGCCATTGACCCATCTAAAAATGTTTTGACGTGGGTATTCTATTCAGATTATGTCCTGGATCACTGTGTTGACCCAGGGGTGTGCTTATCCTTAGGTCTACTGATGATAGATATACTTGATCTGGTGTCTGCAAAACTCAGACAGGCAGCGGCACGAAGGGGAGATTCAGTGATGACACAATGACTACTAGCGTGTTCAAAAGACAAGAGGAAAACAAAGTAGCCAATGATTGCATTGGAAATGGCAACTTTCACACTTCCATCAAGACACAGCTGATATGGGATCATGCAAAAGAACAGAGGTGCTTCAGGGAATTATGGTCATGTGATGAGTAAGCTTGCCTGAGAGGTCCCAGAGAGAACTGCAGTGGCAGGGTAGCCTAGTGGTTAGAGCGTTGGACTAGTAACCGGAAGGTTGTGAGTTCAAACCCCCGAGCTGACAAGGTACAAATCTGTCATTCTGCCCCTGAACAGGAAGTTAACCCACTGTTCCCAGGCCATCACTGAAAATAAGAATGTGTTCTTAACTGACTTGCCTGGTTGAATAAAGGTAAAACAATAAAAATTAAAAAATTAAATGCTAAGCTTCAACCCAGGTTTTTTACCCAAAAAGTAATTGAGACTAATAACTGCCAATAGAAGCGTAGTCCTTTTAGGAAGGAATGGATGGGGCCGGGGGCATTAGTAGAGAGGAGAACCATTGGATTTGATTCCAGAGACCTGTGTGTGCAATATTAAGAGTTGATGCTACAGTTTAATCTATGTGTTCAATCTCAGCAAAACCTCACCATGACCAGCTCTCACTCACTCTGTTGGGAGACGTATGTGTTTTGAGCTGGTTGACGTTTACACGAACAGCCCTATTCCCACTACGAGATATAAAGGAGAGTCTGGGGATTGGTGTGGCGAAAGAGAATTCTACTTTTCAATTCACATTACATCCTTGCCTTACCTTCCGTTGAGAATGGCAATGTGATAGGTGAGCGTAAATATCACAGTAGCCACAAGCCAGTAACCCCAAACTATTCAATAATTACGGAACTTTTCTACCAAAACATATTAGACTTTTGAATAATGCAACCAAACCATATTACACTCTTGAATAATGCAACAATTCACAAGCATGTAGGTGCAGATAATTAAAGGGTTTATTGTAGGCTACACTCAATACATTTGAGCTTCAAGACGAAAGCACAGAGATACTATAAATGAACAATTAACCCTCTAATACGAATATAAAAGTAAAGTAGGCCTACCTTACAACAAACCAGGCTTCATTTTTTTTGCAATATCGTGCAAATCATTACATGTTGTAAAAGCAAATTGCGACTGAAAACGTGGGTCATTTTTACCCACAGCCATGAGGCTTTTTAATGAGTATGATGGATTAACTGCCTTATGAGGTCTTTCTATTGGAAAATGTTGTTTCCTGTTTTCCCCAGAGTAGGATAGAAAACAGCACTTGAATCAGACTATTATTTTAGGGATACTATGGTTGGTGCATGTGGCTTTGTCTTAATGTGTATTCTTTTTTTCTTTTTTCTTTTTAATTCATGTGCGTGTTCTGTCATTGTAAATTGTAAATCATTGATGATGCATGCTGTGATAAAACAATTTCCCAAATTGGGATAAATAATATAATACTCTATTCTATAAGTGAATTCACCATGACGAGCAGTTTTACATGGAAGCCCATACCCGCCACCAAAATTAATTTGTCAACATGCACAATTAGTCTGTGTTTCAGTCTGATCAACTGTAGCCTACAGATAACAACCAAAGCTGCAGGTAGCCTAGAGAAACCTATGCGCTCTGATCCCATCTAGGCCTGGCCAGGAAAATGTAAAGTAATGCACAGTGCATTCGGAAAGTATTCAGACCTCTTTCCCTTTTCCACATTTTGTCACTATACAGCCTTATTCTAAAATGTATCAAATATATTTTCACTCATTAACCTACACACAATACCCCATAATGACAAAGCAAAAACTGGTTTCTAGAAATGTTTGCATTTCTTATTTACATAACTATTCAGACCCTTTGCTATGAGACTCAAATTTGAGCTCAGGTGCATTCTGTTTCCATTGATCATCCTTGAGATGTTTCTACAACTTGATTAGAGTCCACCTGTGGTAAATTCAATTGATTAGACGCGATTTGGAAAGAAACACACCTGTCTATATAAGATCCCACAGTTGTCAGAGCAAAAACCAAGCAATGAGATCGGAGGAATTGTCCGTAGAGCTCCGAGACAGGACTTTGTTGAGGCACAGATCTGGGGAAGGGTACCAAAATATTTCTGCAGCATTGAAGGTCCCCAAGAACACAGTGGCCTCCATCATTCTTAAATGGAAGAAGTTTGGAACCACCAAGGCTCTTACTAGAGCTGGCTGCCCGGCCAAACTGTGCAATCATGGGGTGAACGGTCTTGGTCAGGGAGGTGACCAAGAACCCGATGGTCACTCTGACAGAGATCCAGAGTTCCTCTGTGGAGATCGGAGAACCTTCCAGAAGGACAACCATCTCTGCGGAACTCCACCAATCAGGCATTATGGTAGAGTGACCAGATGGAAGCCACTCCTCAGTAAAAGGCACATGACAGCCCGCTTGGAGTTTGCCAAAAGGCACCTAAAGGACTATCAGACCATGAGAAACAAGATTCTCTGGTCTGATGAAACCAAGATTGAACTCTTTGGCCTGAATACAAAGCGTCACGTCTGGAGGAAACCTGGCACCATCCCTACAGTGAAGCATGGTAGAGGCAGCATCATGCTGTGGGATGTTTTTCAGAGACCTGAAAATAGCTGTGCAGTGACATTCCCCATCCAACCTGATATAGCTTGAGAAGATCTGCAGAGAACAATGGGAGAAACTTCCCAAATACAGGTGTGCCAAGCTTGTAGTGTCATACCTAAGAAGACTCAATGCTGTAATTGCTGCTGAAGGTGCTTCAACAAAACACTGAGTAAAGGGCCTGAATACTTATGGAAATGTGTTATTTCAGTTTTATATTTTTTAAATAAATTTGCACATTAAAAATATAACCTGTTTTTGCTTTGTCATTAAGGGGTATTGTGTGTAGATTGATGAGGATAAATACAAAATAATCAATTTTAGAATAAGGCTATGATGTAACAAAATGTGTAAAAGGTCAAGGGGTCTGAATACTTTCCAAATGCACAATATTTATACCCTAAAATAGGTCCATTTATTTGTGTTCTGAGAAAATGTGAATGTGATCAAATTTGGTTTATATTCACACTTCGGGTGGTCCTTTTAATAATATTGCAGATGCAAACGCATACACAATGGAACCCTGCATACAGCGAGCTCAGCCCTGTTTGTTTTTGTCCAATCACAGCTGTTGTCTCTGTCTGTGTAAGGGGTTGTAAATGTTTCCATCATCCCTAGGGCCAGAAGTTTTTCCAGGAGTTTAAAAAAAACATATTACCTGATTAGACAAATAATCTGGTCCCATCATAGCCCATATAAAACCATTGATTTATTACAATGTCATACGCTACAACTAGGGTCCAAAGTTGGTTAGGTTAGCCTAGTACAAGGTCAGGAAAAACTCTGGGCCCCAGGCAAACAATTTCACCCCCACCACTGTTGGGCCTGTGGTGCCACCTCTGAATTCACCACTCAATTTTCCCAATGACAAAACATATCCTATATCTACATTTGACATGTTTCTGATGGTGGGGCTAGGGATGGCCATTCATAGTTTTACTTGTCTCAGTGCAGCTGGCAGCTGCTGCAACAATTTCAGACTGTAACAGTCTGTTACTGCAATTTCAGGTAAAAACTCAATAAAACAAGTCTCAAATATTACGAAAATGTCTATACAATTCAGCTTTTCAAAAAACATTTCTTTGTTATTACCATTTATACTGTAGTAGTGTTGGCACAGCGTTACAATTCTGTTTACACTGCTATGCTTCAAGGGGGGCAACTGTGGGTGAGTGTCGTGCACTACCTCCAGAGGTAGCGGTCAAGATGTAGGAAATACTCAACTTACCACTTGAGATTTTTTTTCAAAAAGTGTAGTAAGTGGATGAAAAGGCATCAGCACGTAGTTGAACAAAATGAGAATAGAGAAGAAAATGGTTTACTTGGCACTCACAATCAACAGCAAGCCTAGCAGTATCCGGCAAGACAATTGAGGATAAGTGAGACTTGTTTTGCTCTCACTTTGAGAAATGACAGTCTACAACAGCGCTATTTCCAAACGTGTCAAAGCTTCAAACCAAATAGTTAGTTGTAGGCCTATTGTGGTCTCATGATACAGCTGATACAGTCCCAGGGTTGGCTGTTGTTATTGTAGAGATTAAACAAATGCTTAACCCATCAATAACTTTCAGCAGTTCAATGATAATCACTTATCTCCCCTTTTTTAGATCAATGTGGCAATGTATCTAAATTTAGCTCAGATAGGTAGAGTCCCATATTATATGAAACATTTTACAGATGGAATTTTGTTCACAAAATGTCAGGCAGAATGAGACATAATGTATGTATTTGACCGCGAGTTAGTTGATATTTTGTTCCAATGCTAAAGCACAGTTGGCTGGTCTCAATTGGCTGGTTGTGGAAATGCTGTGTGTATGCCTACACTGTGGAGGTAGGTTGGCCAGATATTGGTCCCATGATGTAATGTTGCCTTTAAACTTTAACATAATCAAGCTGATCATCATAATGTGTCTTCAATTACCTTTTGCAGAAAGGAGCAGTCTGACCAGGTTTACATTACATTACATTTAAGTTAAGCTGTCCAGTCTCCAATATTATGTAGGCTAATCTCCTTAACTACATTCCACGGGGGTATCAAATGCACTGACCAGCGTGCGTGGTCCTTTATAACTATCCTATAATCCTTATTTAGTCAAGATATAGGGAACATGTGGAAGTTCCAAAGGACAGCCCTGCGTAATTAATGTGCTCACAGATCTGAGAGAATGGGAAGGAGGGAGAGTGAGGTTTTGAGCACATTCAAGTCACAAATATGCCTATCCCTGGTCGTCACCGGAAACAACTGGGCGCACGACTCTAATGTACAGCACTCGACCCCTCAACAGGTACCTGCTTCATTAATAGGCTATAAGAGTAACACCGGATTTTGATACAAGAACAGGCAGGTAGTCTATACCGACAATATTACATTCCATTTCTCCAATGTTGGTATAACAAATTGTTGGCAGATGAGCATGTGGAGTTGCATTGCAGAGTGATGATGGATCTAGCCTAATGCGTTTTACCTACTGGTCAACGGGAGTACTCATGATGGCACAACCCAGTAGCGCACCACCACAACCAGCGCTAGCTGATGCCCACACTTACCCCAATTTTGATCTAACTCGAAATAATGTGATACTATAGCCCTGAGCCTCACATGATAAAGAGAAGTCAATACCGTTCCTATCTACTACGCAGGACATATCCACTCACATTGACAGTATACCAGCTGTAATAGTTCTGGAACAGCCATTGCGCCATGGCCAGTGCATGTGTGCCCATGTAGCCCACTCCACTGAATCCTCTACCGATGTTACTGGGGTGGTTTATTCATGCACGTGTAGCACTGTCTCGTTATAACAGTTCAACAGTAGTGGTAGCCTAATACTACACTATCACTTTCCATTCATAATTTAACGAAATACACCGCAATTTTCCCCCGATGCAAAACTGGGCAAACGTCAGCCCTGAGCCTGAACCTGTTAAAAAAACATGTCGAATCATTTATAATATAGATAGATCTTTTTTTTTACGAAATCATTCTCACACAACCTCTGTCCTGGTGATCATACGTTCAGTTGACCCTTTCTAATTGAAATCAGTTTTTAACACTTGCATAATTCAATACTGCACTTTAAAAAATACACCACAAACGCAATTTGGCCTACAATATAGGCTACCAATTTATAGGCTGTCCCATATCTATTCCGAGGGACATTCACAGACCACAACTGATGAGATCCGAGTTTCAGGGCAAATTCTGCCCGTAATTGTCTTCGTTCTCAGGTGAATCATATCAATAGATCCTGTATCAATTGGCCTATCAATTGATCCAACCATCAATGGCACACATAACTCGTAACATTTTCATTCATTTCAACATTTTCAGCAACATTTTACAACTTCGTTACCATATCTCCCTCCTTCGGTTCTCATCCAACGCACATGCCCTTTTCTCCGTCTCACAACGGACCCATCAAGAATATAAATTACTAAAAACGTACCTGATATACAGATGATGAAATTGGCGTGAAGAATAATAAATAGTTCCCATATAATATCCATTCTCTGTCTTCATGCCAGGTGCATTACGCTCGGTAAAAACAGGGGTAGCCTATCAGTTGCCGATGTCGATTCCTCCCCGTCTGTAGCCCGCTGCACACCTTCCAAGAGGTATTTTCCACGCCAGACTCATAGCAAGATCTATCTCCAAGTCATGACGCCACACTCTCCCACAAAACAACAATCCCAGATGACAGAACCACTGAACTTTAGACCCAAATATAGAACCAAAGGTACAATCCTGGAAGCAAAAGTCAGTTGGTAGGCATTTCATACAGTAGTAGAGTTCCTATGTGCCCCACCAAGACCGTCCAAAAATGCACTCCTCCCTTGCGTCAGTTGCGATTTTGAAAAGATGAGTTTCAGTCATTCCGTGTAAACACAACCGTGGTCGAAGTATCGTCCTCGATATCCTGGAACGAGAGACAGTTAAACTTTGTTATAGATCAGACAGAGGAATAACCTATCTTAAAAATATCTGTTTAACTCCATAACTATGAATGGTAAAACTCCGTAGGGGGGGGGGGGGGGTTAACTGCCATTGACAGCGTATGGACAGGAGAGCAGGGGAGACTGTGCATTCATCTGCAAGGGGGCGTGCTTCGCTAATTTTCTCTGTTCAGCCGGAGGGTTGAACTGTCGCGCATTTCACGCGGACATACACATAGGTTTCTACACACTATATTTCATGAAAACTTTACGAACTCCTCATAATCTATTCGAATGTTTGATAACATCTTCAAGAATATAATCACTAATACTTCAAACATCAATCCCTGCACTATGATCAATCTTGAACCATCAGCACACAGAGGTACCCCCCCCCCCCTTCCTTATCAACGCAGTCGGGTGCCCACTCACAGGTCCCGCCAAGCAACACACTGACGCAGTTCACAACACCTACACTGTAGCTGTGAAAATAACCATCTACAGGCTAAATTTAGCCTACATCCTATACACAAATACCAAGAGTGAGGGATACCTACCGTTCTTGAGAAAAATGTAAAATCAAAATACTGTTATCCTAATGTAAAATAAAGACTGATGCTATCGAGTCCCCAAAAACTTATACACGGGGTTTAAAAGTGAGTATAATTGTTGATTTTGTCCTTTTTTATCCCGAGGTGAAAAATTGTGACGGTAGTCTTCTGGCACGCGAGTACCAGGCTATGCCACGAGCCCAGGGAGAGAGCTTCCAGATTAGCGGACGTCAGAAAATGATGCGCAGGCACGTGTGGTGCTCCATGCGCGCGCACGCCGACACAGGTGGATGGGAGACTGTGGCCCAGCCCTCGTGGTAATGGCAGAAGCTGGTTTGAGAGAAAGAGTGAGCGAGAGAGAGCGGGGGCAATAGCATTGCTACCTGTGTCATTATCATTATTTAATTATTGTTCTCAATTAATGCACCACATAACCAATAAACAAAGCATACCGACTTCAGTCACTTAAATATCATGGTTTGCGGTTTTAATACCACAATAAATGTACTACGTAAATCTCGACAAAACAGAAAATACATCCCCTTCTACTTTGTAGGCCTACCAAGTATTGAAGGCTTGACTTGACAATCTCTGAATGTCATTAAACCTTTTGGTGTTTTGTAACACTCGTGGAATAAAGTATGTGGGTAAATACGTAGTGCATATGAAAATAACTTCGGCAGTTAAATTCCCATGTACCGAATACAAAATACAAGTTACATTTATTTCCGTCGGATTTTAAACTCTAGGCTTACTGATGGTTTGCTTACATTTTATTTGCACAAGTATAGAAAATGTACCCACTCTGATATTGGCATGTGCGCTCTAGACAGCAGCTCGCAGATACAATTTGGGTGCAGCCTGCATGATGAGATAATTATGGACAAAGTGCGAGATTAGTGTAATCATCATGTCATATTTACTGAAAAGAGCATCAAGCTCATCACTGTGCAGTTTCACCACCCTGTGAAGTTCATCATCCTTCATTTATCGGTAGCCTAATAAACTGCATGCTGTAGTGACTTATCCGACATGTACTTTACTTGCATAAAAAGATTGGATGGAAACCTGGTTAATGTCAAGACATTTTGAGGATAATGGAATTACGTTTTGGACAAACGTGTGCATGCCTAAAGGATACTTTTGAAGTAGCCTAATCATATTAAGACATTGTGACTCGTGTTTCTGCCACATATAAAATGTAATACATTTTAAAAGGTATATGACAAATATTTAGGCTATATTGAAGCGTTAGGGTCGAGGTAGGCGAAGAATAGCCGCTTAGATTGGAGAGGAGGCAGAGTGCACTTTAAGCTTTCCTGATAACCGTGCCTGCCGCGAACATAATGTGGCCACATTATTATAGGAGGAATTTGGAGAATGATGATCTGCAACAGCTGCAACAGACAGTGCATCTCGTTATCAGAAGTAAACATACAGCCAGACTGGCCTGATACTGTGCCTTTCTAGACCTTATAAACTAACGAGAGTAGACCCACAACTTAGCCAAATGGAATTAAACATTAAAATCACAGGGATTTTGCGCCTTTACTCAAAAGACAGAGGGCAGGATAGACAGTTAGACTGGTAGAGTATATTGACCTGTGGTCTGTGGAGGCTCCTCAGAGGAGGAAGGGGAGGACCATCCTCCTCAGTGAATTTCATAAAAATAAAAACAGTGAAACATTGAAAAGTTATTCTTTTTAGATAAAAGTATACTAAATAGGTTCATGTCACCAAATAATTGATTAAAACACACTGTTTTGCAATGAAGGTCTACAAGTAGGTGCAACAGTACTCGTTAGGGTAGCACCGTGGTTTAGCAGGACGACAGCTAGCTTCCGTCTTCCTCTGGGTACATTGACTTCAATACAAAATCTAGGAGGCTCATCGTTCTCACCCCCTTCCATATATTTACACAGTAATTATGACAATTTCCAGAGGACGTCCTCCAATCTATCAGAGCTCTTGCAGCATGAACTGGCATGTTGTCCACCAAATCAAAGCATCAGAAAATTAATCTAGTACTGAAAGCTACAACTAGTTAGCACTGCCGTGCATAAAATGTGGTGAGTAGTTGACTCAAAGAGAAAGAAATACAATAGTTGAACAGTTTTGAGCAAATTTATTTCTTAAAAAATGGAGAGGCGAGAGAGAGAGATATTTAGTATTTTTTTCACTTTCACTTACTTGGCTAGCAAATGTATTAAGCTAGTTTAGCCTACTCAAACACCTGGCTCAAACAGAGGGATGCCATGTTAGCTAGCCTTCTATGACTATACAACACAACACTGGAATTCTTCCAAGTCAATGTAAACTTTTGATTTTACGAATTTATTGCCACAGGGGCCCTCCGGTGTAACTACTAATCTGCTTACTGACAGTAATGCATGATTTTAGCAGGGTTAATAATGCATTAGTTATATCAGCTATGTCGACTATGATGTCACTTTAGCTAATATGGTGAGAACGATGTAGGTGTTTGTAGTGGTTCTGATATGGTTTGGCTTGGAAAGGTTTGTTTGCCTGGTCATATACAGTCGATGTGTTGTGCATTGAAGTCCACAAGCAAAGGGAAAAGTTGAGAGGAGGAGATCGCCTAGATGCAAGAAGGAATATAATGTGTCTGCTATGAAAGTGAACTGTGTTTACATGTGATCAGGGATTTATTAATTCCACCGATTCTGTTGAAAAATGTTTCTTAAACAGAAGAAAATGGAACAAAACAGGGATAAACATACCTACATTTGTCCAATATAAACTCTTGTTTTCAATTGTTAGACTAATGATTAAAACCTAGATCAGCAAGATGCAGGCAAGTGTCACTGTCTTTAAATATATCACTGTCTGTCACCTCCAATTTCTATTACTACCTGTGTGCACCTACGTTGTAAACTGTCATTCATAATCTAGGTTATAGCAACATCATGATGGGTTGAGTGTAATGTAGTAGCCTAAACGTATCAATGTTAAATTGAACTTGGTGAATGGAATATGAATGACAATCATCCAGTATGCTGTAAAATAAATAAGGCCATTCTCATGAAAAAAATATAATCATCCTCCCTCATCTTATACAGCACAGACCGCCACTGCCTGTGGTATTATACAAGTTAGCGCATGTACAAGCATAGTGCATAAGCGAAGTACCAAAACACCTTAATATAAGGGAGGGGCATGCAAGCAGATGAGAATTTTGTTGCTGTTGTATTTATTAGGGATCCACTCTTCCTGGGGTCCAAACACATTAAGGCACTCACATCACACATAAAACAAAGTTAAAAGAATACATCATATAGCAATATTACACCACTACATATCTACAATAAAAAATGTATAATACCACAATACAACAATACACAATGAAAGGGAGTGTAGAGTGCGTGTGCTGGTGTGTGTCTGTACCTGTGTCTGTGTATCTCTTCTAAGTCCCTGCTGTACCATAATGTGTATTTTGATCAGTTTTTTAAAATATGATTCTACTGCTTGCATCAGTTACCTAATGTGGATTAGAGTTCCATGTAGTCAGGGATCTATGTATTACTGTGCACCTCCCATAGTCTGTTTTTGACTTGGGGATTGTGAAGAGACCTCTGGTGGCATATCTTGCAAGGTATGCATGGATGTCAGAGCTGTGTGCTAGTAGTTTAAACAGACACCTCGGTGCATTCAGCATGTCAACACATCTGACAAAAACAAGTAGTCATGAAGTCAATCTCTCGTCCAGTTTGAGCCATGAGAGATTTATATACATTTTTTTTAATGTTAGCCCTTTGTGTACATTGAAGGCCGATCAGTGCTGCCCTGTTCTGAGCAAATTGTAATTTTCCCGAGGTCTCTCTTTGTGGCACCTGACAAGACAACTGAACAGTAGTCCAGGTATGACAATACTAGGGCCTTGAGGACCTGCCTTGTTGATAGTGTTGTTAAAGAAGGCGGAGCAGTTATTTATTATGGACAGACCTCTCCCCATCTTAGCTACTGTTGTATCAACATGTTTTGACCATGACAGTTTACAATCCAGGGTTACTCCAGGAAGTTCAGTCACCTCAACTTGCTCAATTTCAACATTATTTATTATAAGATTTAGTTGAGGTTTAGGGTTTAGTGAACTATTTGTCCCAAATACAATGCTTTTATTTTTTGAAATATTTAGGACTAACTTATTCTTTGCCACCCATTCTGAAACTAACTGCAGCTCTTTGTTATGTTGCAGTGATTTTAGTTGCTTTAGTAGCTGACGTGCATTGTGTTGAGTCATCTGCATACATAGACACACTGGCTTTACTCATTAGTAAAGATTGAAAAAAATAAGGGGCCTAGACAGCTGCCCTTGGGAATTCCTGATTCTACCTGGACTATGTTGGAGAGGCTTCCATTAAAGAACACCCTCTGTGTTCTGTTAGATAGGTAACTCTTCATCCACAATACAGTAGGAGATGTAAAGCCCAAACACACGTTTTCCAGCAGCAGACTATGATCGATAATGTCAAAAGCGGCACTGAGGTCTAACAAAACAGACCCCATAATCTTTTTATCATCAATATCTCTCAGCCAATCATCAGTGTAAGTGCCCTGCTTGTTGAATGTCCTTATCTATAAGCATGCCTGAAAGTCTGTTATATCTGGTCAAACACATTTTTTTCAAAATGTTTACTAAGAGTTGGTAACAGGCTGATTGATTGACTATTTAAGCCAGTAGAGGGGGCTTTACTATTCTTGGATAGCTGAATGACTTTTGCTTCCCTCCAGGCCTGACAGCACACACTTCTGGTAGGCTTAGATTTGAAGATATGGCAAATAGGGATGGCAATATTGTCCGCTATTATCCTCAGTCATTTTTCATTCAAGTTGTCAGACCCCGGTGGCTTGTCATTGTTGATAGACAACAATATTTTTTTTTACCTACTCCACACTCACTTTATGGAATTCAAAATTACAATGCTTGTTTTTCATAATTTAATCAGTATATATCCTTGGATGTGTAGTGTCAACGTCAGCGTTTGTTGCTGGCATGTCATGCCTAAGTTCAATAAATTATGGAGCTGAGTTTGCCTTTTGAAATCAAATTTAATTTCAGGTGCTCCAACGCTTTGCACAATCATTCTTAATATAATTTATCTTTGTTTCATAGTATAGTTTCTTTTTTTAAATTCCGTTTAGTCACACGATTTCTCCATTTGCAGTACGTTTGCTAATTGTTTCTGCAGCCAGATTATTTGCCATTCCTTTTGCCTTATCCCTCTTTTCTCAACCTTTTAACAAGGCTAGTCAGTTAAGAACAAATTCTTATTTACAATATTTAAATCACCCAGAAAATGTATCTCTCTGTTCATATCACATACATCATCAAGGATATCACACATATCTATTCATTTGGCTAGGATGGAAGAAATATATAGTAAAACCTGAAAAATGTAGAATGTAACCCTGACAACCCTCCCCTATTTTGGACCTCCTCCCCCATGTGGCACCTTCACCGATGCCCATATGATGAAAGGCACTAAGTTCATGATTATGGCTATTCAAATGCCTGGCAACAGGTGATTTTTCATTGTGGTTTCTAATGGAGCTTTTATATGCTCACAAATCTTTGTCTTAAGTTCCTGTTTGGTCTCACCCACATAATAAAAGTTACAGGAACACTTAAGAACATATACAACATATTTCGTTTTAGAGGATATTGTTCCTCAAACCTTTAACCTCTCATCCGAATGGGGATGGATTAGAGAGTTCTTCAAAGATAGATATATTGGATAGAACGCTTGGGCACCCTTGCCCCAGCATATCTCAATGCGGAATTCTCATTTTTTTGTTTTTTTGTAGAAGGATATAAATATGTAGGTCGAAAATACACTCCAAACATTTAGTCTATGACATCAGAATGTGTCTTTATTGTGTGTTTGTGTATATACACTGAGTGTATAACATACTAGGAACACATGCTCTTTCCATGACAGACTGACCGGGTGAATCCAGGTGAAAGCTATGATCCCTTATTGATGTCACTTATTAAATCCACATCAATCATTATTCATGATTCATTTAGGATTATTCATAATGTAGTGTTTAGAAATATATTCTATTCTTATTTACAATGTAAAAAATTACACAATTCATGATTTACCATTCACAAAATAATCAGAGCACAAAATAATCTGAAACACAACCAAAATGAACTGCAAATGCATCCAACAAGTTTGTAGAGTCAGACCCTTGAGGTAGTCATTGCGTGCTAGGAATATGGGACCAAATACTAGGGGTGTCAGTCATTTTGATCCAAACCTTTTTGAGAAAAAAATCTATTGCTTGTTAAACAAACTATCTTTCCGTGAGCAATTGCATTAGTATAAAATAATATAATTCCATTTTTTTTGAGCATACAACATAGGTCAGTATTTGAATTGTTTATTTAATACATTCATTATTGCTCATCTTTATCAAGGCTGTCAATAAATTTGGACCCCACTATATGTCATGTGGCCTGAAACTCCTGGTTTACAGGCCACATCAGGCCTGCAAGTCACATTATGCTAGCTTGCAAAGTGATATGTAAGTTCTGTTGGAATTCTGCCAGAGTTAGGATATTGAACAATAATACTTTTTACTCACCCACAACCTGCATTCAGAATGACTGTCTGTGTTTATGAACATTGATAACGGAGGCAACCTAAACCATTTAAACTACAATAACCATTTTATTAAGGGTTCATAAGTAAGCATTTCCTGCTGTTTTCGACGCAAGTGACAAATAACATTTGATTTGATTTGACAACAATAACCTTGTGAAATACTGCATAGATTTCCTTTTACTTGTATTAATAGTGTCTGCTGGACTGGTAAGAGCAGTGGTGAGGTGTCTGCATTAATTAAGGTAATAATGAATGAGTGCAACAATAATTACAGGCAGAGTGCTGAGTGTACAAACCATTAGGACCACCTTTCTAATAATAAGTTGCACCCCCTTTTCCCTCAGAACTGCCTCAATTTGTCAGAGCATGAACTCTACAAGGTGTCAAAAGCGTTCCACAGGGATGCTGGCCCATGTTGACTCCAATGCTTCCCACAGTTGTGTCAAGTTGGATGTATGTCCTTTGGGTGGTGGACCATTCTTAATACACATGGGAAACTGTTGAGCATGAAAATCCCAGAAGTGTTACATTTCTTGACACAATCAAACCGGTGCACCTGGTACCTACTACCATACCCCATTCAAAGTAACTTAAAACTTCTTCGGGATCAGTGTCCCTTCCACAGGATGGTTGAGCTAACTTAGGCTAATGCGATCAGCATGAGGTTGTAAGTAACAAGAACATTTCCCAGGACATAGACATATCTGATATTGGCAGAAAGCTTAAATTCTTGTTAATTACAGTGAAAGAATACCATGATATTGTCTAAGGAGAGTACACCATTTTAAACATGAAAAGTTATAAACAAATTAGGCACATTTGGGCAGTCTTGACACTAAATTTTGAACAGAAATGCAATGGTCTAAAACTTTGCACATACACTGCTTCCATCTAGTGGCCAAAATCTGAATTGCACCTGGGCTGAAAAAATACATTATGGCCTTTCTCATACATTTCAAAGATGATGGTACAAAGAAAATACAAAAAAACAGTTGCTTTTTTCTTTGCATTATATTTTACCAGATCGAATGTGTTATATTCTCTTACATTAATTTTACATTTCCACAAACGTCTAAGTGTTTCAAATGGTATCAAGACTATGCATATCCTTGCTTCCAAGCCTGAGCTTCAGGCAGTTAGATTTATGTCATTTTAGGCGAAAATTTAAAAAAAGGGGTGGATCCTTAACCAACAATGCAGAGTTTTAAAAAAGTAAGTAAGAAATTATTGCTCAATAAACTAAAGGAAAAATAGTAACCCAATAAAGTAACAATAATGAGGCTATATACAAGGGGTACAGAGTCAATTTGCAGGGGTACGGGTTAGCTGAGGTAATATGTCAAGGTCACCTAAAAAAAAGTTTGGGAACACTTAGAAGTGTCCTTGAATCGAACCCACAAATGCTGATGCTCTAGATACTCAACTCGTCTAAAGAAGGCCAGTTTTATTGCTGGTTTAATCAGGACAACAGTTTTCAGCTGTGCTAACATAATTGCAAAAGGGTTTTCTAATGATCAATTACTTTTAAAATTATAAACTTAGATTAGCTAACACAATGTGCCATTGGACCACAGGAGTGATGGTTGCTGATAATGTACATCTATGTAGATATTCCATAACAAATTTGACGTTTCCAGCTACTATAGTGATTCACAACATTAACAATGTCTACACTGTATTTCTGATCAAGGACATTTCTAAGTGACCCAAACTTTTGAATGGTAGTGTAGGTAGGGGTAAAGTCACCATGCACAGAAAATAAACAGAGAGTAGCAGCAGCGTGTGAAAAAATGTGAATGTGTGTGCATGTACCGGACGCAAGACAGACTGGTAGAGATACCTACTGCAAACCTCATCCTCTACATGCAACACCCGTTCTGCCAGTCACATTCTGTTAAAGGTCCCCAAAGCATAGTCCCCGTCCCCTCAGGAGGCCTTTGGCCTCTTGGTAGGCCGTCTTTGTAAGTAAGAATAATATAATAATGTGTGTGTGTGTGTGTGTGTGTGTGTGTGTGTGTGTGTGTGTGTGTGTGTGTGTGTGTGTGTGTGTGTGTGTGTGTGTGTGTGTTGGAGTGTGAGTTCAGGGTTAGAGTCCAGTCAGTGTACATTGATCGTGTGCAAGAGAGTCAGTGCAGAAAATATTGATAAATGAGAATAAAACAAGGGGGTCAATGTAAATAGTGTGAATAGCCATTTGATTAACTGTTCAGCAGTCTTATGGCTTGGGGGTAGAAGCTGTTCAGGAGCCTTTTGGTCCCAGACTTAACACACCGGTACCATTGCCGTTTGATAGCAGAGAGAATAGCCTATGAGTTTGGTGGCTGGAATCTTTGACAATTTTTATGGCCTTCCTCTGACACCGCTTGTTATAGAGGTCCTTGATGGCAGGAAGCTCGGCACCAGTGATGTTCCCTCTGTAGCGCCTATGATTGAATGCCGTGCAGTTGCCATACCAATCGGTGATGCAACCAGTCAGGATGCTCTCGATGCTGCAGCTGTAGAACTTTTTGAGGATCTGAGGACCCATGCCAAATCTTTTCAGCCTCCTGAGGGGGAATATGCGTTGTCGTGCCCTCTTCACGACTGTCTTGGTGTGTCTGGACCCTGATAGGTCCTTAGTGATGTGGACATCAAGGAACTTGAAGCTCTCGACCCGCTCCGCTACAGCCCCACTCCACTCGGCCCTCCTTTTCCTGTAGTCCATGATCAGCTCTTTTGTCTTGCTCGTGTTGAGGGAGAAGTTGTTGTCCTTGCACCACACTGCCAGGTCTCTGACCTCCTCCCTATATGCTGTCTCGTCTGTGATCAGGCCTACCAACGTCATGTCCATGTCATTTGAGTATAGCCTGTAGATCTGGAATACCCATTTGGTAAAGAAATGGAATTAGTTAATTCCATGATAAATGATACAAACAAAATGATAGTATTGATAGGAAATAATGCAGTAAATCCGAGAGCCGAACCTACAGTTTTTGAGAGATTGGTTTTCTGAAAATGTCACTGAATCCTTTGTGGATGTGGGTGTTTTCAGCTGTAAAACACTGCCTGTTCCTCCTTTTGATCTAATTTGGGATTTCTTAATTATCATCGTTTTAACTGTGATATTTCACTGCTTTTTGCCGAGTTAAATAAAGGTAATAATTTGTGTGTGTGGCATCAATATGCATGCATGTGTGTGTGTGTGTGTGTGTGTGTGTGTGTGTGTGTGTGTGTGTGTGTGTGTGTGTGTGTGTGTGTGTTGGAGTGTAGGTGTAGTATGTGTGAGTGCAGAGTTAGTGTCAGTCAGTGTATATTGAGCCTGTGCAAGAGTCAGTGCAAAACATATTAACAAATGATAATAAAATAAGGGGGTAAATGCAAATGATAGAATTGATGGGAAGTTGGAAATCATGCAGTAATTCCGAGAGCCTAGCCTATAGTTATTGAGAGATTGGTTTTCTGAAAAGTATTGAATGAGAAATATTTGTTTGCAAAAAGATCCTGACACTGAAACCTTTGTGGAAGTGGGTGTTTTCCGCTGTAAAATACTGCCTGTTCCTCCCTTTGATCTAATTCTGGATTCCTACAGCAGCCTCACTCTCCTAATTATCATCATTTTTCACTTAAGTGTGATCTTTCCCTGCTTTAGGCAGCAAGCCATTTATTTTGATGAAAATGTTGAATGAGACAAAAACATATTTGACAGCTGCCATCTTCCAGGTGTCTCTCCATCTTGTAGCCCATGTGCTGCCTTTTGATCTCCATCTCGATGATTGTTGAGAGAAAATAGCTGCTACGATATTGAAGTTATTGTTTTTTTTAATCTACTTGTTCTGCTTTAAATGTGTTTGAAGAAAAACACAGATGAAATGGAATAGAAAAGAAGGCTTGTAAATGCATGTCATATAATCAGAGAGGAAGAGAGAGAGAGAATCTACTTTTAAGCAACAGCAAAGAGAAGTTGAAAATGTACACCTGTTGAAAAAGAAAACCCTTACACCTAATGCAAAAAAATCCACTGTGACAAAGTGAAGTGACTCACAGCGGACGGCAGGAGTTGGGTGCTGGGCTGCTGAAAAACAACTTCCTGCAATGTTAAATGACATTTTAAGGGGGGCTGTTCTGATTGACAATTGGAAAACAGGGAGGGGTTGGGTTGTGGGTTGAGCAATGCTCCTGCCTTTTAAGTACGTCACTCATTGAGGGAGTTCGATTAAGCTGAACCGGCAATTGCCCGTGACATGATCCGTCAAAAGCGGTAAGGGAGGAGCGTGAGCGCCCTTCAACAAGGCAGCACGATGCATCGTTCAGAAATATAAGATATGTGTTTGAACCAGTTTTCATTAGGAAGGCAGAAAAAAGCATTTTTATCTGAAGCAATCACGTTTGTATGTGAAAACATTTACAATCCTGCTGCTGTGTTTAACATTATGTTTTGAGCCGACTTCACCGTTGGCCAAAACGTGGCATCAGGCTTACGTCCTGGAGGCAAGCCCGGTTCCAAAACACAATGCAATCAACACTAACCTGGCTCACCCGGGGCAGGCCTGGGGCATTAACCGAATCCCACCACCGCTTCAAGCCACACCTCGCCACACCCACCAAACAGAGAAAACACACCTCAAAGACTGTTCAAGAATGTTGAAGACTGTTTTTGGGGAAATGTGTCTTTCAGTACAAGCGTCACGCAATGTAGTAAACCTTCAGTTTAAGTCAGGTGTATTATGTACAGCAAGGAGTTCAGCAGCCGACTTGAAAATGAGTTCAGGGTTAATCGGAAAAGTTCTAGAATAAACTGTCACGCAAACATTTCAGTTGAAAGATTTGGAAAACCATAGACAATCAATCAACAATATAATAATACTTTTAGTACACATATTTATCTTTAATTTTCAATCTGTTTATACTATGCGATTAGACAGGTTCAGAATTCATTTGAAACATCACAGCACAGTTGAAAAATAAATGCCACATCGAAATCATAATAGGGTGGTTTACAGAGATAGGTGGGATGGACTGAGAATAGCTGAGGGGTGGGTTTAAAAGCTTATGTTCTATAATAGTTATGACTGAAAACACGATTTATAATGCATAAGTACTATCTATCTAGAAGTAATGTACACTACATGACCAAAAGTATGTGGACACCTGCTAGTCAAACATCTCATTCCACTAGAAGTTGGAACATTGCTGCGGGGACTTGCTTCCCATCATCCACTAGAGCATTAGTGAGGTCGGGTACGAATATTGGGCGATTAGGCCTGGCTCGCAGTCGGCATTCCAATTCATCCCAAAGGTGTTCGATGGGGTTGAGGTCAGGGCTCTGTGCAGGCCAGTGAATTTCTTCCACACTGATCTCGACAAACCATTTCTGTATGGACCTCACTTTGTGCATGGGGGCATTATCATGCTCAAACAGGAAAGGGCCTTCCCCAAACTGTTGCCACAAAGTTGGAAGCACAGAATGGTCTAGAATGCCATTGTATGCTGTAGCATTAAGATTTCCCTTCACTGGAACTAAAGGGCCTAGCCTGAACCATGAAAAACAACCCCAGATCATTTTTCCTCCTCCACCAAACTTTACAGTTGTCTCTTTGCATTTGGGCAGGAAGCGTTCTTCTGGCATTCGCAAAACCCAGATTTGTCCTTCAGACTGTCAGATGGTGAAGCTTGATTCATCACTTTACACCACTCCAGCTGACGCTTGGTGATCTTAGGCTTGTTTGCGGCTGCTCACCCATGGAAGCTCCTGACGTTGCTTCCAGTGACAGTTTCAAACTCGTTAGTAAGAGTTTCAGACAATTTTTACATGCTACGTCCTTCAGCACTCGGGGGAACCATTCTGTGAACTTGTGTGGCCTACCACTTCGCGGCTGAGCCATTGTTGTTCCTAGATGTTCCCTATTCACAATAACAGCACTTACAGTTGACAGCTCTAGCAGGGCAGACATTTTAAGAACTGACTTGTTGGAAAGGTGGCATCCTAGTACGCCGACTTCGAGCCAGGCCTAATCGCCCAACATCTGTGCCCAACAGTAATGCTCTTGTGGCTGAATGGAAGCAAATCTCCGCAACAATAGCAATAGCTAGACAATCAAATGAATGCAATAAGGGTTGAACATGCATTCATTTAATGTCATAGGTTTGTAATAGGCTTGTTAAAGCTATTTCTTCACTTTTATATGTTATAGTATCCCGGGCCACCAACAGCTATGACAGAGACATATTGCTGCTTTCTAGGAGTAGAATTGAATAGCAAATCAATGTATTTCAATACATAAGTCGGCAAGAATGGCTTTAATTGTATACATGAATGTGAATAGTGTAGTGGTCCACATTGATTTCCATTCAAACACAGTATTTCTCAGACTTCTCACATAACATAACCCGAGTAAAGATAGTGGTGTCTCTTATGACAACTCAATGTAGACTTATTCTCTAAGTGACACAAATGTCAGACGTCATTGGAGCATTTTTTCTGTCTGCTGGCCTATGAGTTTCTTACAATCCTGCAATTGTTACCATGCTTTTCAAGTCGGAGCTGACTGTATCCCTTTCTGTTGCTGAGTCCCTCTGAGACATTAAGTAAGGAAAGCCACGCAGGAGGCCTGGGCTGATGGGCGATCAATGGAGTACACAGGGTTTTATAAGTGGCCCTTTTCCACATCACAGTGGTTCATCCCTGCAGACGGCTGCATCTCTTGACCGCAATGCTTTTGCCCGTCAGGTCTCATGCCGTATCTCTTTCCCTTCACCAGGTTCTTGATGCAGTCAGTGCTTTTAAATGGGGACCTTTGAAAGGTTAGTCACTCCTGGTAGCACAATAACTGCTTTGTGTTGGACTAGACCGGAGGCAGGATTGTGTACTCTCGCTGATTCACTCTTCTTGGTAGATTTTTGGGCAATTTTTTATTTTTGGGCAATTTTCCAAGAAACTTAGTCATTTTGGGATTTTAATATTCATCAATTTCATGTAATGTTGTGACGAGTTGTCACATCACATCTTGATAAATGAACCTGAATGTTATATAGTTCACATAATATGATATTTTCTGACTAAAATAAATTGTCATATGCTCGGTAACAGGTGTGCAGAATACAATGCAGAATACAATGCAGAATACAATGAATAATAATAAAAAATGATTATAATAATAGAACAGAAATAGTAACACAAAGACTAAATACACAATGAGCAATGATAGCATGGCTATATACGTACATGGGGTTGAATCTGTAGTTCCTTAAAGCATGGTGTTGAACTAATAGTTCGACAAAGCTGAAAGCATTCAGGAATACGATTGAATATGATTTAATGTGAGAGCTGGAGTAAATACTCTCTGAACATTCTCTCACAATGTGGCAATCTGTTTCAGGAGTTACGCTACTAACTAGCCCCCCCAAAGTTATAATGGCTTCATTCCATTAGGCTTGAGAATAACGTCTCCAGTCTCCTGCAGGGCATGCAGGTGTTAGGATCCGGTCCAACTGACTCAACACACCTCACCGCAATAACTAGCATGGTCTTGTCAAAGGCCAGAGGACCTTGGTTCTTGCCTTCCAGGCTGGGTATTGAAGAGCACTGAGCTAGATAATAAGTCTAACTGGAGTTTAGGGTAAAGAGATTGGAGTGTTAGTGTGAGCTCGATGGTGCATGCATTCGCGGTATCCTCGTGTGGATGTGGAAACATGTGCACGTTTTCTTTCGGTTGTTGTGCCAGTTCCAGTCCCTTCAGAAAGTATTCACACCCCTTGAGTTTTCCACATTTTGTTGTGTTACAGCCTGCATTTAAAATATATTGAATTCAGATTTTGTGTCATTGGCCTATACACAATAGCCCATAATGTCAAAGTGAAACTATGTTTAAAAAAATATATGTTTACAAATGAATGAAAAGCTGAAATGTCTTGAGTCAATAAGTATTTGACCCCTTTGTTATGGCAAACCTAAATATGTTCGGAGTAATTAACATGTCATATGGACTCACTCTGTGTGCAATAATAGTTTTTAACATGATTTTTAATTTACACTTCCTATCTGTACCCCACACATACAATGACTCTATTTTTAAGGTGCCTCGGTCGAGCAGTGAATTTCAAACACAGATTCAACCACAAAGACCAGGGAGGTTTTCCAATGCCTCACAAAGAAGGGTACCTATTGGTAGATGGGTAAAAAAAAGCAGGCATTCAATATCCCTTCGAGCATGGTGAAGTTATGAATTACACTTTGGATGGTGTATCAATACACTAAGTCACTACAAACATACAGGTGTTCTTACTAACTCAGTTGCCAGAGAGGAAGAAAACTGTTAAGGGATTTCTCCATGAGCCCAATGATGACTTTACTTTACTGCCTTTGAAGTAATATCGCTATGGGTTCACCTGCCTCACCTAAATCCCATTATGTTGGGTTGCTGCTATAGTCTACCAAGTGCTAACAGTCAGTATCTGGATAATATTTGTGAGGTGCCTGATAATGTATGTGATATCAATAGAAAGGTATATTTTCTGGGTGAACTAAATATTGACTGGCTTTCATCAAGCTGCCCTCTTAAGAAAAAGCTTCAAACTATAACTAGTGCCTGCAGCCTGATTCATATTCTCAGTCAACACATCCAGGATATTTACAAAAAGCACAGGAATAGAATCATCCACATTGATCACAATTTACTAATGCTGCAGAAATCTGCTCTAAAGCAGTATTGAAATCCATCAGATATAGTGATCGTAGTACCAACCATATCAAGAAAAACCAAAGTTCCAATGGCTGGACCTAATATAGAGTATACTGTTAATTGGTCATACAATATATTTTTTTGTGATTTCTATATTGAAAATTTGCTGGTCTGTGGTGTGTAATGAGGAGCAACCAGATGCTGCACTTGACACATTTATGAAATTGCTTATTCCAGTTACTAATAAGCATTCACCCATTAAGAAAATGATTGTATAAACAGTTAAATCCCCATGTACTGATGAGGAATTTAAAAAAAATGTATAATTGAGAGGGATGAGGCCAAAGGAATGGCAAATAAGTCTAGCTGCACAGCCAATTGTAAATTGAGAACTCAAGTGACTAAACGTAACAAAAAGAAGAGACTGTAATATGAAACAAACATACATGGTATAAAAATGATAGTAAAAAGCTTTGGAGCATCTTCAATTAAATGTTGGGCTAAAAGGCGAACTCGGTCCCAACATTCATTGAATCAAATGGCTTATTCATCACAAAACCCACTGATATGGCCAACTACTTTATTGATTTTTTCATTGGCAAGATTAGCAGACTTAGGAATGACATGCCAACAACCAATTCTGAACCTACACATCCATGCATAACTGATCAAATTATGAAAGATAAGCACTGTCATTTTTAAATCAGTAAAGAGGTGAAAAAAATAATTGTTGTCTATTAACGATTTCCGGTTCCGGGTTGGAGCGAGCGGTCGCATCTACACTTCGGTCCGCAGGTAGTATAACTTTTCATTACATTTCATTATAGTACAACGGTTTGATTTGTCTAATCTTAGCAATTTCTTCTTAGCTAGCTACATAGCCGTCTTTGTATCAAAGATAATTGCGTAATTATCGTATTTCGTCGTCCTAACGTAGTCTACACTGCTTTCTGCCCAGCAGCTAGCTAACGTCCACTAGCACAGCAGCTAGCTAACGTCCACTAGCACTGTAGAAACTATTACACTCAACGACTCGATTAGTGTAGTGTTAGCTAGCTACATAGTTGTCTTTGCTGATCGTATTTTGTCGTCCTAACGTAGTCTACACTGCTTTCTGCCCAGCAGCTAGCTAACGTCCACTAGCACAGCAGCTAGCTAACGTCCACTAGCACTGTAGAAACTATTACACTCAATGACTCGATTAGTGTAGTGTTAGCTAGCTACATAGTTGTCTTTGCTGTCTTCGTATCCAAGGTAATTGTGTAGCTTAGAGTGTGTAGACTTAGAGTGATTATCTTAATTTACCGAGGTTAGCTAGCCAGCTATTTGTCGTCCTTAACGTAGGAGTCACTGCTAGCTAGCTAGCCAACAGCTAGCCAACGTCTTCCGAATTGAACTTCAACAACCCGGTCAACATTCCGCCTCGCTCCACAGGTAGTATCACATTTTCATTTCACTTCATTACAGTACAACGGTTTGATTTGTTTGATCGTAGCTAGCTAGCTACTTAGCCGTCTTTGTATCTAAGACAATTGTGTAGTCTGGAGCGATTTTCTAGGTTAGCTAGCCAGCTATTGTCGTTCTTTTAACGTAACGTTACGTAATCAACACTGCTAGCTAGCCAGCTAGCCCCCGAATAGCAGCACTGTAGAAACTATTACACTCGACGGAACGACTTGATTAGTGTAGTGTCAACAACGTAGCCACTGCCAGCTAGCCTACTCCAGCAGCACTGTATCATTTCAATCATTTTAGTCAATAAGATTCTTGCTACGTAAGCTTAACGTTCTGAACATTCGATAAGTGTAGTCCACTTGTCATTCCAATCTCCTTTGCATTAGCGTAGCCTCTTCTGTAGCCTGTCAACTATGTGTCTATCTATCCCTGTTCTCTCCTCTCTGCACAGACCATACAAACGCTCCACACCGCGTGGCCGCGGCCACCCTAATCTGGTGGTCCCAGCGCGCACGACCCACGTGGAGTTCCAGGTCTCCGGTAGCCTCTGGAACTGCCGATCTGCGGCCAACAAGGCAGAGTTCATCTCAGCCTATGCCTCCCTCCAGTCCCTCGACTTCTTGGCACTGACGGAAACATGGATCACCACAGACAACACTGCTACTCCTACTGCTCTCTCTTCGTCCGCCCACGTGCTCTCGCACACCCCGAGAGCTTCTGGTCAGCGGGGTGGTGGCACCGGGATCCTCATCTCTCCCAAGTGGTCATTCTCTCTTTCTCCCCTTACCCATCTGTCTATCGCCTCCTTTGAATTCCATGCTGTCACAGTTACCAGCCCTTTCAAGCTTAACATCCTTATCATTTATCGCCCTCCAGGTTCCCTCGGAGACTTCATCAATGAGCTTGATGCCTTGATAAGCTCCTTTCCTGAGGACGGCTCACCTCTCACAGTCCTGGGCGACTTTAACCTCCCCACGTCTACCTTTGACTCATTCCTCTCTGCCTCCTTCTTTCCACTCCTCTCCTCTTTTGACCTCACCCTCTCACCTTCCCCCTACTCACAAGGCAGGCAATACGCTCGACCTCATCTTTACTAGATGCTGTTCTTCCACTAACCTCATTGCAACTCCCCTCCAAGTCTCCGACCACTACCTTGTATCCTTTTCCCTCTCGCTCTCATCCAACACTTCCCACACTGCCCCTACTCGGATGGTATCGCGCCGTCCCAACCTTCGCTCTCTCTCCCCCGCTACTCTCTCCTCTTCCATCCTATCATCTCTTCCCTCTGCTCATACCTTCTCCAACCTTTCTCCTGATTCTGCCTCCTCAACCCTCCTCTCTTCCCTTTCTGCATCCTTTGACTCTCTATGTCCCCTATCCTCCAGGCCGGCTCGGTCCTCCCCTCCCGCCCCGTGGCTCGACGACTCACTGCGAGCTCACAGAACAGTGCTCCGGGCAGCCGAGCGGAAATGGAGGAAAACTCGCCTCCCTGCGGACCTGGCATCCTTTCACTCCCTCCTCTCTACATTTTCCTCCTCTGTCTCTGCTGCTAAAGCCACTTTCTTCCACTCTAAATTCCAAGCATCTGCCTCTAACCCTAGGAAGCTCTTTGCCACCTTCTCCTCCCTCCTGAATCCTCCTCCCCCTCCCCCTCCTCCCTCTCTGCAGATGACTTCGTCAACCATTTTGAAAAGAAGGTCGACGACATCCGATCCTCGTTTGCTAAGTCAAACGACACCGCTGGTTCTGCTCACACTGCCCTACCCTGTGCTCTGACCTCTTTCTCCCCTCTCTCTCCAGATGAAATCTCGCTTCTTGTGACGGCCGGCCGCCCAACAACCTGCCCGCTTGACCCTATCCCCTCCTCTCTTCTCCAGACCATTTCCGGAGACCTTCTCCCTTACCTCACCTCGCTCATCAACTCATCCCTGACCGCTGGCTACGTCCCTTCCGTCTTCAAGAGAGCGAGAGTTGCACCCCTTCTGAAAAAACCTACACTCGATCCCTCCGATGTCAACAACTACAGACCAGTATCCCTTCTTTCTTTTCTCTCCAAAACTCTTGAACGTGCTGTCCTTGGCCAGCTCTCCCGCTATCTCTCTCAGAATGACCTTCTTGATCCAAATCAGTCATGTTTCAAGACTAGTCATTCAACTGAGACTGCTCTTCTCTGTATCACGGAGGCGCTCCGCACTGCTAAAGCTAACTCTCTCTCCTCTGCTCTCATCCTTCTAGACCTATCGGCTGCCTTCGACACTGTGAACCATCAGATCCTCCTCTCCACCCTCTCCGAGTTGGGCATCTCCGGCGCGGCCCACGCTTGGATTGCGTCCTACCTGACAGGTCGCTCCTACCAGGTGGCGTGGCGAGAATCTGTCTCCTCGCCACGCGCTCTCACCACTGGTGTCCCCCAGGGCTCTGTTCTAGGCCCTCTCCTATTCTCGCTATACACCAAGTCACTTGGCTCTGTCATAACCTCACATGGTCTCTCCTATCATTGCTATGCAGACGACACACAATTAATCTTCTCCTTTCCCCCTTCTGATGACCAGGTGGCGAATCGCATCTCTGCATGTCTGGCAGACATATCAGTGTGGATGACGGATCACCACCTCAAGCTGAACCTCGGCAAGACGGAGCTGCTCTTCCTCCCGGGGAAGGACTGCCCGTTCCATGATCTCGCCATCACGGTTGACAACTCCATTGTTTCCTCCTCCCAGAGCGCTAAGAACCTTGGCGTGATCCTGGACAACACCCTGTAGTTCTCAACTAACATCAAGGCGGTGGCCCGTTCCTGTAGGTTCATGCTCTACAACATCCGCAGAGTACGCCCCTGCCTCACACAGGAAGCGGCGCAGGTCCTAATCCAGGCACTTGTCATCTCCCGTCTGGATTACTGCAACTCGCTGTTGGCTGGGCTCCCTGCCTGTGCCATCAAACCCCTACAACTCATCCAGAACGCCGCAGCCCGTCTGGTGTTCAACCTTCCCAAGTTCTCTCACGTCACCCCGCTCCTCCGCTCTCTCCACTGGCTTCCAGTTGAAGCTCGCATCCGCTACAAGACCATGGTGCTTGCCTACGGAGCTGTGAGGGGAACGGCACCGCAGTACCTCCAGGCTCTGATCAGGCCCTACACCCAAACAAGGGCACTGCGTTCATCCACCTCTGGCCTGCTCGCCTCCCTACCACTGAGGAAGTTCAGTTCCCGCTCAGCCCAGTCAAAACTGTTCGCTGCTCTGGCCCCCCAATGGTGGAACAAACTCCCTCACGACGCCAGGACAGCGGAGTCAATTGCCACCTTCCGGAGACACCTGAAACCCCACCTCTTCAAGGAACACCTAGGATAGGATAAGTAATCCTTCTCACCCCCCTCCCCCTTAATGATTTAGATGCACTATTGTAAAGTGGCTGTTCCACTGGATGTCAGAAGGTGAATTCACCAATTTGTAAGTCGCTCTGGATAAGAGCGTCTGCTAAATGACTTAAATGTAAATGTAAAATTAACATGAGCCACCTGGGTCTGACAACTTGGATGGAAAATTACTCAGGATGATAGCGGACGATATTGCAACTCCTATTTGCAATCTCTACAATTTAAGCCGACAGGAAAGTGTGTGCCCTCAGGCCAGAAGGGAAGCAAAATTAATTCCGCTACCCAAGAATAACAAAGCACTGTTTACTGACTCAAACAGCTAACCAATCAGCCTGTTACCAACCATTAGTAAACTTTAGAGACAAAAATGATGTTTGACCAGATATACTGCTATTTCACAGTAATCAAATTAACAGATTTGCATAAGACAAATGACTGAGAGACTGTTATAATAAAAAGATTGTGGGATCTGTTTTCAGTGCAGCTTCTGACATTATCAATCATAATCTGCTTCTGGAGATACATACAGTACCAGCCGATAATTGTGAAGACATCACAACTATGAAATAATACATATGGAATCAAGCAGTAACCAAAAAAGTGTTAAACAAATCAAAATATATTTTATATTTGAAATTCTTCAAAGTAGCCACCCTTTGCCTTGATGACAGCTTTGCCCACTCTTGACATTCTGTCATGAGGTAGTCACCTGGAATGCATTTCAATTAACAGATGTGCCTTCTTAAATTTAATTTGTGGAATTTCTTTCCTTCTTAATGCATTTGAGCCAATTAGTTGTATTGTGACAAGGTCGGGGTGGTATACAGAAGATCATTTGGTAAAAGACAAAGTCCATATTATAGAAAGAACAGTTCAAATAAGCAAAGAGAAATGACAGTCCATCATTAAGGTCAATCAATCCGGATAATTTGAAGAACTTTGAACGTTTCTTCAAGTGCAGTCGCAGAAACCGTCAAGAGCTATGATGAAACTGGCTCTGCATAGGTCCGCCATAGGAAAGGAATACCCAGAGTAACCTCTGCTGCAGAGGATAAGTTCATTAGAGTTAACTGCACCTCAGATTGCAGCCCAAATAAATGCTTCACGGAGTTCAAGTAACAGACACATCTCAACATCAACTGTTCAGAGGAGACTGTGTGAATGGCTTTTGTGGTCGAATTGCTGCAAAGAACCCACTACTAAAGGATACCAATAATAAGAAGAGACTTGCTTGAGCCAAGAAACACAAGCAATGGACATTAGACTGTTGGAAATCTATCCTTTGTTCTGATGAGTCCAAATGTGAGATTTTTGGTTCCAACAGCCATGTCTTTGTGAGACGCAGAGTAGGTGAACGGATGATCTCCGCATGTGTGGTTCCCACCAGGAAGCATGGAGGATTAGGTGCGATGGTGTGCGGGTGCTTTGCTCGTGACACCGTCTGTGATGTATTTAGAATTCGAGGCACACTTAACCAGTATGGCTACCACAGCATTCTGCAGAGATATGCCATCCGACCTGGTTTGCGCTTAGTGGGTCTATCATTTGTTTTTCAACAGAACAATGACCAAAAACACACCTCCAGGCTGTGTAAGTGCTATTTGACCAAGGTGAGTGATGGAATGCTGCTTCAGATAACCTGGCCTCCACAATCACCCGACCTCAACCCAAATAAGTTGGTTTGGGATGAGTTGGACCGCAGAGTGAAGGAAAAGCAGCAAATGTTGGTAATTCCTTCAAGACTATTGGAAAAGCATTCCTCATGAAGCTGGTTGAGAGAATGCCAAGAATGTGCAAAGGCAAAGGGTGGATACTTTGAAGAATCTAAAATTTAAAATGTATTTTATATTAGCTTCCACATGTGTTATTTCATAGTTTTGAAATCTTCACTATTATTCTACAATGTAGAAAATTGTAAAAATAAAGAAAAACCCTTGAATGAGTTGGTGTGTCCAAACATTACTGTATGTGTGATGGCTTTGCATCCCATATATTGTGGTTCAATGAGGGTGTTCTTTAATGGAAGCTTCTCCAACACAATCCAGGTATTCCCTAAGGCAGCTGTCTAAGGCCACTTATTTAAAAATATCTTTACGAATGACCCTGGCTCTGAGTACAGCCTGAGTGTCTATGTATGCGGATGAATCAACACTATACACGGCAGCTACCACACCAAGTGCAATCACTGTTTCAGAATGGGTGGCAAGAAATAAGTTTGTCCTAAATATTTCAAAATCTAAAAGCATTGTATTTGGGACAAATCATTCACTAAACCCTAAACCTCTTGTCATGAATAATTTGGAAATTTAGCAAATTAAGTAACCCTGATTTGTAAACTGTCACGGTCAAAACATATTGATGCAACAGTAGCTAAGATGGGGAGAGTTGTGTCCATAATAAAGCGCTGCTCTACTTTCTAACATTGCTATCAACAAGGTAGGTCCTACAGGCCCTCGTTTTGTCACACCTGGATTACAGTCGTGTGGTCAGGTGCCACAAAGAGGGATAGGAAAACTGCAATTGGCCCAGAAGAGGGCCAATTGTTTGTCAGAAATTTCGACATGCTGTATTCACCGATCTGTCTGTTTAAACTACTGTACGAGCACACAGCTCAGACATACATGCATACCCCACAAGACATGCCACCAGAGGTCTCTTTACAGTCCCCAAGTCCAGAACAGACTATGGGAGGCGCATAGTACTACATAGAGTTATGACTGCGTGGAACTCTATTCCATATCAAATTACTCATGCTAGAAGTAAAATCAGACAAACAGATAAAAATACCTCTTGTGGAATACCTCTGTGAAGAGACACACACAGGCACAGACACACGCATACACATACACATTATAACATATGCACTATACACACACGTACACTACTGTTCAAAAGTTTGTGGTCACTTAGAAATGTCCTTCTTTTTGAAAGAAAAGCACATTTTTTGTCAATTAAAATAACATCAAATTGATCAGAAATACAGTTTAGACATTGCTAAAAATGACTATTGTAGCTGGAAACGGCAGATGTTTTAATGGAATATCTACATAGGTGTACAGAGGCCCATTATCAGCAGCCATCACTCCTGTGTTCCAATGGCATGTTGTGTGAGCTAATCCAAGTTTATCATTTTAAAAGGCTAATTGATCATTAGAAAACCCTTTTGCAATTATGTTACAACAGCTGAAAACTGTTGTCTGATTAAAGAAGCAATAAAACTGGCCTTCTTTAGACTAGTTGAGCATCTGGAGCATCAGCATTTGTGGGTTTGATGACAGGCGTAAAATGGCCAGAAACAAAGACTTTTCTGAAACTCGTCAGTCTATTCTTGTTCTGAGAAATGACGGCTATTCCATGCGAGAAATTACCAAGAAACTGAAGAGCTCGTACAACACTGTGTACTACTCCCTTCACAGAACAGTGCAAACTGTCTCTAACAAGAATAAAAAGAGGAGTGGGAGGCACCCGTGCACAACTGAGCAAGAGGACAAGTACATTAGAGTGTCTAGTTTGAGAAACAGATGCCTTAGAAGTCCTCAACTGGCAGCTTCATTAAATAATACTTGCAAGACACCAGTCTCAACGTCAACTGTGAAGAGGCGACTCCGGGATGTTGGCCTTCTAGGCAGAGTTCCTCTATCCAGTGACTGTGTTCTTTTACCCATCTTAATATTTTATTTTTATTGGCTAGTCTGAGATATGGCTTTTTCTTTGCAACTCTGCCTAGAAGGCCAACATCCCGGAGTCGCCTCTTCACTGCTGAACTATAACCTAAAACACAAGGCAAAACTAGACTGGAGTTGCTTACCAAGATGCCATAATGACCATAAGTGGCATATTTACAGTTTAGATTTAAATCGGCTTAAAAACCTATGGCTAGACTTGACAGAGCTTGAAGAATAAAAAAATAAAAGTGCAAATATTGTACAATTCAGGTGTGCAAAGGTATTAGAAAGTTACACAGAAAGACTCACAGCTGCCTAAGGTGATTCTAACATGTACAGTGGCAAGAAAAAGTATGTGAACCCTTTGGAATTACTTGGATTTCTGCATAAATTGGTCATAAAATTTGATCTGATCTTCTTCTAAGTCACAACAATAGACACACACAATCTGCTTAAACTAATAACACACAAACAATTGTACATTTTCATGTATTTATTGAAAACACTGTGTAAACATTCACAGTGCAGGGTGGAAAAAGTATGTGAACCCTTGTATTTTATAACTGCTTGACCCTCAGCAATAACCTAAACAGAACATTTTCTGTAGCTGTGGAATCGCCCCGCACAATGATCATGAGCAATTTTGGACCATTTCTCTTTACAAAACTGTTTCAGTTCAGCATTATTCTTGGGATGTCTGGTGTGAACCGCTCTCGAGGTCATGCCACAGCATCTCAATCGGATTGAGGTCAGGACTCTGACTGGGCTCCTCCAGAATGTGTATTTTCATCTGTTGAATCTGTTTTATTTTCATCTCTATACCAGGAGTTTTAGATTCCAGCCACCCTAGTCATAGACTGTTCTCTCTGCTACCACATGGCAAGCGGTACCGGAGCGCCAAGTCTAGGTCCAAGAGGCTTCTAAACAGCTTCTACCCCCAAGCCATAAGACTCCTGATCATTTAGTCAAATGGCTACGCAGACTATTCACATTTCCCCACCTCCCCTCTCCACACCACTGCCACTCACTGTTGTCATCTATGCATAGTCACTTTAATTACATGTACTACATGTACATACTACCTCAACTAACCGGTGCACCCGCACATTGACTCTGTACCGGCACCCCCCTGTATACATTGTTCTTTTTTACTGATCCTCTTTAATTACTTGTACTACATGTACATACTACCTCAATTAACCGGTGCGCCCGCACATTGACTCTGTATCGGCACTCCCCTGTATATATTGTTCTTTTTTACTGCTCCTCTTTAATTACTTGTTACTTTTATCTCTTATTCTTATCCGTTTTTTTTAAAACTGCACTGTCGGTTAGGTGCTCGTAAGTAAACATTTCACTGTAAGGTCTACACCTCTTGTATTTGGCGCACGTGACTAATTTGATTTGAAGCCATTCTGTTGTTGATTTACTTCTGTGTTTTGGGTCGATGTCCCGTTGCATCACCCAAATTCTGTTGAACTTCAATTGGTGGACAGAGCTTTACATTCTCCTGCAAAATGTCTGATAAATTTGGGAATTCATTTTTCCGTTGATGATAGCAAGCTGTCCAGGCCCTGAGGCAGCAAAACAGTCAAAACCATGATGCTCTGTCCACCATACTTTACAGTTGGAATGAGGTCTTGATGTTGGTGTGTGGTGCTTTTTTTCACATGGTGTTGTGTGTTCCTTTCAAACAACTCAACTTTAGTTTAATCTGTGCACAGAATATTTTGGCAATAGCAATGTGGAACATCCAGGTGCTCTTTTGCAAACTTCAGACGTGCAGCAGTGTTGTTTTTTTGGACAGTAGAGGCTTCTTCCGTGGTGTCCTCCCACAAACACCATTCCTGTTTAGTGTTTTACGCATCGTAGACTCTTCAACAGAGATGGTAGAATGTAAGTAATTAGAAGTAATTAGCCTAAAGGTTCACATATTTTTTTTCAACCTACACTGTGAATGTTTAAATGCTGTATTCCAGTGGTTCCCAAGCTTTTTATAGTCCCTTACCCCTTCAAACATTCAACCTCCAGCTGCATACCCCCTCTAGCACCAGGGTCAGCGCAATCTCAAATGTTGTTTTTGCCATCATTGTAAGCCTGCCGCACACACAAAATACGATACATTTATTAAACATAAGAATGAATGTGAGTTTTTGTCACAACCCGGCTCGTGGGAAGTGACAAAGTGCTCTAATAGGACGAGGGCACAAATAATAATAATCAATCATTTTATTCCATATTTAGACATCTTACATATAAAACCTTATTTGCTCGTCAAAAATGGTGAATGACTCACCACAGGTTAATGAGAAGGGTGTTCTTGAAAGGATGCACATAAATATGCATGTTCGGTTGTATTGGAGAGAGTCTCAGTCTTAAATCATTTCCCCCACACAGTCTGTGCCTGTATTTAGTTTTCATGTTAGTGAGGGCCGAGAATCCACTCTTACATAGGTACGTGGTTCCAAAGGGCATGTAACGGCGTTCTTCTTTTGCCGAAAGAGAGTCGGACCGAAATGCAGCGTGTTGGTTACTCATGTTTTTAATAGAACAAATGACGATACATGAAATAACAAAAACAACAAACGGAACGTGAAAAACCTAAACAGCCTGTCTGGTGAACACTAACACAGAGACAGGAACAATCACCCACGAAATACAAAGTGAAAACCAGGCTACCTAAATACGGTTCCCAATCAGAGACAACGAGAATCACCTGACTCTGATTGAGAACCGTCTCAGGCAGCCAAGCCCACACAACACCCCTACTCAGCCGCAATCCCAAATACTACAAACCCCAATACGAAAATACAATACATAAACCCATGTCACACCCTGGCCTAACCAAATAATTAACTAAAACACAAAATACTAAGACCAAGGCGTGACAGAACCCTCCCCCCTAAGGTGCGGACTCCCGAACGCACCTCAAAACCATAGGGTGGGTCCGGGTGGGCGTCTGTCCATGGTGGCGGTTCCGGTTCGGGACGTGGACCCCACTCCATAAATGTCATAGTTCCTCCCCTTCGCGTCCTGGGATGATCCACCCTCGCCGCCGACCATGGCCGAATAGTCCTCACCCAGAACCCCACTGAACTGAGGAGAGCTCGTGACTGAGGGGCAGCTCAGGACTGAGGGGCAGCTCGGGACTGAGAGGCAGCCCAGTACTGAGAGAAAGCCCAATACTGAGAGGAAGCCCAGTACTGAGAAGAAGCCCAGTACAGAGATGAAGCCCAGCCAGGCAGTTGAATCCGGCAGATCCTGGTTGACTGGCGGATCCTGGCTGACTATCAGATCTGGCAGATCCTGGCTGACTGGCGGATCCTGGCTGACTGGCGGATCCTGGCTGACTGGCGGATCTGGAAGAGTCTGGTTGACTGGCAGATTTGGAAGATTCTGGTTGACTGGCAGATCTGGAAGAGTCTGGCTGAATAGCAGATCTGGAAGAGTCTGGCTGACTGGCAGATCTGGAAGAGTCTGGCTAAATAGCAGATCTGGAAGAGTCTGGCTGACTGGCAGATCTGGAAGAATCTGGCTGACTGGCAGATCTGGAAGAGTCTGGCTGACTGGCAGATCTGGAAGAGTCTGGCTGACTGGCAGATCTGGAAGAGTCTGGCTGACTGGCAGATCTGGAAGAGTCTGGCTAAATAGCAGATCTGGAAGAGTCTGGCTGACTGGCAGATCTGGAAGAATCTGGCTGACTGGCAGATCTGGAAGAGTCTGGCTGACTGGCAGATCTGGAAGAGTCTGGCTGACTGGCAGATCTGGAAGAGTCTGGCTGACTGGCAGATCTGGAAGAGTCTGGCTGACTGGCAGATCTGGAAGAGTCTGGCTGACTGGCAGATCTGGAAAAGTCTGGCTGACTGGCAGATCTGGAAGAGTCTGGCTGACTGACAGATCTGGAAGAGTCTGGCAGACTGACGGCTCTGGCTGCTTCATGCTGACTGACGGCTCTGGCTGCTCCATGCTGACTGACGGCTCTGGCTGCTCCATGCTGACTGACGGCTCTGGCTGCTCCATGCTGACTGGCGGCTCTGGCTGCTCCATGCTGACTGGCGGCTCTGGCAGCTCAATGCTGACTGACAGCTCTGGCGGCTTCTTGCAGACTGACAGCTCTGACTGTTCCATGCAGACTAACAGCTTTGGCAGCTCCTTGCCGACTGGCAGCTCCTTGCAGACTGACAGCTCCTTACAGACTGGCAGCTCCTTACAGACTGGCAGCTCCTTGCAGACTGGCAGCTCCTTGCAGACTGGCAACTCCATGCAGACTGGCAACTCCATGCAGACTGGCAACTCCATGCAGACTGGCAACTCTGGCTGCTCCAAGCAGACTGACAGCTCTGGCTGCCCCATGCAGACTGGCAACTCTAGCTGCTCCATGCAGACTGGCAACACTGGCTGCTCCATGCAGACTGGCAGCTCTAGCTGCTCCATGCAGACTGACAGCTCTGGCTGCTCCAAGCAGACTGACAGTTCTGGCTGCCCCATGCAGACTGGCAGCTCTAGCTGCTCCATGCAGACTGGCAACTCTGGCTGCTTCATGCAGACTGGCAGCTCTGGCTGCTCCATGCAGACTGGCAGCTCTAGCTGCTCCATACAGGCAGCAGGCTCCGGCAGCGCTGTAGAGGAGGAAGGCTCTAGAAACGCTGAACAGGCGGGAGACTCCGACAGCGCAGGAGAGGGAGAAAGCGCTGGCTGCGCTGAACAGGCGAGGCGCACTGAAGGCCTGATGCATGGTGCTGGCACTGGTGGTATTGGGCCGAGGACACGCACAGGAAGCCTAGTGCGGGGAGCTGCTACCGGAGGGCTGGGGTGTGGAGGTGGTACTGGATAAAGGACACGCACAGGAAGCCTGGTGCGGGGAGCTACCATCGGAGGACTGGTGTGTGAAGGTGGCACAGGATGGACTGGACCGTGAAGGTGTACTGGAGAGCCTGAGGCCAGGACTGGCACAGGACGTGCAAGGCTAGGTAGGTACACAGGAGGCCTAGTGCGTGAGGCTGGCACATTTCTCACCAGCCGACTAACACGCACCTCAGGACTAGTATGGAGCGCTGAACCAGGTGCCATTAAATCCCCGACACGCTCCGTCGGACGAATATTGTACCTAAAGCACCAAACTAGCAACTCCCTCATTACTTTCTCCTCCAATTTCCCCATTAACTTCTTCACAGTCTCTGCTTCGCTCACCTCCAACACCGGTTCTGGTCTCCTCCTTGGCTCTTCACGATAAACAGGGAGAGTTGGCTCAGGTCTGTCTCCTGACTCAGCCACTCCCCCTCTGAGCCCCCCCCAATAAATTTTTGGGGCTTCGCTCTGCACCGCCGTCTCTTTCTTTTCGACTCCATTCTCCTATAGCCCTCTTCGCACTGCTCCAGCGAATCCCAGGCGGGCTCCGGCACTCTCTCTGGGTCGGCCGCCCACCTGTCTATTTCTTCCCACGTCGTATAGTCCATACTATACTCCTCTTTGGGCTGCTCCTGTTTCCTCTTCTCCTGCTGCACCTTTGGGCGGCTACACTCCCCTGGTTTAGCCCAGGGTCCTCTCCCGTCAAGGATTTCCTCCCATGTCCAGAAATCTTTAATACGCAGCTCCTCTTTGGGCTGCTCCTGCCTGTTGACACGCTGCTCGGTCCGTGTGTGGTGGGTGATTCTGTAACGGCGTTCTTCATTTGCCGAAAGAGAGTCGGACCGAAATGCAGCGTGTTGGTTACTCATGTTTTTAATAGAACAAATGACGATACATGAAATAACAAAAACAACAAACGGAACGTGAAAAACCTAAACAGCCTGTCTGGTGAACACTAACACAGAGACAGGAACAATCACCCACGAAATACAAAGTGAAAACCAGGCTACCTAAATACGGTTCCCAATCAGAGACAACGAGAATCACCTGACTCTGATTGAGAACCGCCTCAGGCAGCCAAGCCCACACAACACCCCTACTCAGCCGCAATCCCAAATACTACAAACCCCAATACGAAAATACAATACATAAACCCATGTCACACCCTGGCCTAACCAAATAATTAACTAAAACACAAAATACTAAGACCAAGGCGTGACAGAGCATCAGTGTCTTAACAGCACTTTTTGCCAAGGCAAAAAACTTTGAGCGCAGCCCTATCCAAAAATCTGGCAGTGGCTTCTGATTAAATTCATTTTCACAGAACCGCTTGTTGCAATTTCAATGAGGCGCTCTTGTTCAGATATCAGTAAGTGAACTAGAGGCAGGGCATGAAAGGGATAACGAATCCAGTTGTTTGTGTCATCCCGTTTTGGGAAAGTACCAGTGTAATTGTGCATCCAGCTCACCCAGGTGCTTTTGACATTGATATTGTCTGTAAGCTTGAGTTCATTTGCACACAAAAAAATCATACAATGATGCAAAGACCTTTGTGTTGTGTTTGTTAATGCAGACAGAGAAGAGCTCCAACTTCTTAATCATAGCCTCAATTTTGTCCCACACATTGAATAATGTTGCGGAGAGTCCCTGTAATCCTAGATTCAGATCATTCAGGTGAGAAAAAACATCACCCAGATAGGCCAGTCGTGTGACAAATTCATCATCATGCAAGCGGTCAGGCAAGAACATTAATCTTGTCTCTCAATTTAAAAAAATGTGTCAATACTTTATCCTTTGATGACCAGCTCACTTCTGTATGTTGTAAAAGCGTTACATGGTCGCTGCCCATATCATTGCATAAAGCAGAAAATACACAAGAATTCAGGGGCCTTGCTTTAACAAAGTTAACCATTTTCACTGTAGTGTCCAAAACATCTTTCAAGCTGTCAGGCATTCCCTTGGCAGCAAGAGCCTCTCGGTGGATGCTGCAGTGTACCCAAGTGGCGTCGGGAGCAACTGCTTGCACGCGCGTTACCACTCCACTATGTCTCCCTGTTTTGGCTTTTGGTTTCTGGTTTCCAGTGGTTTCCAGTGGTTTGCAGAAGAGGATGTCTTCCTTAATTAACCCCCCATAAACATAATGGACATATACCAGGCGATGTGCCAGGCCCGCCACGTCTGTTGACTCATCCAGCTGTAACGCATAGAATTCACTGGCTTGTATACGAAGCAGTAATTGTTTCAAAACATCTCCTGCCATGTCACTTGTGCGACATGAAACAGTGTTGTTTGATGAAGACATTGTCCGCATAGTTTTTTTGGCCTTTTACCCCAGCATTGTCTCAGCCATATCTGCTGCAGCAGGAAGAATTTAGTCCTCCACAATAGTATGGGACTTGCCTGTCGTAACCACTCGGTAGCTCACCATATAAGACGCTTCTAGCCCCTTCTCATTAATGATATCTGTTGCTTTTATGCATGTCTTACTACTCAAAAGTAGTCTTTGTTCTCGCACAAAAAACTCCTGTGGGTTATTTGTCTAATTGTCATGTCTCATTTCTAAATGTCTGCGCAAGAGTGAAGGTTTTCCACTAGAGAGTAACAGTTAATGTGATTTGGATGTACATTTTTTGACTAGGCTACCTGTATTTGACATTGTCTTGTTATTTTGCTGAATGCTAAATGTACTGTTTGAAAATGTAAAGATTTTTTTATTTTTTTATTTTTTCTAAAAGTGAATCACATTTATTTTTGCCTTTTCCCTGACGGCATTGCCATTGCCAGTTTGGGAATACCTGCTGTATTACCTGCTGTAAGAAAAAATACAATAATTAGTGTGTTATTAGTTCAAGGACACTGTGTTTGTCTATTGCTGTGACGTAGATGAAGATTAGATAACATTTTATGACCAATTCATGCAGGAATCCAGGTAATTCCAAGGGTTCACATACTTTTTCTTGACACTGTATAATGGATTTGAATACTTATGTAAATTAGATATCTGTATTTAATTTCCAATACCTTTTTCAAACATTTCTAAAAACGTTTTCACTCTGTCATTATGGGGTATTGTGTGTAGATGGTTGTAGAAAAAAAGCATATTTAATCCATGTTGAATTCAGGCTGTAAACACAACAAAATGTGGAATAAGTTAAGGGGTATGAATACTTTCTGAAGGCACTGGAGGGTTGATATCTGTAAATGCATGTGTGTCTGAGGCACTGAGTATGTACATGCGTGGTGGTGTTGAATGGAAACTGTAAACAAGTAGCTTCCTCACTCCCCTCTCATCTGACCTGGAATGCTTCACCTGACACCATTCCAAGGACGGTAATGTGATTTCCACAGAGGCCATTAGATCGGTGAGTGGAGAGTGAAATAATGAGTAAGAGAGAGAAAGAGTGAAAGAGAGAGAGGCAGCTGTGTGGCTACACATGCCAAGGTCAGTGGAGTGAGTGAGGAGGAAGAGGACCTTGGCCATTTCCTGGCTACTACCCAGAGTTCAGCAGCTGTGTGTGTGTCTGTGTGTGTGTGTGTGTGTGTGTGTGTGTGTGTGTGTGTGTGTGTGTGTGTGTGTGTGTGTGTGTGTGTGTGTGTGTGTGTGTGTGTGTGTGTGTGTGGTGTGTGTAGTGTAGTGTATGTAATCTGTGTGTGTGTCCAGCCACACAGCCTGCGAGAGCATCACAGATGATCGATTATAAGTCAACTTGAATTTTTCCGTGTCAGGCAAGAGGCATTTGTGGCCAGATGACAGAACTAAGTAGAGGAGTCCACTTCTGCGCAGTGATATACCAGCCAGACAACCAGGCAAATGGAAAGTGACACGAACAATGCTCCCTCTAATGTAGGCTACCCCTCTGCCTATTGGCTAATTTGCATATTCAAGCCTGTCTCAAAATACAACACTGACCCTTTAATTCAGAAATAAGCTTTTTACCTGACTGGCTTTTCAAAGACAGCTTGAAATGTAGCCTACACGTTTCGTGCTCTTGTAGGAAGCAGTAACTCCCCATTGCTGACCTAAAATGATCTATAATAGGGAAAATAATTTGCTAACTAGCAAAGAATATGAACAAATGTTCACAGGCGCAGCTCTGATCTGACAAACACATTCATTCACTTGCGGGTGATTGAAAATTGTGAATCAGGTAGCCTAGTGGTTAGAGCATTGGTCTAGTAACCGAAAGGTTGCAAGAGCAAATCCCAGAGATGACAAGGTAAAAAAATCTGTGGTTCTGCCCCTGAACCAGGCAGTTCATCGACTGTTCCTAGGCGGTCACTAAAAATAAAAATAAATTCTTAACTGACTTGCCTAGATAAATAAAGGTAAAATATATATAAAAGAAGACCCTCTTGTGGGCTACCTGCCAATAGAATATGATTCTACTCTGGCTCTGCCTACCACTCAATCACAAGAGATTTGTCATGTTCTGACCTTAGTTCCTTTGTTTTGTCTTTGTTTTAGTATGGTCATGACTCGAGTTGGGGTGGGCAGTCTGTTTGTTTTTCTGTGTTTGTTTTTGTGTTCGGCCTAGTATCGTTCTCAATCAGAGGCAGGTGTTGTTAGTTGTCTCTGATTGAGAATCATACTTCGGTAGCCTTTTTCCACCAGGGTTTCATGGGTGGTTATTTTCTGTTCAGTGTTTTTCCAGCACCATTCAAGACTGTTCATTTGTCGTTTTATTTATTGCTTCAGTGTTCAATTACTTTATTAAAGAATATGGACACTTACCACGCTGAACCTTGGTCATCACCTCCTTTCACCTACGACGACGCTCGCTACAAGGTTGGTGGCACCTTAATTGGGGAGGATGGGCTCGTGTTAATGGCTGGAGCAGAATATGTGTAATGGTATCAAATACATCAAACATATGTGTTTGATGCCATTCCCTCCATTCCGACCATTATTATGAGCCGTCCTCCCCTTAGCTGCCTCCATGGACTCAATCTAGCTAAGTAAGATTTGTTTTGGTTTGTTTGCGTTTAAAAGGGGCTGATATAATGTTGATTCGATCACAGAAAAATCTTTCATCTGTATAGTGCAAACTAATGGGGCGAACTCAGTGAAGTTCAATCTCTTGTGCCTCTGCCTGGCCTAGCATTTCTTCTGCATGACAGTCCTGGAGGGAATAAACACAGACAGGTTGAATGTGCTTCTGAAACAGTGGGACCCACCCTCACTTCAAACAAATCAGGCAGTCTGTCGGACCTGGCTATGCTATACCTGAGCAATTCTTCCGCAGGTAAGCATTGATCGCAGCGCAATCAATGATCTGGCGGTTCAGAAATCCAAATTATGTAGGTGAAATACTACTAATTACATTGATGCAGCCGCTAGGAGGGACGACTTGCCTGCTAATGGGCAAATCACAACACATTAAGAACAGCCAAATTATTCTATTTTTTTTTCTTAAACGACTTTACCTTCTCAGAGACAGATAGACAGAGCTGGCTGGAGGAGGCAGATTATCAGAGAAGCGCAAGTGGTAGAGAATACAACATGCCTGAAGATTTAGTTTGGCCTAATTATGATCAATGCAGAATACATCAGCTTGACTCGGTGTCCTAAATGTTCTCATTATTATCTGCACAGAGAAAACAGGCATGCTGTTGCAGACAGTCACTGCTTCATTATAGTCACTTTACATAGAACTAAGAGTAAAATTTGGGTACACTACAAACTCACTGTTACTAACTACCAGACAGACTACAGTCATTTGAAGACACTTCCAGTTGATAGAATACTGTGTACTTGGATGTTGACTATATCCTTGCATTTCCATATTAAAATAGATATTTGTAAACAAATCTTCAGAAATAAAAAGGAACAATAGGTCAAAACACAATTAGAATATGCTTATGGAAATTGACCACTTGTCACGCCCTGGCCATAGTTTACTTTATATGTTTCTATGTTTTGATTGGTCAGGGTGTGATCTGAGTGGGCATTCTATGTTGGATGTCTTGTTTGTCTATTTCTGTGTTTGGCCTGATATGGTTCTCAATCAGGGGCAGGTGTTAGTCATTGTCTCTGATTGGGAACCATATTTAGGTAGCCTGGGTTTCACTGTGTGTTTGTGGGTGATTGTTCCTGTCTCTGTGTTTTGCACCAGTTAGGGCTGTTTTCGGACGTTTGTTATTTTGATCGTGTATAGTTTCCTTATTAAATAAAATGAATCACAACTACGCTGCATTTTGGTCCGCTCCTCTTTCCCACAACGAAGGCCGTGACACCACTTCAGATCATTTGATCTATTTCAATTCCAACATACTGTATCTTTATTATCAATAGTGTTTGTTTATGGGTCCCATATTCCATTTCTGAAACTTGTGTTGTTTCCGTTTGGCATTGTCTTCTGCCATTAGGCCCCTTTGTCCGTTTTAGAATGGCTGAACAGTCAATTGCACGTATTTAAATATGCTGATTATGATTGGGTGAATGTAATGTAAAAGCACAGAATGAGGCGAGGCGGTGGCCATGGCCACAACATACTACTTTTGGTGTGTTCTAGACAACTGGGAACTTGTAAACGAAACAAGCTCAGACTGGGAAAAATCGTGACATCATTGATATTCAGGTCGGAGATGTTGGCGCTCTAGGATGCCAGCATTTCCGAATTGTAATTGAGAGTTGGAGCTCGTTTCATGCTGAGTTCGTTTCATGCTGAGTTCCCTGTTGTCTTAAACACACCATCAGTTACGGCCTCGCATATGAACTGGAAAGGATCGTCTGTAGCCCCACCCAGTGACCTTTCACTACAGTGTTGTACTAAGTATCTAGCATTTGGAAGTAAATATTTTGAGTAAAACTGAGTTAACCGTAGGCCTAAGCATGCATCAATTGAGTCACCTGAAGCTTGAGAGTAGGGAGATGCATTTGGGCAGGGATCATCAAATAGATTCAGTCGTGGGACGTTTGTTTCTTGAGTGGAAGATCAGGGGGCCGGAACAGGCAGGGTTGGTAGGTAAGGGTAAGCGGTTAAGAGTTTTGGGCAAGTAATTGAAATGTCACTGGTTTGAGTCCCCTAGCCGACTAGGTGAACAATCTGAAGATGTGCCCTTGAGCAAGGCACTTAACCCTATTTGCTCATGTAAGTCGGTCTGGATAAATGACTGAAATGTAAACATAATTGCAAATAATTTGTAGACTGCAAATTGACTGCAAGAAGCCTAAACAAATACTGTATAATGTTTGACTAAACAGTCATTTAAAATCTCGCTTACATTTGTATACGAACACTTGCCTCTCCTATATTTGGAAACAGATTTCTTAAATTAAAATCACTTGGAACTGACTTCCTGGTGCTTTTACAGTCTGTCTAACAAAATAAAAACAAATAAAAAAAACTTAATCAAATGTAATTTTGTTCAGAAAACATGGGGGGCCAAATAAAAACACCCACGGGCCAAAATAGGCCCACAGGCGGGGAACCCTGCAGTAAGGGAATGCAGTGCTGAGGCAGAGGGCTCGTAATGAGGATGACTGGCTGGCTACTACTCTGAACTGTGTGTGTTGAGCTTTCTGGGACCTAGAGCTGCTGATGTATCACCCACGTTTGGTGCCATACATTGTGAAGGAGAAGTGCAGTGGCTAGACGACTCAGGCTGGTTCCCAGAGTAACTAGCCCTTTACAAGATTGTCACCAGACTCCATTTTCATCAACCATCTCCACGACAACCTTCTTCTGATCAAGCCAAAAGCTGTCCCTATCCATCTTTGGAGGATGCATGCACTCAGACTTGGCCTCTATTGGTTGACCTGGCCAACTATAGCAAGGCTACTCATGACAATGTATTGCTTGTTTTTTTGCTTTTGATGCACATTGAGATGAATATGAAAAGCGTTATAGAAATGTAATGCTTATAAGTATTATACTCAAGATGGGTTATTTTGTTAAGGAGAGCAAAAATCTCTGAAGGCCAAGAGGCCTCAATAAAAAAGTGAAAATAGCAAGAGTAGTGTTCAGATTTCTTTTTTCTTTCAACTTATCTATCTAATGTACATTGTGTCTCATCTGTCAATCAAACAAATGGTGGCTGTTGGGGTTAAAAATACTCTGTCTCCATCCTGGTGCTTATCAGCTTAGCACCGCTAATGACAAGTGTATCATCCACACTGTTGGCTTGCCTGTTTGATGTGGAATTATGTTTTAAAGGTTTCCTTTTAACTAAAGGGGAAGCATGTGGTTTCTCAATTATGAAGCCTGACACACATTTTTTCACTGATCCCTTTTTTGATAATGGGCATTAGTTCAGGCTGTTGTCATCCGTCTCCATTTAAGATAAGTGCATTGAGTATTTGAGGTACGTATGTCTGTGTTTTTGTTTAAATCATTCCATTGACAGTGAGAATATTTAATGTATCTGATGATAGGGTTACCGCAAGATATCAATAAGCACTACAAAATCCATTTATAACCCAAATTACTATTCCCCATACAATCATTGTTATTCCCCAGTCTACAACACACAAAATACACAGAGTACTCATTTGGTTGGTGTAAAGTTATCTTTTGCAGAAGGACTCGTATCATACAGAGGCGAGTTCATATGCAGGTAGGCTACATGTATGCACGTGTGCATCACTTTGATGGTGTGCCTGACAGCAAATGTAATTTCAAGTGCCCTCCGAGATTGCAGTAGGAATATTCTGAAAAGATTATGCAAAGATATGCACCATACTGCTAAGAGACACACACACACACACACACACACACACACACACACACACACACACACACACACACACACACACACACACACACACACACACACACACACACACACACACTATTTCAGGTGGTTGTTGGTTGCACCATGGGAGCAGAGTCTTCCTGGAATGCGTTCTCCAAACAGCAGGACCTGTAATGCAACATGCGTTGTAGAGCCACAGTTCTCCTGCATATAATACATTAACACAGCTCGCCCACACAATAGTTGGTGACTTTACACAAGATACATACAGAGCCCACAGTGACAAGCAAATCATTTCTACATGAAGAATGAAGTATAAAGATGTCCTATACATACAGTGCATTCAGAAAGTATTCAGACCCCTTGACTTTTTCTATACTTTGTTACGTTACATTCTTATTCTAAAATGGATTAAATAAATAAGAAATCCTCATCAATCTACACACAATACCCCAAAATGACAAAGTGAAAACAGGTTTAGACATTTTTGCAAAAAAAAAAAAAAACAGAAATACCTTATTTACATAAGTATTCAGACCATTTGCTATGATTGAACATGATTGGACATGATTTGGAAAGGCACACACCTGTTTATATAAGGTCTCACAGTTAAAACCAAGCCATGAGGTCGAAGGAATTGTCCGTAGAGCTCCGAGACAGGATTGTGTCGAGGCACAGATCTGGGGAAGGGTGCCACAACATTGAAGTTCCCCATGGTGTGCAGATTGGTGAGGGGCGAAAAAACAAGTTAATACATTTTAGAATAAAGCTGTAATGTAACAAAATGTGGAAAAATTTAAGGGGTCTGAATATTTTCCAAATGTACTGTAAGTAAATACAGTACAGTAGGGACATGCTTTGCATAAACACACACACACTCAGTCTTTAGTCTCGTATCAAGCAACATTCATCTATCTCCTGGCACCTTTCTCACCTGTTGCCATCTCTGTTGACTTACAAGGCCAAACCAGGAAGGAAACTGAGTGAAACTTGTCCAAAAATTACTATCTGTAATTTGACACAAAATGGCTGTTGTAGCACCAGATTTAGGGGTTTAGTGCGGTACGGTGACATTGACCTATTTCCTGCTGATAATTCACACAGAGTAACGCTAAGCTGGCGCACCTAGACCTTAATACCAGACATTTAGTCTGATTAAAACACAGCACGCAGATGATCTGTTTTCAACCTGTGAACACTAAGGACATATTCTGGGATTATGCAGAGTAATATAATTACAACAATCTGCTACAGCGGGCCACAATACCAATTGTGCTAATGCAAACAACTCTGTTTATTGACTTATTGTATCTTGAAATATAAAAGTTGTGTTGTGAGAGAGCTCTTATAGAGAGGTGTGATTAGAAGATAATGGAGCCTCACTGCACTCTCTCTACACTGTGTACAGGCTGGGAAAATAAAGCAGCATTTAGTTTCTGAGAACATTCTTCCTTGTGTTGACCTTAAAGCATACTTGCTTATATACTATTTCAACATTTGGACAGAGCCATTTCATGAGTGAAATATCACAGATTTATATTATTATTACTCTAAAGTTGTAATGGAAATACAGATGTAATGGAAATATTGTCCTAAGCAATAGCTACTCATCTTGTGGACTCAAAGACACATACACAACATAAATAATTGTAGCCATCTTACCACCAATCGATAAGACGTTTTAATGCAATTTAATAAATGAAAAATGTCAGGATGTTTTTTAGGAAGGTATTCTACAAATGCTGGTATGTTCACCTAACAGAGGTCTTTCTGTTAAATTGGTCAACAAATCACTGCCCACACACACCCACACAAGACCACATGCGTACCGAGGGCACAGCGTGGGATCATTATCTCTCGGCAGTCCGCATATCGGGTGATCAGTCCTCCTGCTGTGTGAGAGATGGATGCTGGAGAGTTCTGTGTTACTGGACACTTAACCTCCTGTAACCTGGATGGCAACTACCTAGCTCAGAGAGAGACATCCATGTAGGAATGATGCACCTTTTTATAAATGTAATACATATGCAATAAAGACAAGAAGAAAATTGACTCGTCAGATTGGCAGGGAAGGGTCAGGGACATGACTCATAGCATCTGTTTGTAGAGGTATGTTAGGCATATTCTGCATGCTCTAGGATGACTCATGCTATTTGACCATGAACGTGTGAATCAATGACCGGAGTCATGTGGTTTTATTGGGTGATCACTTGCCGTGGTTTCCAACCCCGGTCCTTCAGTACCACCAACAGCACTAGTTTTTGTTGTAGCCACCAAGAAACATACATGATTCAACTCATTGAGGGCTACATCAAAAATCTGTACTGTTGGGGGTACTAAAGGACTGGAGTTGGGAACTAGAATCGCCTGAAGCCTATAGATCACAAATGCCTGTGGAACCGCCCCAAAATATTGCTGGAACACAATTGATAAACAGGCCCCTATTCAAAAATATTGATGAGAAAACATTCCCTGTAGATTTCTTTGGTAATCTTCTGTTCTATTCTGCTTGTTCCCTTCTCTCGTGATCCCCCTCGCTTCACTCTCCTCTCATCCTTCACTCCCTCTCTTCTCCACTTCTCCTAAATTCTACCTGATTCTACCATCTGTTTCCCAAGCAATACTCTAACATTTTGTGCCCTCTACACCATGTCCCCAACATACCTTTTGAAGCCCTAGAGCCCTCCCTCTGCACCCTACACCCAGACCTGCACCCTACCATCTGTCTCCATCCACTTAGCAAGGCCCTATTCATCGTTGTGTTTATACCTACATCGGCCTTCACAGATCCCTTCCTACCCACAGGAGTTCACAACTCAATCCCCTTGTGTCTTCTTCCAAATCCGTTTGTTGCATATTTCGTGTGTTCCAGTCTTTGATTGCGTTGGCTTAGAGTGGGATGTGATAATCTATAGGGTGCTGTGTGTTTTTATTTCCATTTTGGTCTTGTTTCATTACTCACTCTCTTTCATGTTATTCCCTCTGAAACATTCTGGAATTCAAGGCAAGTAGCGAAACACACATGTGTTCGTGATATCAGTCAGGTCCAAAACTATTGGCAACCTAATAATTATGAGCAAAACAGCCTGTATAAAATAAATAATACTAATATATACTGAGCTATATTGCATGCTCAAAGCAAGTTGACAATTATTTTATACTAATACAATTGCTCAGGGAAAATTATTTTGTTTAACCAGTTTTACAATTTTATTTAAAAAAAATAATCAAAATTATAGGCACACCTATTTTCAGGACTCCAGCACCCTACCCCTGTGAAGATAACAACGCTGAACCTTTTTCTCAAATGTTTTGACATTGGAAGGGATCTTAGACCAATTCCTCCATACAGAATCTTTCCAGAGCCTTGATCTCCTTGGTCTGCACTTAAGGATTGCCCTCTTCCATTCTAACCACAGGCTTTCAATGGGGTTCAAGTCCAGCGACTGAGATGGCCATTGCAAAATGTTGATTTTGTGGTCAATTAACCATTTCCTTGTGGATGTTGATGGGTGCTTGGGGTTATTGTCTTGGTGGAAGATTGACTTGTGGCCAAGTGTCGTCCTCCTGGCAGAGGCAGACAAGTTGTTACGAAAATGTCCTGGTATCTAGTGAAGCTCATGATGCCATTGACCTTAACAAGGGCCACGAGACCAGTGGAAGCAATATAGCCCCATAACATCAAATATGCACCACCATATTCTACCATAGGTATTGAGGTACTTTTTTGTATGAGCCACTACACAACACCAAAAATTACATTAATTGCACTATAACGCTGACAAACGGTGCCCCAAAACTATTAGGGCCTACATAAAGCTGTCCCAACAGCAGAGCTTTCCTTCAGCACCATGGGTTGAATCCTTACGACCGCTACACCTGGCTATCAGCGAGCCTTGTCTGGCAGCGAAATAGTTCATTCAGCCTCATTTACTGCCTTTTTAAAAACCATAGCTGATATGGATGACTTGCTTAAATAAATATGGCTTCTACGGACTCCTTGTGGATTTGCGTTTCTCAATAAGAACCAAATTGTCCTTAAAAAAATGATGAATGCCGACATAAACAGTAAATTCATCTTGTTTGTTCTTATATCATTAATGCTGAACTCTAAGTATAAGCAAACGAGCTGCTGCGAGGTAGACCTACATTCAACACTTTCAAAATGGACACTGACAGAAATTTAGATGCTCGTTCAGATAAATTCAGCAAGATGTTGAGGCCTTAACGTTACTCTTCTTTAAGTCACCAGATACAGTGGGGAGAACAAGTATTTGATAACCTGCTAAGTCAGCAGTGTTTCCTACTTACAAAGCATATAGAGGTCTGTAATTTGTATCATAGTTACACTTCAACTGTGAAAGACGGAATGTAAAACAAAAATCCAGAAAATCACATTGTATGATTTTTAAGTACATTACATTACATTTAAGTCATTTAGCAGACGCTCTTATCCAGAGCGACTTACAAATTGGTGAATTCACCTTCTGACATCCAGTGGAACAGCCACTTTACAATAGTGCATCTAAGTCATTAAGGGGGGGGGGGGGTGAGAAGGATTACTTATCCTATCCTAGGTATTCCTTGAAGAGGTGGGGTTTCAGGTGTCTCCGGAAGGTGGTGATTGACTCCGCTGTCCTGGCGTCGTGAGGGAGTTTGTTCCACCATTGGGGGCCAGAGCAGCGAACAGTTTTGACTGGGCTGAGCGGGAACTGTACTTCCTCAATGGTAGGGAGGCGAGCAGGCCAGAGGTGGATGAACGCAGTGCCCTTGCTTGGGTGTAGGGCCTGATCAGAGCCTGGAGGTACTGCGGTGCCGTTCCCCTCACAGCTCCGTAGGCAAGCACCATGGTCTTGTAGCGGATGCGAGCTTCAACTGGAAGCCAGTGGAGAGAGCGGAGGAGCGGGGTGACGTGAGAGAACTTGGGAAGGTTGAACACCAGACGGGCTGCGGCGTTCTGGATGAGTTGTAGGGGTTTAATGGCACAGGCAGGGAGCCCAGCCAACAGCGAGTTGCAGTAATCCAGACGGGAGATGACAAGTGCCTGGATTAGGACCTGCGCCGCTTCCTGTGTGAGGCAGGGTCATACTCTGCGGATGTTGTAGAGCATGAACCTACAGGAACGGGCCACCGCCATGATGTTGGTTGAGAACGACAGGGTGTTGTCCAGGATCACGCCAAGGTTCTTAGCGCTCTGGGAGGAGGACACAATGGAGTTGTCAACCGTGATGGCGAGGTCATGGAACGGGCAGTCCTTCCCCGGGAGGAAGAGCAGCTCCGTCTTGCCGAGGTTCAGCTTGAGGTGGTGATCCGTCATCCACACTGATATGTCTGCCAGACATGCAGAGATGCGATTCGCCACCTGGTCATCAGAAGGGGGAAAGGAGAAGATTAATTGTGTGTCGTCTGCATAGCAATGATAGGAGAGACCATGTGAGGTTATGACAGAGCCAAGTGACTTGGTGTATAGCGAGAATAGGAGAGGGCCTAGAACAGAGCCCTGGGGGACACCAGTGGTGAGAGCGCGTGGCGAGGAGACAGATTCTCGCCACGCCACCTGGTAGGAGCGACCTGTCAGGTAGGACGCAATCCAAGCGTGGGCCGCGCCGGAGATGCCCAACTCGGAGAGGGTGGAGAGGAGGATCTGATGGTTCACAGTATCGAAGGCAGCCGATAGGTCTAGAAGGATGAGAGCAGAGGAGAGAGAGTTAGCTTTAGCAGTGCGGAGCGCCTCCGTGATGCAGAGAAGAGCAGTCTCAGTTGAATGACTAGTCTTGAAACCTGACTGATTTGGATCAAGAAGGTCATTCTGAGAGAGATAGAGGGAGAGCTGGCCAAGGACGGCACGTTCAAGAGTTTTGGAGAGAAAAGAAAGAAGGGATACTGGTCTGTAGTTGTTGACATCGGAGGGATCGAGTGTAGGTTTCTTCAGAAGGGGTGCAACTCTCGCTCTCTTGAAGACGGAAGGGACGTAGCCGGCGGTCAGGGATGAGTTGATGAGCGAGGTGAGGTAAGGGAGAAGGTCCCCGGAAATGGTCTGGAGGAGAGAGGAGGGGATAGGGTCGAGCGGGCAGGTTGTTGGGCGGCCGGCCGTCACAAGAAGCGAGATTTCATCTGGAGAGAGAGGGGAGAAAGAGGTCAGAGCACAGGGTAGGGCAGTGTGAGCAGAACCAGCGGTGTCGTTTGACTTAGCAAACGAGGATCGGATGTCGTCGACCTTCTTTTCAAAATGGTTGACGAAGTCATCTGCAGAGAGGGAGGAGGGGGGGGAGGGGGAGGAGGATTCAGAAGGGAGGAGAAGGTGGCAAAGAGCTTCCTAGGGTTAGAGGCAGATGCTTGGAATTTAGAGTGGTAGAAAGTGGCTTTAGCAGCAGAGACAGAGGAGGAAAATGTAGAGAGGAGGGAGTGAAAGGATGCCAGGTCCGCAGGGAGGCGAGTTTTCCTCCATTTCCGCTCGGCTGCCCGGAGCTCTGTTCTGTGAGCTCGCAATGAGTCATCGAGCCACGGAGCGGGAGGGGAGGACCGAGCCGGCCTGGAGGATAGGGGACATAGAGAGTCAAAGGATGCAGAAAGGGAAGAGAGGAGGGTTGAGGAGGCAGAGTCAGGAGAAAGGTTGGAGAAGGTATGAGCAGAGGGAAGAGATGAAAGGATGGAAGAGGAAAGAGTAGCGGGGGAGAGAGAGCGAAGGTTGGGACGGCGCGATACCATCCGAGTAGGGGCAGTGTGGGAAGTGTTGGATGAGAGCGAGAGGGAAAAGGATACAAGGTAGTGGTCGGAGACTTGGAGGGGAGTTGCAGTGAGGTTAGTGGAAGAACAGCATCTAGTAAAGATGAGGTCGAGCGTATTGCCTGCCTTGTGAGTAGGGGGGGAAGGTGAGAGGGTGAGGTCAAAAGAGGAGAGGAGTGGAAAGAAGGAGGCAGAGAGGAATGAGTCAAAGGTAGACGTGGGGAGGTTAAAGTCGCCCAGGACTGTGAGAGGTGAGCCGTCCTCAGGAAAGGAGCTTATCAAGGCATCAAGCTCATTGATGAACTCTCCGAGGGAACCTGGAGGGCGATAAATGATAAGAATGTTAAGCTTGAAAGGGCTGGTAACTGTGACAGCATGGAATTCAAAGGAGGCGATAGATAGATGGGTAAGGGGAGAGAGAGAGAATGACCACTTGGGAGAGATGAGGATCCCGGTGCCACCACCCCGCTGACCAGAAGCTCTCGGGTAATTCATTTGCATTTTATTGCATGACATAAGTATTTGATACATCAGAAAAGCTGAACTTAATATTTGGTACAGAAACCTTTGTTTGCAATTACAGAGATCATAGGTTTCCTGTAGTTCTTGACCAGGTTTGCACACACTGCAGCAGGGATTTTGGCCCACTCCTCAATACAGACTTTCTCCAGATCCTTCAGGTTTTGGGGCTGTCGCTGGGCAATACGGACTTTTAGCTCCCTCCAAATATTTTCTATTGGGTTCAGGTCTGGTGACTGGCTAGGCCACTCCAGGACCTTGAGATGCTTCTTACGGAGCCACTCCTTAGTTGCCCTGGCTGTGGGTTTCAGGTCGTTGTCATGCTGGAAGACCCAGCCACAACCCATCTTCAATGCTCTTACTGAGGGAAGGAGGTCGTTGGCCAAGATCTCACGATACATGGCCCCATCCATCCTTCCCTCAATATGGTGCAGTCGTCCTGTCCCCTTTGCAGAAAAGCATCCCCAAAGAATGATGTTTCCACCTCCATGCTTCACAGTTGGGATGGTATTCTTGGGATTGTACTCATCCTTCTTCCTCCAAACAAGGCGAGTGGAGTTTGGACCAAAAAGCTCTATTTGTGTCTCATCAGACCACATGACCTTCTCCCATTCCTCCTCTGGATCATCCAGACGGGCCTGGACATGCGCTGGCTAGAGCTGGGGGACCTTGCGTGCGCTGCAGGATTTTAATCCATGACGGAATAGTGTGTTACTAATGGTTTTCTTTGAGACTGTGGTCCCAGATCTCTTCAGGTCATTGACCAGGTCCTGCCATGTAGTTCTGGGCTGATCCCTCACCTTCCTCATGATCATTGATGCCCCACGAGGTGAGATCTTGCATGGAGCCCCAGACCGAGGGTGATTGACCGTCATCTTGAACTTCTTCCATTTTCAAATAATTGCACCAACAGTTGTTGCCTTCTCACCAAGCTGCTTGCCTATTGTCCTTTTTATCCCTGATGTCCTTACACAGCGCACTGGTCTTGTCCATTATGGAGAGTTTGGAGTCTGTTTGAGTGTGTGGACAGGTGTCTTTTATGCAGTTAACGAGTTCAAACAGGTGCAGTTAATACAGGTAATGAGTGGAGAACAGGAGGGCTTCTTAAAGAAAAACTAACAGGTCTGTGAGAGCTGGAATTCTTACTGGTTGGTAGGTGATCAAATACTTATGTCATGCAATAAAATGCAAATTAATTACTTAAAAATCATACAATGTGATTTTCTGGATTTTTTTCTGGATTCCGTCTCTCACAGTTTTGGTGTACCTATGATAACAATTACAGACCTCTACATGCTTTGTAAGTGGGAAAACCTGCAAAATCGGGAGTGTATCAAATACTTGTTCTCCCCACTGTATATACAGAGAGAGCGAGAGATACGGTCAGACTACCATTCAAAGTATTTTATTGGGCCGAGAGTATGTGGTCTAAAAAGGAAGGAAAATACAATCCACATTTAAAGACAATATACAGTACCGACAAATAGACCTCACAATATCAACTGGAATTACATCGGTCTTTTACTGAAGAGAAGAGACTGTCACTGGCAAACATGATTAAAGACCCAACATGTATACTATCCCCTCGTTGCGGAGAAAAGCACATGAAATAAATACAATAGCCTACACAAAGTAAGCAAAATAATGAAATGCTTCATTCCAACCTCATTTCTCTAAAATAGGCTACATGTGCACCACGAAGTCAGAACAGTAGGCTAAGTTCTGAGTTGTTGAGATATCAAATTCTTAGGGTGACACACATGGGCTACTAACAGCTTACTACAAAACATACACTTACTATTACTTTCTTAGCTACAGTATACATATCCTGGCATATTGCGATCATCTATGCAGCAGCATACAAGACATACACTATATATACAAAAGTATGTGGACACCCCTTCCAATGAGTGGATTAGTCTATTTCAGCCACACCTGTTGCTGACAGGTGTATAAAATCGAGCACACAGCCATGCAATCTCCATAGACAAACAGCAGTAGAATGGCCTTACTGAACAGCTCAGTGACTTTCACATGGTACCGCCATAGGATGCCACCTTTCCAACAAGTCAGTTCGTCAAATGTCTGCCCTGCTGGAGCTGCCCCAGTCAACAGTAAGTGCTTTTATTGTGAAGTGAAAACGTCAAGGAGTAACAATGGCTCAGCCGCAAAGTGGTAGGCCACACAAGGTTACAGAACAGGGCAGCTGATTGCTGAAGTGAGTAAAAATTGTTTCTCCTCTGTCACAACACTCACTACTGAGTTCCATACTGCCTCTGGAAGCAACATCAGCACAAGAACTGTTCGTCGGGAGCATCATGAAATTGGATTCCATGCCCAGCAGCCGGCGAAACAAGCCTTAGATCACCATGCGCAATGCCACGCGTCAAATGGAATTGTGTAAAGCTCACCACCATTGGACTCTGGAGCAATGGAAATAAGTCATTTGGCAGTTTGAATGACGAATCTGGGTTTGGTGGATGGGGAACTCCATCTGCCCCAATGAATATTGTCAACTGTAAAGTTTGGTGGAAGAGGAATAATGCTGGGGTTGTTTTTCATGGATCAGGCTAGGCCCCTTAGTTTGGGGAAGGTGCTTTCTTGTTTCAGCATGACAATGCCCCTGTGGACAAAGTGAGGTCCAGACCGAAATGGTTTGTCAAGATCTGTGTGGAAGAACTTGACTGACCTGCACAGAGCCTTGACCTCAACCCCACCAACCACCTTTGGGATGAATTGGAACGCCGACTGCGAGCCAGGCATAATTGCCCAATCTAGAGGAAAGCCTTCCCAGAAGAGTAGAGGCTGTTATAGCAGCAATGGGGGGACCAACTCCATATTAATGCCCATGATTTTGAAATGAGATGTTCGACGAGCGCGTGTCCACATACTTTTGGTCGTGTAGTGTATTTTGTGACTTACAGTTGTTGTGCTGTGCTCACTTGAACAGGAAGGTGGTGCGGCGGTCCTTATTGTGCAAAAATGTGTCAACAAAGTCTTGCATTCTCTGGATGTATGATCCTTTCAAGACAATTGGCAAAACTAGGTTGAATCATGACATCAGTGATCTTCTGGTCGGAATGTCAGAGCTCTAGAAAGAGGCGCGAGTTCCCGACTTGGAATTCCGAGTTGGATGACCATTCAAAACATATTTTCCCAGCCTCCCAAATGGCACAGTGGTCTGAATGCGGTAGAAGTCATGCTGGATTGATTGACAGCATGGCCAATGCATTCAACCTATTCTGGTGTTGCGTGTGAATGATTATCCCTTTCAGCTTGGAAAAATGACCCTTTCAGACAGATGTTTTTCATCATTAAACCCAGGCTTGGACCACACACCCTCTCCACCAAAAATCAGGCAGAGGAAGCAAAATAGTGATTGCTTTGCAACAGAGTTAGCCACTGATTCCTTCTAAACCATACATTGTTGAATTTGTGATTTCCAACTCATTGTGTATTGTTTATGTCTAATGGCCAATAAGCACTGATACAATTACTCTTCATATGACAAGGATTGAAAGGGATTTGCCAGTAGATTGTGATGATTCATGATGATGAGTGCTTGTCTAGCTATATTTTGAAAGTATGATGTTGACCTGATCATTCCAATCAAAGCTATGGTAGGCAAAATCATGTTATATCTATCTCTCCCTGTAGATTCTGAGGTGACGTAGCATCCCCATGACTGGCAGAACACTGAGCCAATCACGGAACCAAAGAAGATTACCAACGCCTATAATCTGTTATTTTTCTGAGCTTGGCTGAAGCACCTACATTTTGGAGCTGCCTTACTCAAGAAAGAGACCATGTTTGTATGCAGCTTTTTTGACTCAATATTTTAAGATTTTTTATTTATTGTTTGCATACTAATATGTAACACAAACTGATGATAAAATAACATGCAAAACAGGCCATTATTATTATTATTATTATTATTATTATGACCATGGCATTGGGACAACACAAATCTTTTCCCAACTATCTTGAATTTTATGAAGCATAATTGTAAACCTTTCGACCTTAAGTGAAACTGATACATTTTACGATTTATACTAGTCATTGTAAGCCATGCATGTTCATCTGTTTTTGCTTGTGTGCATGACGTTGTGGTCAAATACTTTGTCAATTACATATATTTTCGGCATTACGTTGATTTTAATTTATTTTTTATTTATTTTATTTCACCTTTATTTAACCAGGTAGGCTAGTTGAGAACAAGTTCTCATTTACAACTGCGACCTGGCCAAGATAAATCATAGCAGTGTGAACAGACAACAGAGTTACACATGGAGTAAACAATAAACAAGTCAATAACACAGTAGAGATAAAGAAAAGGGTCTATATACATTGTGTGCAAAAGGCATGAGGAGGTAGGCGAATAATTACAATTTTGCAGATTAACACTGGAGTGATAAACGATAAGATGGTCATGTGCAGGTAGAGATACTAGTGTGCAAAAGAGCAGAAAAGTAAATAAATAAAAACAGTATGGGGAGGAGGTAGGTAAATTGGGTGGGCTATTTACCGATGTATTATGTACAGCTGCAGCGACCGGTTAGCTGCTCAGATAGCAGATGTTTAAAGTTGGCGAGGGAGATAAAAGTTTCCAACTTCAGCGATTTTTGCAATTCGTTCCAGTCACAGGCAGCAGAGAACTGGAAGGAAAGGCGGCCAAATGAGGTGTTGGCTTTAGGGATGATCAGTGAGATACACCTGCTGGAGTGCGTGCTACGGGCGGGTGTTGCCATCGTGACCAGTGAACTGAGATAAGGCGGAGCTTTACCTAGCATGGACTTATAGATGACCTGGAGCCAGTGGGTCTGGCGATGAATATGTAGCGAGGGCAAGCCAACTAGAGCATACAGGTCGCAGTGTTGGGTGGTATAAGGTGCTTTAGTAACAAAACGGATGGCACTGTGATAAACTGCATCCAGTTTTCTGAGTAGAGTATTGGAAGCTATTTTGTAGATGACATCACCGAAGTCGAGGATCGGTAGGATAGTCAGTTTTACTAGGGTAAGTTTGGCGGCGTGAGAGAAGGAGGCTTTGTTGCGGAATAAAAAGCAGACTAGATTTGATTTTAGATTGGAGATGTTTGATATGAGTCTGGAAGGAGAGTTGCCAGTTTAGCCAGACACCTAGGTACTTATAGATGTCCACATATTCTAGGTGGTATTCCAGGGTGGTGATGCTAGTCGGGCATGTGGGTGCAGGCAGGGAATGGTTGAAAAGCATGCATTTGGTTTTACTAGCATTTTAAGAGCAGTTGGAGGCCACGGAAGGAGTGTTGTATGGCATTGAAGCTCGTTTGGAGGTTAGATAGCACAGTGTCCAAGGAAGGGCCAGAAGTATACAGAATGGTGTCGTCTGCGTAGAGGTGGATCAGGGAATCGCCCGCAGCAAGAGCAACATCATTGATATATACAGAGAAAAGAGTCGGCCCGAGAATTGAACCCTGTGGCACCCCCATAGAGACTGCCAGAGGACTGGACAACATGCCCTCCAATTTGACACACTGAGCACTGTCTGCAAAGTAGTTGGTGAACCAGGCAAGGCAGTCATTAGAAAAACCGAGGCTACTGAGTCTGCCGATAAAAATATGGTGATTGACAGAGTCGAAAGCCTTGGCCAGGTCGATGAAAACGGCTGCACAGTACTGTCTTTTATCGATGGCGGTTATGATATTGTTTAGTACCTTGAGCGTGGCTGAGGTGCACCCTTGACCGGCTCGGAAACCAGATTGCACAGCGGAGAAGGTACGGTGGGATTCAAGATGGTCAGTGATCTGTTTGTTGACTTGGCTTTCAAATGGATATAGGTCTGTAACAGTTTGGGTCCAGGGTGTCTCACCCTTTGAAGAGGGGGATGACTGTGGCAGCAGTCCAATCCTTGGGGATCTCATACGATATGAAAGAGAGGTTGAACAGGCTGGTAATAGGGGTTGCGACAATGGCGGCAGATAGTTTCAGAAATAGAGGGTCCAGATTGTCAAGCCCAGCTGATTTGTATGTGTCCAGGTTTTGCAGCTCTTTCAGTACATCTGAAAGGGGAGGGGGGGGCTGTTGGCCGAGGTTGGAGTAGCCAGGAGGAAGGCATGGCCAGCCGTTGAGAAATGCTTGTTGAAGTTTTCGATTATCATGGATTTATCATGCGATAAACCATTGATATAGAATTAGTTCCCCAGTGTCCACATCACTAAGGATCTATACGGTGCTTCTACACCTGCATTGCCTGCTGTTTGGGGTTTTAGGCTGGGTTTCTGTACAGCACTTTGTGACATCAGCTGATGTAAGAAGAGCTTTTTAAATACATTTGATTAATTGATTTTTGTCCAAACACACCAACACCGTCGCGAAGATGGCACAACATCTGGCTGGATCAGCGCTTGGTATGGCAACTGCTTGGTTTACAACCGCAAGGCGCTACAGAGGGTAGTGCAGATGACTCAGTACATCACCAGGGCTGTGCTCCCTGCCATCTGGGACCTATGTATCAGGCCGTGTCAGAGGAAGGCCCTAAAAATTGTCAAAGATTCCAGCCACTCAAGTCATAAACTGTTCTCTCTGCGACCGCACGGAAAGCAGTACTGATGCACCAAGTCTGGAACCAACAGGACCCTGAACAGCTTCTACCCTGAAGCCGTAAGATTGCTAAATAGTTAGTTAAATAGTTAATCAAATAGCTAACCGGACTATGCCCATTGACCCTTTTTTGCACAAACTTTTTTGTCTCATCACATACGCTGCTGCTACTGTTTATTGTCTGTCCCTTTATTCCCAGTGACATGTACTGCACTTATCTACCTTAATTACCTCGCACCCATGCACATCGACTCGGTATTGGTACCCCTTAGACCAGTTATTGTGTATCTATTATTACGTGTTTTACTTTTCTATTATTTCTCTGTTCTCTTCCTCTCTGCATTGTTGGCAAGGTCCCGTAAGTAAGCGTTTCACTGTTATTTCACACCTGTTGTTGACGAAGCATGTGACGAAAAACATTTGATTTGTTTCGAAATTCTTTATTAGCCTGAACTCACGTCAAGGCAGTGTCTTATTGCTCATCTTGTGTAAAAACAGAGTTCTTCCTCACCAATAGAAACAGTTTATACAATGACTAATGTTTGTTTACTATATTGCTAATATGTCGTTATCAATAAAATGTTACAATAAGGCGCAGAGTGTTTAATTTGCCTGTTGGGGGGGCAAGGAGTCCCCCAGCTCAGGTAAAACAATTAACAACTGCATGCTGTTTTCAAGGGATCATTAAACAAATGTTAACTATTTAGTTAATTTAGGTAATATCATCACCTCGGAAGAAAATAGTCACATTTCTGGTTATTCCATGCAAAACAATTGTGCACATGTAGCTCTATCATCTACTATACAGCAAGTAACTGCCTGCTTTTCAGGACCAGTAAAAATCAATTGATCATGTCACTTCAGATACGTGAGGGGAGCCTCAAGATATCTGTCAATATTGGCCACCATCAATTGGATTCTTCAGTGATAACAAAAAGTAAACTATACTTGACAAGTATGAGTGGTTTAGGTTATTTCCTGTCCTTCGTGGGCTCTGCCTGTCAAGCAGCAGCATTTGCTGATGTAATGTTAGCTGATCATTTTTACTTTGCAAGCTACCGGTAGAAAAGTTGGCTAAACATGGTGGTAAGTAGACATAATGTACTTTTTTTCTCCAACCAACGAAGGCCTACCTATCGAAGTTAGCTAAAATTATACCCCTTTCAACATTGTTTTTGAGTGGTTAATCATAATTTCTGCATGATTGGCCACATTGATTGATAGACCACGTCAAATTGGCGACCTAGCTAATAACAGATTCTGTCAATATAGCAAGTTAACAAGCTGACTTTTCAGGGAATAAACTAGATGGGTACAGTATCTCCAAATATTGTTTGATTTGATGCCATCTATAGTGGTGATGAGTAGTCCGACTGACAACTTTACCAGGACGAGGACATGTCAATGTCAAGCTTTTTCCAAAAGCCTTATCTCTGATAAAGCAAGCTACAGTAAATCACACATTGTTTGCTTAGCTAGCAAGCATACCAAATGGATAAGCTACCTTCACTTATACATGATCAATCCCAGGCTGTATCACAACCGGCCATGATCGGGAGTCCCATAGGGTGGCACACAATTGGCCCAGCTTCGTCCTGGTTAGGGGAGGGTTTGGCCAGGGTTGGCCGTCCTTGTAAAATAAGAATTAGTTCTTAACTGACTTGCCTAGTTAAATAAAGGTTAGTAAATTTAAAAAATACAAATGCAAATGAAAAGCATGCAGTTACTGAATGCTAAATATGGAATCATCGTAAATATGTAGTTCTGACTAGGCTCTTCAAAAGGTGATGAAATTAAAACCAAAAGAGTGCTAACACTTATTTAACATCCCCTTGAAAACAGCACATAGTTGTCAATGGTTTTAGCAGAGCCGGGGGTCTCCTTGCCTTGAAGCAGCCAAATCTAACACTCTGCACCGCATTGTGACGTTTCATTGATAACGTTCCTCTGCCCCATAAGTGTGATGTGATGTTGTGTGTAAGGCCGCTGACACTATTGTCCCATGCTGTCTACTTAACATCCACTACATGGCCAAAAGATGCTCGTCGAACATCTCATTCCAAAATCATGGGCATAAATATGGAGTTGGTCCACCCTTTGCTGCTATAACAGCCTCCACTCTTCTGGGAAGGCTTTCCACTAGATGTGGGAACATTGCTGCGGGGACTTGCTTCCTTTCAGCTACAAGAGCATGAGTGAGGTCGGGCACTGATGTTGGGCGATTTGGCCTGGCTCGCTGTAGGCGTTCCAATTCATCCTAAAGGGGTTCGATGGGGTTGAGGTCAGGACTCTGTGCAGGCCAGTCAAGTTCTTCCACACGGATCTCGACAAGCCATCTCTGTATGGACCTCGCTTAGTGCATGGGGGCATTATCATGCTAAAACAGGAAAGGGCCTTCCCAAACTGTTGCCACAAAGTTGGAAGCACAGAATTGTCTAGAATGTCATTGTATGCTGTAGTGTTAAGATTTCCCTTCACAGGAACTAAGGGGCCTAGCCCGACCCATGAAAACCAGCCCTAGACTATCGTTCCTCTTCCACCAAACTTTACAGTTGACACTATGCATTTGGTCAGTAGAAATCTCCTGGCATCCGCCAAACCCAGACTCGTCCGTCAGACTTCCAGATGGTGAATCGTGACTCATCACTCCAGAGAACGCATTTCTATTGCTCCAAAGTCCAATGGCGGCGAGCTACACCACTCCAGCCGACGCTTGGCAATGCACATGGTGATTTTAGGATTTTGTACGGCTGCTCTGCTATAGAAGCACTTGTGCTGATTTTAATCCAGAGACAGTTTGGTACTCGGTAGTGAGTGTTGGAACTGAGGACAGACTATTTTTACGTGCTTCAGCACTCGGTGGACCCGTTCTGTGAGCTTGTGAGGCCTACCACTTCGCGGCTGAGCCGTTGTTGTTTGTAAATGTTTAAACTTCACAATAACAGCACTTCCAGTTGACCTGTGTAGCTGTAGCAGGGAAGAAATTTGATGAACTGACTTGTTGGAAAGGTGCCATCCTATGACGGCGCCAGGTGAAAGTCACTGAGCTCTTCAGTAAGGCCAATGTTTGTCTATGGAGTTTGAATGGCTGTGTGCTCGATTTTTATACACCTGTTATCAATGGATGTTGCTGAAATAGCCAAATCCACTAATTTGAAGGATTCTCCACATACTTTTGGCCATACAGTGTATTTCCTCAGATATCTTACAATATAGTGTCTGCTGAAGGTTTAAAGGTTCTATTCTAAAATCTCATATTCTTAAAGTGATGCTCCAGATCTTTTGTTTGAATTATTATTTTAAAAATGTAAGTGTAATTTGTATGATATGTTATGAATTCCCATTCATACAAAATGTTACTAATTTGTAAGCTCTTAAGATCCTGGATGGGATCTTTAATTTGAAAAGCCTGAATGAAGCTATATTTAATTGTTAATTGTAAATAGAAATAATAATGTTCCTGTTTTCCTTCTAAATGTTACTAGGACTTTATACAGTGACACCACCAACGACCAGACGACCTCCTGTAGAGGTTATGCTGTAATTCTCATCAGATCCCATTGGCTGAACACAGCTGCTATAAATAGCCATATGTGTTAATTGTGTCTGTCGGGTTGAGACAGGTGCTGGGAGTATCAGCTCTAACGAACTGAGTGAAATGGAGTCTAACAAGATGATGCAGCCCCTTGATCGGGCGACACCTTAATGGTCTGTAATTGATGGCTCCAGGCAGCATGTTGTGGTGATCTGTTTGTGATCTGTTTGTTTGCACTGTTTGCACTGTAGGTGCCGGGGAACAGATGGGTTGAATTGTGGTTGATTATTTCTAAAGGTTACATCACAATTCACTATCAGTTGTATTCTCTCGCAGCATACTGTAACACTTACCAGCCAATCTTTAGGTGTCCAACTATTCATGTTCTTATTTGATGCTCTTCCCCCACAGCCAGTCTGCCTCATATACATATGATTACCTAAAACCCAAACGCCTGATGTTTCATAAGAATGCATGCCACCCGCACCGCCACCTCCTTTCAGCTGTCTCATTACTTAGCCAGTCATTTTCTCTCCCGTCACAATTAGCGCTCAGTCTTTCAGCTCTCCCTCTCTCTCTCTATCCAACACTAATGATCCTTCAGAACATTGGGATTAACTGAGGCAACGCCCCTTCGAGACTTAAATTAATTTAAAAACAGAATTCCCTGGTGCCGTGTGCTAAAGGAGGGCACTCCTTCATTGAAGCTTCTAATTTGGGGGACTTACAAATATGATCAGAGGATTTCTCTAACAGAGGTCTTCAGCTCTAGGACCTATAGGATCCATGTCAAAGTGGGATTGAAATGGATTTAGTTGTGATTTCTTTTGGTCATTAATCTACACAAAATACACCATAATGTCAAAATGAAAACAAATTATACAAATGTTAACAAAAGTAAAATAACAACATCTTGTGAAATAGGGGTTGATATGATTTTTTGTGTGACAACCCCTTCCTCTGTCCCCCACATATACAACACATATAAGGTCCTTCAGTCAAGTATTACATTTCAACCACAGATTCAACTACAAAGACCAGGGAACTTTCCGAAAGCGTCGTAAAGAAAGGCAGTGATTGGTAGATGCGTAACAATAACACAGCAGACATTGAATATCTCTTTAAGCATGGTCAACTTAAAATGTATACTGTGGATGATGTATTTAACCACCGAGACAGAACAAAGATACAGATCCTTCTGAACTGAGCTGCAGGAAGGATACTGCTCAGGGATTTCACCATGAGGCCATTGCTGTTTTTAAAGCAGCTACAGAGTTAAAGGCTGTAAATGGAGAACTGAGGATGGATTAACAATATTCTAGTTACTCCACAGTAATGACCTAAATGACAAAGTGAAAATAAAAATAAAATCAAAAATCTAAATATACAACAAGGCGCTAAAGTAATATATATATAAAAAAACAACAGCAAAAGTATGCCATTCTGGCCTAAATACAATGCCTTATGTTTGTGGAAAATACATCACAACACATCACTGAGTAACTGCCTCATCATTTTCAAGAATGGTGGTGGCTGCATCATATTAAGGGTTTGCCTGACATCGGATAAGACTGGGGAGTTTTTCAGGATGAAAAGAAACGGATGGACCTAAGCACAGGCCTAGAGGAAACCCTGCTTCTGTCTGCTTTACACCAGACACTGGGAGAGGGACATTAAGCTACAACACAAGGCCACATCTACACTGGAGTTGCATACCAAAAAGGCAGTGAATGCGCTTACCAGCTGGCAATTGTCTTGACTGACATTTTTAACCTCTCTCTGACCCAGTCGGTAATACCTACATGTTTCAAGCAGATCACCATAGTTTCATTGCCCCAAATCTCAAAGGTAACCTGGGGTGGCAGGTAGCCTAGTGGTTAGTAGCCTAGTAACCTGGATCGAATCCCTGAGCTGTTCCCCGTGTGCTGAAGATGTGGATGTCAGTTAAGGCAGCCCCCCACACCTCTCTGATTCAGAAGGGTTGGGTTAAATGCAGTAAACACATTTCAGTTGAAGGCATTGTTGTACAACTACCTAGTATACCACTTTCTTTTAAATGACTATCGCCCCGTAGCACTCACATCTGTAGACATGAAATTCTTTGAAAGGCTGGTCATGGCTTATATGAACACCATCAACCCAGACACCTTGGATCCACTCCAATTGGCATACTACCCCAACAGATCCACAGATGACTCAATCTCTATTGCACTCCACACGGCCCTCTCCCACCGGGTCAAGAGGGACACCTATGTGATGAATGCTGTTTATCGACTACAGCTCAGCATTCAATGCCCTCAAAGCTCATTACTACTCTCAGGACACTGGGACTGAACAACTCACCCTCTGTAACTGTACTCAACTTCCTGATGGGCTGCCCCCAGGTGGGGAAGGTACTGTGGGCAACAACACATCCGCCACACTGACCTTCAACACGGGGGCCCTTCATGGGTGCGTGCTTAGTCCCCTCCTGTACTCTCTGTTCACCCACAACTCCAACACCATTATTAAGTTTGCTGATGACACAACGGTGGTAGGCCTGATCACCAATAGCATACTACAGCTGATAAATCTTTTTGCACGCAAAAAACCTCAACATTTATTTAAAAATGTATTTTAGATAATAGGTCAATCCAAGTCAGGCAACTGAAATCAACTTTCTAGACAATGTTTGGTTTGTTGCAAGCTTGTTAGCTAGCTATCTGGGTAATACAGAATACTTTAATTACCAGAACATATAAAGAGTTTTTATTAATCATAACATGAAAATTAACACATTACATGGAAATTATTTTCAAATTAGGTACACGTATGGCAAGATAAAATAGCTAACCTACAGTTGGGAATGTGAAGAAAAATAAAAGCATTGCATTTTGACAGAGGAATTTAGAACTTGATTAACAGTGTTACCATTGCAACAACAAGGCCAAAGTAAAAAAATAAATAATTGTATGTCTCTTGCTCGCACCCCTCCCCGGTGCTGGTTACCCAACGGGATGTATATAAGGGGTACACTGGCAAGAAAGTGGTGATAATTTTACATTTTGAAATGGGATCATATAAACATGGCCATATTTGTATTTTTGTGAATTCTGTGTGAAATAGGTTTTAGACACAGTTCAGTAGGTTTTAGACACCATTCAATTGTAAAGCTTACATGCAATTAAAGTGCCCACAATATTAGCCTACTTGCCAGTCTCGCACCAATTGCCATAAAATCCTCTAGCCCTTCACTACATTAATGAAATCCTTTGTGAGACATTAAACCATTAAATATTATACAATTATAAAATCAAAATTAATATTTCACTAATTTCAATAAAAAAATCTTTGTTTATACTCTACATATTAATATCAGAGAACGATAGAACGTTGAAAGTACATGGAGCTGGGTTATCCCAGCTGTGAGGCAGACCCTAGTCTGTACTACCAGTCTTGTACTGCCTGATCTAGAGAGACTCAGTGGGGGGAATAGTGATTAAAACCAAGAGTTCTCCCCCCTCCCTCTCTCTCATTCCCTCCCACCTTCGCTCTTCTTCTCTCTCTGCTCTCCACTGACGCACTAGGACCTCCCACGTCATTCTCTACATCCAGATCCAGCTCTTTTCCTCCCCCTCTAATAAAGACTTCTAAACTACTTAGCAGGCATACCTAGACTGATTAAACAAATAACTCAGCTCCCTGTTAGTGTGCGTGCACGAATGAGGGACCATGCCTGCATGTGTGTGTGTGTGTGTGTGTGTGTGGAGCACTTATGAACTGAGTCCACAAGATATTTTAACACCTATTAGAACCACTCTCTCATTTCCTTTGTTTTGATGGAGCTTCTCTATAATGCCATTAAGAAGCTAAAACGGTACACAGGGCTCTGTGCGCCAGCCACACCCACAGCAACTGATCCAGTCAATTCGGTGACGCAATCATAGGTCAGTAGAGAGGAGAGTAGTGTAAGTATAATCTTATGCAAGCGTTCACAATTAGAACTTATATCTCCTTAGACAGCCAACGTCACCAGCAGTTTGATCGCCATATTGAAGCTGATCAATTGGTCACACTAAGCATGGGGTCATGTTCATTGAGAATGACGACGAGTCAACTTGATGGGGAGAAGAACGGAGAGTAAGTGGGAAAAAACATTTCATCAAATAATTATCACAGCCAAAGTGCAACTTCTTCTGAGCCCTTCCATAATTCCTACAACTTCATTTTACCATACGTGCTTTATTGGTCATTTACACAGATATTCTGTCTCAGTGACCAACCTGTCACACAAAACACACCTCAGGCTGGGAGCAGCTCATGGACACTTAGGTTGGCAAGTTGAGAACAAGTTCTCATTTACAATTGTGACCTGGCCAAGATAAAGCAAAGCAGTTTGACACATTTTTATTTTTTACCTTTATTTAACCAGGCAAGTCAGTTAAGAACAAATTCTTATTTTCAATGACGGCCTGGGAACAGTGGGTTAACTGCCTGTTCAGGGGCAGAACGACAGATTTGTACCTTGTCAGCTCGGGGGTTTGAACTCTCAACCTTCCGGTTACTAGTCCAACGCTCTAACCACTAGGCTACACTGCCGCCCCACATACAACAACACAGAGTTACAAATGGAGTAAAACAAACATACAGTCAATAATACAGTAGTAAAATAAGTCTATATACAATGTGAGTAAGTGAGGTGAGATAAGGGAGGTAAAGGCAAAAAGGGGTAAAGTGCCTCTCTCAAAGGCATAACAACAATACCTGCTGTTGTTGCCGTATACAGTGATAATGTAGCTGGTAACCGTCTGGCTGCCAGATCACTCCCTGCAGGCAACTTGGGGGTTGAATCCGGCAATCTGCCGGTCACAGGCCTGCCTTTCTAACCTCGGCCCTACTGCCACCCCTATTCATTTTGCTCGTTCCTCTCTCCCTTTGCTTTGTTCACCATTTGACCTGACTTATGAACCCGTCAAAGTAAGTCATTTAGAAATGTGGGTGAAAGTATCCCTTAAAAATCTGCTGAATACTGGTGGGTTAAAAGTTGTTAAAAACAAACAAACAGACTTGAACTTGATTCTGTTTGCTGTGATTAACTAGCCTGGCTGACGTGACCCACGTGACTCACAGTGCAGGGAGAACTCACAGTGCAGGGAGAGCTGTGACCGTGCTTGTCTGGAAAGGAGGCCGTTTGTTAATGCAATATTTGCTCAGAAATTGTGCGCGGGGTTCGACCAGTTCTCTCAACTGTTTTTTTCTTCTCCTGAGATTGAGACCTCTCATTGTTCGGATTTGAAAATCCAACTATTGTAATAGAACGGGCAACGCTCGGGGGCTGTGTGTGGCTGTGCGTGTGGGTGGCGGAGTGAGAAAGACACAGAGGAGCACTAACCAGTAAAAGCACAGCCCCCTTCATTGTCGACACACTGTGCCAACAAGATCAAAGAGCCATTCCAGATGGAGGTCAAGAGGACTTCGAAACTTAGGTGCTAGCCAGACTAGTGATTAACTGCAATGGAAAAGTAATTGTTTGTCTGCTTTACGACAGATTGCTCAGGACTTCTCAATTTTTAACCCGGCGAAACTCGCTGAGAACTGGATTGCGGTCTTCATGTACAAAATACTTTGCTTCGCCAGCCTTTGAAGAGCAGGTATAGTTTGAAATTATGCTGCTGGTCATGCCTCAAGATGCTCATGATTTTTTTTGCCTAAACCAATCAAGTTTATCACTAAACATTCTTCTCTCCGGATAGAAAAGGTAACATCGCCTTAAGACTTCTGTCAATGGCAGGAAGACATTCTTACCCTGCTTCGAAGAGACCAGAATGTCCTTCATCAACTTGTAAGTTTAAATAGTGGATAGGCATAAGGGTATGGGGAAAATTACATGACAGCATTTGTAAACACTGAATGAAAGGAACAGCATTTCAAAATATGTTATGCATAACTGCACACTCCAATGCATTGCTGTGTACATTAACCTTAGCCCAAAATGTATGGAGGATCTAGGCATCAAACAGGGAATGAGTGTTTATGTATATAATTTGCTATATCGTATACAAAATAAATAGTCTGTCAGTGTGCTTCCATGCTTTGCACAAGTCCTCATATTGTAAAATCTAATGATTTCTATCTAACAGGTTGGGACCAACATGATTGAGTACCTGCACCAGGCAAAGGTGACCAGACCCTATCTATTTGTGTTGGCTCTTGGGGACAATTGTCTCTGCTCACAGGTGTTTACAGTCATTAGCGGACAGGCATTGGAGCAAGGTACACTTTTTGGTGCACTGGATCAGTGCTTGAAGTTCTATAATGTGTTTGATATCAACTTTCCCAGACTGTGTGCCCCAGCATGGGAATTCCTACATGCCACGGTGTATCAGCAGCCAGGCTGTTGCGAGAATACATTTTTTTCCACTGAACAAGAATGTATAAGTACCTGCTCTTGTATGTAGTGGGAGAATTGTTTGTGTTCCTGTGAGTTTGTCACATCCTGACCATAGTTTGCTTTGTATGTTTCTATGTTTTGTTTGGTCAGGCTGTGATCTGAGTGGGCATTCTATGTTGGATGTCTAGTTTGTCTGTTTCTGTGTTTGCCTGATATGGTTCTCAATCAGAGGCAGGTGTTAGTCGTTGTCTCTGATTGGGAACCATATTTAGATAGACAATAAACCACAATGAGAAAATAGGCTATGTTAGTTGCTTGTGTCAGCACAGTTCTTATTATAGCTTCACGGTCGTTATTCGTTTATTGTTTTGTGTTCAGTGCTTTCTGTAATTAAAATATCATCATGAACACATACCACGCTGCATTTTGGTCCGCTTCTTTAGACGATCGTGATAGATCAATGGCTGGATGAGCCATGAGTGTCTCATATTCCAATGCTAATATGCTCTTAAGACACTATTTATAGCTCTTAAATTTACTTTTAGTTTGTTTTAATGAATTTGTGCCTGCTTTTTGCCTAGTCAATGGTATGTGCTTATTTGCTTTTAGTTCAACTACTGCTGCACATAAATCTCTATATATTTGTATGAATAATATATGACATTCTTTCTATAACAATTTATTTTAAGCGTACATTCTTAATTTATTAAACGAATGAACACTGAAACAAAATAACAAACAACCGACCAGTGAAGCTATAGACATGAGTGCTAACAGGCAACTACACATAGACAAGAACCCACAAAATACCCAAAGGAATATGGCTACCTAAATATGGTCCCCAATCAGAGACAACAATAAACAGCTGCCTCTGATTGGGAACCAATTCAGGCCACCATAGACATACAATTAACCTAGACTTATAAAAAAACCTAGATATACAAAACCCATAGACAAGGTAAAACTAACATACCCACCCAAGTCACTCCCTGACCTAACCAAAATAAAGAAAACAAAGATAACTAAGGTCAGGGCGTGATAATTTTGACTCGATCCAAATGTTATTTTATGGCAAAACAGCAAGATGTGTGTTCTGTCACCTAAGATAGCTGAAGCAGTATGTGTCAATGAATTTGAACATATATTGACTAGCTCTGGCACTGTCTGATCGATAGATCTGTGTTTATACCACTGAAGACAGACAGTGTCACACCCACCAATGCTTTGTTTTTCTCAGGTTGCGATCTGAGTGTGCACAGCAATTTCAGCTGAGGCTTCAGTCATGTTTGAACTGATTGGTTCATGAAATAATATCAATCAATTTTAATAATCAATCCTAGCTTTTGAACTCTTAACTTATGAAATAACACATAATTAGGCAGTTGGGCTTTGTTTCGGTGTGCTATTTAAAAAATATATATTCTTTGTTCATTATTGTGGACAATTCTCTGACGTGCTGTGATATATGTTCTGAAATGCAGGCAAAACAATTCGACATTGTTTCTTGATTGTGTGTATGTGTTTGTAGGAAAGGGAGACGATGTTAGAGGGGCACGATGGTAGAGAGTGCAAAAATATGCAAGCAAAATTGAAATTACGATGACGCTGCTAGCCAACTCATCTCAAATCATCTTTAACGATAAAGCAGCATGGCAATAATCCTCAAATCCTGGACAGCTGAGACTTAATGAGGCAGTCCACCTCTACCTACAGCGGTGTGGAGTAGAGGTCAGCCCAGTGGTGTTCTGAAGCTCCAACAACCACACTAAAACACGGATAAGATTTATTAGACCTAATTGGTTCTGCATGAGGCCACAAGAATAGCAATTTTATCAGAAACCGCAAAAAAATGAGCAGTTTTGTGTTAATTAGCATAGGACTGTAGTCTGGACGGAGCTCTAAGGTCCTTAGAGATTGGTTAGGTGTTGGAGTCCTGGGAATAGGATAGTAACATAATTCAGTGTTTTTATGAAGGTTAGAAAGTGGTTAGACTTCTGGAGACTGGACAAAAATAAACTTAACACCAGTTAAAGTTAATGCAAGTATTGGCTGATAATTAATTGTCATTCCGTACTGCATTTTGATGAGTTGTAGTGAAACTGTAGAATCTGTTTCTCTGTGATGGAAGTTAAACCCTCTTGCAGACATCAGGCAGATCAGATCTCAACTCTCCTGCTGGGTGGTGTGAGTGCCAGAAACTGTATGGACGGCCTCCAGCCAGACTTCTCTGGACCCCTGTGAGTTTATAAGACCTCACACAACCCATACACTACCCTCACACTAAACAAACAAGAACCAGGACTTGGCTAGAGGGAGGGATCACCCACGCCCTGTCAAGCTGTTTTGGGGTAAAAATATCTGATAAACACCCAGCCTGGCTGCTCAGATGTAGAGGCTCTCTCCTTTCGAGTCTCTGATTATAGGTCTAGCTAGCTATCTACCTATATTGTGTTAACAGTGTTTTGTGGCTGGGTCTGACATCAAGAAACGGTACCGCTACAGTATCTCTGTACTGTCTGCCGGCACAGGGATAAGAACAGGGATGGGGCCGATAGAAAAGAGGCATCAAGATGGAGTCTTTGGAAAGTTTATTTCTACAACACTGTGGACAATTCAAACTCGCTGGCACTCAGGTGTGTGGACGAAATAGGAGACAGATATAGAGATAGACAGACACACATGCACACACACCTGCAATTGTACACAAACACACACACCACAAGAATCCACGTTGTTGCCCATTGTAACACTGTAAGGACCGATGCTGGAGATGAGAAGCAGGTACGGGGAGTCAACGTTTATTGAAGAACAGACAGGTAACAAAACAGGAACAGAGTCGGGTAAACAACGACAAACTACAATTAATGCTGAAGCTGGGAATAGAGCGGGGAAGCTGACAGATATAGGGGAGGTAATGACAGAGGTGATTGAGTCCAGGTGAGTCCAATGATCACTGATGCGCGTGACAGGGGGGCAGGTGTAGGCGTGACAGTACCCCCCCCCCCCTCTAGGGGCATCAACCAGCATCCCACCTGGGGGAGCCCGACGGGCCGGCCGAGGCATGGGGACTTGACAAGACAGCTGAGCGTAAACTCTCGACGAACCGGCAGAGGCATGGGAGCCTGGCGAGCCAGCTGAGGCATAGGAGCCGGACGATCCAGCTGGGATGTGAATACATGACGATCCGGCTGAGGCCGGAAAAAGCCTGGCAATCCCGTTGAAAGCCTGGCAATCCCGTTGAAAGCCTGGCAATCCTGTTGAAAGCCTGGCAATCCCGTTGAAAGCCAGGCAATCCCGTTGAGGGGTGGGAGCCCAATGATCCAGCCGAGGCGTAGCAGCCTGACGAGCCGGCTGGGAGTAAAAAACATGACGATCCGGGTGAGGCCCGACGTAGGTTGTGCGCCTTCCGAGTCAACCGGGGCAAGAGCCTCTCAAGCCAGCTCGTGCGTGACAGCCCGACGAGCTGGCTTCGGCACCCCTGGTTCCATCGGTGGCGGCCCCCGGACACGATGTCACCAACAACCGGAACGCCAGCACTCCCCGATGCTTCGTATGAAGTCTTTAGCATTCTGTAACGACCGACGCTGGAGATGAGAGGTACAGGGAGTCAACATTTATTCAGGAACAGACAGGTAGCAAACCAGGAACAGCGTCAGCACACGGGTAAACAACGACACGCCAATTAATGCTTAAGCGGGGAACAGAGCAGGGAACCAGACAGATATAGGGGAGGTAATGACAGAGGTGATTGAGTCCAGATGAGTCCATGCTTGACGGAGGGAAGGCAGGTGTGTGTAACGATGATGGTAGGAGTGCGTAATACTGGGGAGCCTGGCGCCTTCGAGCTCCAGGGAGGGGGAGCGGGAGCAGGCTTGACAAACACGATATACACTGCAAGTAGTCAGACCCCTTGACTTTTTCCACATTTTGTTACGTTACATCCTTATTATAAAACGTATTAGATAAAACTATCTACACACAATCCCCCATAATGACAAAGCGAAAACAGATATTTATAATTTTATAAAAACAGGAACCTTATTTACCGAAGTATTCAGACCGTTTGCTATAGGACTTGAAATTGAGCTCAGGGGCATCCTATTTCCATTGATCATCCTTGAGATGTTTCTGCAACTTGAACATCTCTGGAGAGACCTAAAAACAGCTGTGCAGCGACGCTCCCTATCCAACCTGACAGAGATTGAGAGGACCTGCAGAGAAGAATGAGAGGAACTCCCCAAATCCAGGTGTGCCAAGCTTGTGCGTCATACCCAAGAAGACTTGAGACTGTAATCGCTGCCAAAGGTGCTTCAACAAGGTATTGAGTAAAGAGTCTGAATACTTATTTAAATGTGATGTTTCAGTTTTTTTTATACATTTGCTAAAATTTCCCAAATGTTTTTTGCTTTGTCACTATGGTGTATTGTGTGTAGGTTGATGAGGGAAAAAATCTATGTAATCCATTTTAGATTAAGGCTGTGACATAAGAAAATGTGGAAAAAGTTAAGGGGTCTGAATACTTTCCGAATGCACTGTAAATGTATAGGAGACCAGGCAGTACTCAGGGTGAGAGGTAACAAATCTAACAGCTGTACCCTCTGTAGTAAGCTCTCTAACAGTGCTGACCAAACAGGTTACTACCACAGTGGTCCAGAGAATGGCAAGAATCGGCACTGAATCTTCTGTAAATATCTGGCTTTTAAATAAGTTTACATTTGGGAAATGTTCATAATTTACTGCTGCCAAAACGGTTTAGACCTACTTCTTTCTGCTAACTTCTGCAGCAAAGTATGAACCATCACTCAGAGCAGCATGCAAGGTTTCTGCGATTGTGGGATGGTGACACATTTTATTTTAGTTGCTCAACCTTTAGTTATACAGCTGATCCCATCGGGTTAAATATATGTTTTTCAGGGCAATCCTGTACATTTTGAATTGCCTGCTGAAGCTTACTTTCTGTTGAGGGACAGCTGTTAAAAATAAAATAAAAATTACAAATCAAATCAAATTTATTTATGTAGCCCTTCTTACATCAGCTGATATCTCAAAGTGCTGTACAGAACTCCAGCCTAAAACCCCAAACAGCAAGCAATGCAGGTGTAGAAGCACGACAGCTAGGAAAAACTCCCTAGAAAGGCCAAAACCTAGGAAGAAACCTAGAGAGTAACCAGGGTGGCCAGTCCTCTTCTGGCTGTGCAGGGTGGAAATTATAACAGAACATGGCCAAGATGTTCAAATGTTCATAAATGACCAGCATGGTCAAATAATAATAATCACAGTAGTTGTCGAGGGTGCACCTCAGGAGTAAATGTCAGTTGGCTTTTCATAGCCGATCATTGAGAGTATCTCTACCACTCCTGCTGTCTCTAGAGAGTTGAAAACAGTAGGTCTGGGACTGGTAGCATGTCCGGTGAACAGGTCAGGGTTCCATAGCCGCAGACAGAACAGTTGAAACTGGAGCAGCAGCACGGCCAGGTGGATTGGGACAGAAAGGAGTCTTCATGCCAGGTAGTCCTGAGGCATGGTCCAAGGGCTCAGGTTCTCCGAGAGAGAGAAAGAGAGAATGAGAGAACATACTTAAATTCACACAGGACACCGGATAAGACAGGAGAAGTACTCCAGATATAACAGACTGACCCGAGCCCCCTAACACATAAACTACTACAGCATAAATACTGGAGGCTGAGACAGGAGGGGTCAGGAGACACTGTGGCCCCATCCGATGATACCCCCAGACAGGGCCAAACAGGCAGGATATAACCCCACCTACTTTGCCAAAGCACAGCCCCCACACCACTAGAGGGATATCTTCCACCACCAACTTACCATCCTGAGACAAGGCCGAGTATAGCCCACAAAGATCTTCGCCATGGCACAACCCAAGGGGGGGCGCCAACCCAGACAGGAAGATGACGTCAGTGACTCAACTCACTCAATTGACGCACCCCTCCTAGGGACGGCATGGAAGAGCACCAGTAAGCCAGTGACTCAGCCCCTGTAATAGGGTTAGAGGCAGAGAATCCCAGTGGAGAGAGGGGAACCGGCCAGTCAGAGACAGCAAGGGCGGTTTGTTGCTCCAGAGCTTTTCCGTTCACCTTCACACTCCTGGGCCAGACGACACTCAATCATTTGACCCACTGAAGAGATGAGTCTTCAGTAAAGACTTAAAGGTTGAGACCGAGTCTGCGTCCCTCACATGGGTAGGCAGACCATTCCAAAAAAATGGAGCTCTATAGGAGAAAGCCCTGCCTCCAGCTGTTTGCTTAAAAATTCTAGGGACAATTAGGAGGCCTGCGTCTTGTGACTGTAGCGTACGTGTAGGTATGTACGGTAGGACCAAATCGGAAAGATAGGTAGGAGCAAGTCCATGTAAAGCTTTGTAGGTTAGCAGTAAAACCTTGAAATCAGCCCTTGCCTTAACAGGAAGCCAGTGTATGGAGGCTAGCACTGGAGTAATATGGTCACATTTTGGGGTTCTAGTCAGGATTCTAGCAGCCGTGTTTAGCACTAACTGAAGTTTATTCAGTGCTTTATCCGGGTAGCCGAAAAGTAGAGCACTGCAGTAGTCTAACCTAGAAGTTAAAAGCATGGATTAATTTTTCTGCATCATTTTTGGACAGAAAGTTTCTGTTTTTTGCAATGTAACGTAGATGGAAAAAAGCTGTCCTTGAAACAGTCTTGATATGTTCGTCAAAAGAGAGATCAGGGTCCAGAGTAACGCCGAGGTCCTTCACAGTTTTATTTGAGACGACTGTACAGCCATGAAGATTAATTGCCACATTCAACAGAAGATCTCTTTGTTTCTTGGGACCTAGAACAAGCATCTCTGTTTTGTCCGAGTTTAAAAGTAGAACGTTTGCAGCCATCCACTTCCTTATGTTTGAAACACAGGCTTCTAGCGAGGGCAATTCTGGGGCTTCACCATGTTTCATTGAAATGTACAACTGTGTGTCATCCGCATAGCAGTGGAAGTTAACATTATGTTTTCGAATGACATCCCCAAGATGTAAAATATATAGTGAAAACAATAGTGGTCCTAAAACGGAACCTTGAGGAACACTGGAATTTACAGTTGATTTGTCAGAAGACAAATCAATCACAGAGACCAACTGATATATTTCCGACAGATAAGATCTAAACCAGGCCAGAACTTGTCCATGTAGACCAATTTGGGTTTCCAATCTCTCCAAAAGAATGTGGTGATCGATGGTATCTAAAGCAGCACTAAAGTCTAGGAGCACGAGGACAGATGCAGAGCCTCGGTCTGACGCCATTAAAAGGTAATTTACCACCTTCACAAGTGCAGTCTCAGTGCTATGATGGGGTCTAAAACCAGACTGAAGCATTTCGTATACATTGTTTGTCTTCAGGAAGGCAGTGTGTTGCAGCGCAACAGCTTTTTCTAAAATTCTTGAGAGGAATGGAAGATTCGATATATGCCGATAAGGTTTTTATATTTTCTGGGTCAAGGTTTGGCTTTTTCAAGAGAGGCTTTATTACTGCCAGTTTTAGTAAGTTTGGTACACATCCGTTGGATAGAGAGCCATTTATTATGTTCAACATAGGAGGACCAAGCACATGAAGCAGCTCTTTCAGTAGTTTAGTTGGAATATGGACCAGTGTGCAGCTTGAAGGTTTAGAGGCCATGATTATTTTCATCATTGTGTCAAGAGATATAGCACTAAAACACTGGAGTGTCTCTCTTGATCCTAGGTCCTGGCAGATTTGTGCAGACTCAGGACAACTGAGTTTTGGAGGAATACGCAGATTTAAAGAAGAGTCTGTAATTTGCTGTCTAATGATCATGATATTTTCCTCAAAGAAGTTCAGGAATTTATTACTGCTGAAGTGGAAGCCATCCAGTATCAAAAAGACATTTCGGATTGTTCTTATTTTCAATTAAGTTGGAAAAATAGGATGATCGAGCAGCAGTGAGGGCTCTTCGATACTGCACTGTACTGTCTTTCCAAGCTAGTCGGAAGACTTCCAGTTTGGTGTGGCGCCATTTCCGTTCCAATTTTCTGACAGCTTGATTCAGAGCTCGGGTATTTTCTGGGGGAGCTAGGGAGCTAGTTTCTTATGACAAAGGTTTTTAGTTTTTAGGGGTGCAACTGCATCTAGGGTATTGCGCAAGGTTAAATTGTGGTTAACTGATTTTTTTTCCTCTGACGTACACACAACTAAACTAAATTAGATTAATAATCCAAGACAATTACTCCATTAAATGCATCGATATGAGAAGGGTGTGTGTTGTAACATCCACAATCTCTTTAAAAAATATTCAAGCAAGTTAAATAGTCTGCTTGCAAGTCTACACATACTAAATTAACCCCAAACATGGATATTCATTAGGAAAATGTGCATTCCAATAAATAGCCCAGACTTTTCCCTCAGACATATCAATGGGATTTTCAACACACTGTACAATTGATAAATGAAGACATGTATGTGGTTGGCACAAGCATCATTCCCTGAGTTGAGGGCGGCATATCTACATAAAGGATGGGCACTGTGTTTTTGGGAGGGAAATGCATTGAAAATACTTGGTGTTAACCCAGCAGGCAAAACTGGTTGAAATGACCTAATAATTCATGTAAAACTGCTTGTAATGACAAAATTTCAACCAGTTTTTACCCTGTGGCAAGTTAAAAGCTGTTAATTAAGCACATGTATTCCCTTTGATACAGTCACAGTGCACACACAACAGAGAAATGCATGGTAAAACCGACATGTCATTAACATACTTCACATATTCTTAATATATGTTTTCAAGTCAGTGTCTCATATATTACACATACTGTATCTTGTTGATGAAATATGTTCTGGTGTCACTAACATGTGTCTGTTCAAATATGATTGACAAATGATTCACACTGATCCAATGATTTCACGTAAGAGTGGCATCTCAGCTGTGAAACGTAGTCCAGGCCCCATGGCATGTGTAAAGAGAATTAGGGTTCAGACAAATGTACATTTTTTTGTTAAAGTTTAAAGAATGTTATTGTTTAAACGATAAGAAAAATCATAAAATGACATGAATTCACAATTCAGATATGGCAATGCAGCACAATCTCCAGCAGACCTGGCTACCTACCAGACTAGCCTAAACAGCCGATAGAGCATGGCCGCTAGATCTCCACAAAATCATCTAGGCTTGATGTACATTCCCGGGTAATACACTTGTGTCCCCTTAAGACTGGCTCGTACATAAAACATCCTCCATTCAGGTTGCAAAAGCATCATTATCATTATCCTCCTTAACTGGCTTTAATGGTGAGAATGCTTGAGTGGCTAATGCCTAGGAATGTTATACGCGGATGTTGTGTATCACGTTCAGCCAATCAGGTTGCAGTAGTCTGTTGTTTACCCCTGGCTGAACCTGGAGCGCAACATCAGGAAGTAGCATTGGCCACTCTAGCATGGTGGTGGAAAATGGCATTCCGTAAAGAAAGTATGCATATTTTCTAGACGATTGTGCAGATCTCGTACCCATGCAAAACTCTTAACCTTATGCCTAACCCGAAATGAAGACCAAAAAACTAACTTTTGTTTTCATTAATGTTTGCAATATAGCCAATTTTGACTTTGTGGCTGTGCTATCTAGAGGAAACCCCACCAAGACGGCGCTCACCTTACTGCTGTCCCACAATCACTCAGCAACGATGGTAGTTAATGCAGTTTGAGATTCTCTGCTGTGTACCTCTCCTCCATGATCTCAGTTGTCAGTAGTACATGGGACTTCATGTCCCACTTCTCATTAAAGTGATGGGTCGTTGCAGTGATGTATGACAGCATGTTCATGGACGTCCAACAATCTGTTGCTCCACATATGATGTTTGAGAGCTGGTGCTTTGTAGGCCTACTTGCAGAGTAATCATTGTATAATTTCTCCATCCGGGCCGTCACGGTTTTTCAACATGGCATCTTGCAGTCTGGTTCTAGACATACCATTAGGGCAACATTGAAGCCGACATCATCTACCATTGGCAATGGCTGCATATCAACTGCAATAATTTCTGTAATCAGCCCTGGGTCCCTGATCACACTGCTGCCAACAACGGGCTGGGTGACTTGGGTCTCATGGTGCCTCCCTTTAAGCATTGCACCTGTACTGCCGCTGTAGCTCAATCCCACCCTACAACATTTGCATTTCACAACCTTCTCATTTAAACATCTCAAAGTACTGTCATAGCAGAGTTCGCTGCTGTCGCATCCCTGTCTTGCCCTTTGCCATTTTTTCTTGCGGACTTGCGGAGTGCTTTATATCCGTGGCAAATCATTTTAAAGATGCATATCTCCTCCTACTAACGTTATAGAATTGTTGCGTTAGGTATTTGTATATAAAAAAAAATGAGACCCTTTATAATGATGATCGGGACCAGTTATCAGTAGTTTTGTCAACCTTTTCTAAACGTTAATGTTCCAATTTGCATCTAACGTCACAGCCCTAAAGACATTATTTCAGTACTGAAAATTGAATGCTGAGAAATAGAAAGAAAGCATAAGTAAACATTCCATTAATGCTTCCTGTATCTAACTAGCAGATGGTCTGTGTTCTCTCTGTTCTCCCTGCCTGCCTGCCTGTCGTTGCTTACGGACAACTAACAGAAGAGCTTTCATGGTCTAAGCCCTGCTCTAAAACAGCCTTTATTCTCACATAGTATAAGCTTATCTATACTGTGTGTTTATCACAGCGTACTTTGTGTGTGTGTGTGTGTGTGTGTGTGTGTGGCAGCGTAGGGTCTGTGTAGCAATGTAAGCCCACACACCAACACAAATCTTTTCTAACCTCCAACTTCACACCTAAGCCTGGGATAAATGATACAGTATACAGAACATGCACACCCTCCCACACAGACATCTACAGTAGACACACACACACACACACACACACACACACACACACACACACACACACACACACACGTCCCTCTCCAAACACACACTGAAAGAGATTAGTATTATGTTACTGTATATTGTTAGCTGTGTACAAGGCGGTTGTTGTTTTGTGCAGATCTTCTCCCCACGGTTTTCCTACTGTCAACCACTCAGAGAGAGACGTGTCTCATTACAGTCCTACTTGGGGCATTTCCACCTCACAATCTCTCACTATGTCTCTGCTCTGTAAATACACATGTGATTATTGAACACAGAGGAAATAGAACATTCAGTTAGTTGCCCAAGAAACAAATACTATGATTACAATTGGAAGTTCATTACTGTTCAGAGTGACATCTTCTGTCAGACTTCTCTTTACTGTTTTACCATCATGAGATTTTCTCATCATCTCGTTAAATAAAGGAGTAATGTTGCAATTTGGAAAGCAGGAAGGGCTCAAACATGGCTACCATCTACATGTAAAATACCTGTTATGTTTATCAGTCTGTTTGGGAACAGGATACATAGACTCTATGCATTGCAGTAGGTAAAACGTTAAAGATACAAATTCCTGTTCATTATATGCAGTTTGGAATAACAGCCAGGCATGTGAGAAATATATATATATATATCACGGTTCTCCCCAGGATTTTCTAACAGGGTGATGCTGCTGAGTATGGCGGGGGAGGCTTGGAAGTGGGTGGTGCTCCCCTTTGTGCTACAAGATTTTTGCGTTATTGAACACATGTAACTGCCATTTTCCTGCAATCTTGTGAAAAAATTGCCTTTAATGATTATAAACAAAGTAATAGTTGTGCAGCCAGTCCACAAGGTGACACAGCTCACCTCTTACATTCTTTGGGGAGAACCCTGAATATTTACAGTGCCATTTTGTCTGTTTTCGGTCCCATGTGTTTCATCCACAACAAATCCCACAGAGTTGTTTTGCTAGTATGCTTGTCTTATATCTAGGGTGTACTGTTCTTTGCACTGTATAAATTGACCCTCCCCCCTCACCCCCACATTTTACACTGATGAAAATAGATTGCATCGCACCTACCGCTATGGTGTAGCCGAGACACTTGACACACCAGATCCCAGCTCATATCTCCAATGCAAAACCATGCCATTACACAGAATATAGATTACTTCTGGGATCAATCCCTGCCACTCGGAGAATGGAGAGGACGCCAAAAGTAATGGAACGTTTTTGTGTGTGTGTGTGTGTGTGTGTGTGCATGTTTGTGTGTGCGTGTATTTGCGCATTTAAGCTAAACGTCTATCCATATTTATGTGCATGCGTGTGTGTGTGTATGTGTGTGCGCACGCTTGTGGCCATGAAAATGCGTTCAAAATATTGAGACAAATACTGTCGCTGTATTTCTTTCCCTGCGCCAAGATAAGGCCTTTTGGCAGCAGTAGTGAGTTTACAAATGGTGACCTCGGGGTCAGAGCCTTTACAACAAGTAGCCTTGTTCCCCACACTTGCAGGAGTCATTCAGAAAGCTAGAACGTTGGCCTTGTGATGATAACAGGGTTAAAGAAGAGGTTCTAAACTGTCAGATAGATGCGTGTTTAGCTTTCTTTTCCCCTCTGTATCTTTGGGCGAGAAATGAAAACGAGTGTCCTGGTAGCAGTCGGCTTACTGTAAGCAGTGCCAGATATGTGTAATGTCTAGAGAGGAGGTATAAATGTATACACCTCTTTCTATCGACGGGTTTTCAGCTGGAATCATCACACTGACTTTGATGTTGTGGGGTAGGTATTTTGAGGAGGCAGATGTGTTAGAAGACAGTATAGCAGGAGTGTGTGTGTTTGTGTAGGAGAATCGCTTTGCTTTAATGAACCATATTATTTCATACCCAATCTGCGCAGTATGTTATGCTTCAGTTAGGGCAGATGTGACTGTCCATATTCCAAACGACATACTTTCCCTCTACCTGGAACGTCATACCCCGGTATAGGGCTAGGCGATATATCGTATTTTACTATTTACAGGGATTGATGCATGGACTGGTTTGGGTGTTTCATATTGGTATATTGGTATTTCAATGTTTGTTTTGTTAAATGTTTTATACCACTCCGCGTGTAATGTCTGTTTTGTATGACGCTCTGGATAAGAGCGTCTGCTAAATGACTTAAATGTAATGTAAATGTTGTATAGTTTAGTCAATTTGCTACTTGAGTCATTTGCTCTCCCGCTCTCCTTCCACACAAGCCTCACACCTGTCATTCAAGGAGAGCAGTTTGGAATAAAATCAAATTCTATTGGTCGCATGCACGTATTTAGCAGATGTTGTTGTGGGTGTTGCGGAATTCTTGTGTTCCTATCTCCAAAAGTGCAGTGATATACTGTATATCACGTTTTAAGGTAAGAACCTGATGCAGACGAACCCTGATGTAAGACATGGTTTTAATTCTAGACACAGGAAAGGTAGGAAGTATACAGGGGGTACAGGGAAACAGAGGATGAACACCAGAGGGGCTAATGATCTTGGAGCAGGGGGAGAAAGGTCTCGGCTTCCGAGGGTGTAGCCGCGGGGCTATAGCGGCGTGCCAGCGCATCTGGCTTGACCTTCTTGGATACCGGTTGACGCTGTGGAAGAGAAGTGGCCCGGGTCTTACTGAACCCCTCCCGAAGGTCCTGGTACTCTGCGGGACTGGGGCAATTTCCAAGCCCCCAGGAAGACATCCCGGGGTAGGCAGAACGGACTTCAGGCAATGAGTGTGGCAGGACATGCTCCAGTCCACGATGGCACCAGTAGCCCAGGCAATAGCGGGATTTTCTTGATGGAGACAAGAGAATCCCAATACCACGGAAACCTGAGGAGACTCAACTAACAGGAATTGAATCATGTCACTGTCATCTCTCATCTCACTGACACTCGTAGGTTGATGGGGTTGGTCTGGTGGGTGACCCGGCTTATAGAGCACCTGTCCAGCACTCTAACATCCATGGAAATGGAGAGGGGTTGAGTCGGGATGCCATATTAGAAAATGTCATGTGTATATTTCCTTATAAACAATTCCTAGTATACCAAAGTTTAAAACAGTGTGAGCTCCTGTTCACCTGACCTGGAGTTTCTGATGCTAAAATGCTAACCGCACTATATACCGAGAGATTTCACGTGTGCTATTATCACAGCTGTGTACAGTGCATTCGGAAGTATTCAGACTCCAACAGCCGTAATTTAAAACTGATTACATCGTATTTTATTCTGTATCAATCGACACACAATACCCTATAATGACAAAGCCAAAACAGATTTTAAGCAATATTTGCAAATTTATAATAAAAATAACAGAAATATCACATTTACATAAGTCTCTAGACCCTTTACTCGATACTTTGTTGAAGCACCTTTTGCAGCAATTACAGCCTGGAGCCTTCTTAGGTATGACGCTACAAGCTTGGAACACCTGTATTTTGAGATTTTCTCCCATTCTTCTATGCAGATCCTCTCAAGCACTATCAGGTTGGATGGGGAACCTCGCTGCACAGCTATTTTTAGGTCTCTCCAGAGATCTTGGATCGGTTTCAAGTCCGGGCTCTGGCTATCCAAGAACATTCAGAGACTTGTCCCGAAGCCACTCCTCCATTGTCCTGGCTGTGTGGTTAGGGTCCTTGTCCTGTCGGAAGGTGAACCTTCCAGTCTGAGGTCCCAGACTGAGGTCCTGAGCATTCTGGAGTAGGATTCGATCAAGGATCTCTCTGTACTTTGCTCTGTTCATCTTTCCCCTGATCCTGACAAGTCTCCCAGTCCCTGCCGTTGAAAAATATCCCCGCAGGATGATGCTGCCAGCACCATGCTTCACCATAGAGATGCGTGTCAGGTTTCCTCCAGACGTGAAGCTTGGGATTCAGGCCAAAGAGTTCAATCTTGGTTTCATTAGACCAGACAATCTTGTTTCTCATGGACTGAGTTCTTTAGGTGTTTTTGGTAAAGTCTATGCGGGCGTTCATGTGCCCTTTACAGAGGAATGGCTTCCGTCTGGCTACTCTACTATAAAGGCCTAATTGGTGGAATGCTGCAGAGATGGTTGTCCTTCTGAAAGTTTCTCTCATCTTCACAGATGAACTCTGGAGCTCTGTCAGAGCGACCGTCTGGTTCTTTGTCACCTCCCTGACCAAGGCCCTTCTCCCCCGATTGCTCAGTTTGGCTGGGCGGACAGCTCTAGGAAGAGTCTTGGTGGTTCCAAACTTCTTCCATATAAGAATGATGGAGGCCACTGTGTTCTTGAGGACCTTCAACGCTGCAGACATTTTTTGGTACCGTTCCCCAGATCTTTGCCTCGACACAATCCTGTCTCGGAGCTCTACGGACAATTCCTTTGACCTCATGGATTGTTTTTTGCTTCTGACATACACTGTCAACATTGGGACCTTATAAAGACAGGTGTGTGCCTTTCCAAATCATGTCCAATCAATCGAATTTACCACAGGTGGACTCCAATCAAGTTGTAGAAGCATCTCAAGGATGATGAATGGAAACCGGACAGACCTGAGCTCAATTTCGAGTCTCATATCAAAGGGTCTGAATACTTATGTAAATAAGGTATTTCTGTTTATTTATTTTTAATGCATTTGCCAACATTTCTAGTAACCTGTTTTCACTTTGTCATGATGGGGTATTGGGTGTATATTGATGAGGATTTTTATTTATTTAATCCATTTTAGAATAAGGCTGTAACGTAACAAAATGGTAAAGGGGTCTGAATACCTTCTGAATGCACTGTATATACAGCCACAAGCAAACACCAAGGCGGCACTCAGCAAACGGTTCAAGATCATGCCCCAGCAAGAATCCTCTCAACCAGAAGCAGTCTTTATTGTCACAGATGAATTTAACCAAGCCCGTCTAAAACATATTTCCCCAAATATCACCAACATCTATCCTGTCCCACAAGAGGATCCAGCATGCTTGACCATGTATACACAAAGATACATAATGCATACAAAGCCTTCCCTTGCCCCCACTTCTGCCAAATCAGATCATTTCTCTCTGTTCCTACTCCCCTCCTACAAGCAGCATCTCAAGAGACAGCCACCGACACAGAGAATAGTGAGGTGCTCAACAGAAGGAGACTCAATGCTGCAGGATTGTTTTGAGAATACTGATTGGTATATATATATGGTCAAAGACTCATCCACCAAGGACTCATCCATCAACATTTAGGAATATAAATCGTCAGTCACAGGCCTCATTAGGAAATTTGTTGGTGATGTCGTACCCACAACACCAATCCGAACATACCCCAACCAAAAACCCTGAATGAACGACTATATCTGAACAATGCTGAGGACCGTGCTGCAATATTCAATGTCAGCAGAACGAACCCTGATGATTCTGTGGTGCGTGACGCATACAAGGCAAGCAGGTACAACCTCTGCAATCCATCAGGGATGCAAAAATACAATACACACTTAAACTTGAATTGATGTTTGACATCTCAGACTCGTGCCACATGTGGCAAGGACTACAGGCTATCACAGACTACAAAGGCAAATCCAGCTGTGAGGTAGCCACTGGCACCTCCCTCATAGACGAGCTTAACACATTCTATGCTCACTTCGAGTCAGACAATACCGAGCCATTCTGGAAGATTCTCGCTGATCAGGACAACCAGGTGCTTTCACTCTCCAAGGCTGACGTGAAGAAAACAGTGAATACTCACAAAGCCGCTAGCCCAGATGCCATACCTGGCTGCATCCTCAGTGTGTTCTGACTAGCAGGAGGGCATCTTGTCGGACATCTTCAACCTGTCCCTGTCCCACAGTGTAGTCCCCACCTGCTTTATGGAGGCCACCATCATCCCAGTGCCCAAGAAAAACAAGGTGACATGCCAAATGACCATCACCAATCTGCCGGAACTTGGTCATCATGAAGTGCTTCGAGAGGCATGCTAGGCATGCTGGACCCACTCCAATTTGCATACCGCTCCAATAGAGCCACGGAAGATGCCATTTCCATCGCTGTTCACACGGTCCTATTTAACATCTGTTTTTTCATTATCAGTTAAGCACTCGGCAAAACACTTCAGAGTGTTGGGTCGACGGTTTCATTATTGCAAAAATGAATCGATATTAAATAAAGATGATTGTTTGAAGACATGACCAAATCTCTCTCAGTACTGAATTTCCACATCAAAGGCCAGCAGTATCATCAAGGACACAACACACCCCAGGCACAAGCTGTTTTCTCCCTTACTGTCGGGCAGACGGAGCATGAGGTCTGATACCAACAGGCTCAGAGAATGTTTCTATCTACAAGCTATCAGACTGCTGAACACTTGAACTGAACTGACCACCTGCTCTGATTCTCCACAACTTAGCACACATGCACTCACTCATACAGACACACATATAATATACATTCATGTTACACACACATCACAACTCCTGCTACCAAATGCTTATTACACTGCTCAGTTTATACACCATACACAGTTTATACACAATCGTTCTTTAATTACAGTACTGGTTTGTGAATCTTACTGTTTGCAAACAGCTAGTTTGTCCTAGGAAGTTGTGGCTAAAATAAATTGTGTTAGCCACTAATGCTAATCACCAGTTAGCTGGCGAGCTAGCCAGCTAGATATTTAAATGTTAATACAGCCTGATACCGGTACTGGTGTAGGCCGAGATCAGCATGTTGTTTGTGCAACGGTATATTCTAAATCAGAGAGGAATACGTAAACATTCATATTTTTGCTACGTCACAGCTAACTTACACCAAGTTAGAGAAACATTAATATGTAACATCTAATTAGGGTCCACTAGGAAACACTGACAAACATTTGAGTTCTTACCCACATGAACCCTTCCTTGGCTTTTTCATTCGTTGTCATGTCAAACAATACTATTCAAACTTCCCACAATATTTAAAATGTTGGCTGAATTTGATTGAACAGTATAATACAATCAGAATGGCCGAAACCCCAAATAATGAATTTGTTGTCACTCTAGGGTTATGCACTACCCATAAAGCATTATTGAACTTGTATTATTCAAAAACCTACAATATCGTCAAATATCATCATACCGTCATAGATATTGTGATATGATATTTTGGCCATATCATCCAGACCTACCTCGGTAACATAATTATGAAGATGTAGGTTTACAGATTCTCAGAATCCCCTAAAACCAATAACACAGGAAACCAACTGCAGAATGCTTTCATACAATTTTAAACCATTCCATGGAACCATAATCTATCAAATGATACATTACAATCTTGTTTTTCTCTCTAATGACATCTCAGAGATGGGCTCATACTCTGTGTGTGTGTACGTGTGCACGCATGAGTATGCGTATGCGAATATTGGTGAGTGTGTCTGTGTGAATGTGGACATTTACAAGACCTCCTCATAAAAGCCTCTAATAATCATCCCCTCCTTCCAACCCCATCCATTAGACTGGTCCTTGTGCTACCCGAGCAGCGACATGAAAATCCCATCACTATTTCAGAAGCAGGCGAGTACAGCACCGCTGGTTAATACACCTCTGAAGGCCTGGGTAAGATGGGTTTGTTTCCTGACATTCCTAACATAACAATAAGGAAAGGGTTTCATGTTCTGCTAGAGATAGGGAACTGTCTCGTTCTGACCTTTATTTCCTTTGTTTTGTCATTATTTAGTATGGTCAGGGCGTGAGTTGGGGTGGGCAGTCTATGTTTGTTTTTCTGTGATTTGGGTATTTGTATGTTTCGGCCTAGTATGGTTCTCAATCAGAGGCAGGTGTCATTAGTTGTCTCTGATTGAGAATCATACTTAGGTAGCCTGGGTTTCACTGTGTGTTTGTGGGTGATTGTTCCTGTCTCTGTGTTTGCACCAGATGTGGGCAGTTTTTGGTTTTCCACGTTCATTGTTTTGTAGTGTTCGTGTTTATCTTTTTTTTAATTAAACATGAATCAATATAACCACGCTGCATTTTGGTCCGCCTCTCCTTCAAGTAAAGAAAACCGTTACAGAATCACCCAACACAACAGGACCAAGCGGCGTGGTAACGGACAGCAGCAACAGCGGCCAAAGACACAGGACACTTGGACATGGGAGGAAATCCTCGACGGGAGAGGACCCTGGGCTAAACCAGGGGAGTATAGCCGCCCCAAGGTGCAGCAAGAGAAGAGGCAACAGGAGCCGCTCAAAGAGGAATGGACATGGGAGGACGAACTGGACGGTAAAGGACCCTGGGCTCAGCCAGGAGAATATTGCCGTCCCAAAGAGGAGCTGTAGGCAGTGAAGGCGGAGAGGCGCTGGTATGAGGAGGCAGCACGGCGGCGTGGATGGTAACCGGAGAGTCAGCCCCAAAAATTTCTTGGGGGGTGGCACACAGGAAGTGTGGCGAAGCCATGTAGGAGACCTGCGCCAACTTCCTGTGCTTACCGGGGGGCGAGAGAGACCGGGCAGGCACTGTGTTATGCTGTGGAGTGCACGGTGTCCCCAGTCCGGGTGCATAGCCCGGTGCGGTACATACCAGCTCCGCGTTTTGGCCGGGCTAGAGTGAGCATCGAGCCAAGTGCCATGAAGCCGGCTCTACGCATCTGGTCTCCAGTGCGTCTCCTTGGGCCGGCTTACGTGGCACCACCCTTGCGCACAGTGTCCCCGGTTCGCCTGCATAGCCCAGTGCGGGCTATTCCACATCGCCTCACTGGCAGGGTGACCGGGAGCATTCAACCGTGTAAGGTTGGGCAGGCTCGGTGCTCAAGAGCTCCAGTGCGCCTTCACGGTCCAGCCCATCCTGTGCCACCTCCACACACCAGCCCTCCAGGGGCAGCTCCCCGCACCAGGCTTCCTGTGCGTGTCCTCGGCCCAGTACCACCAGTGCCAGCACCACGCACCAGGCCTTCAGTGTGCTTCGCCTGTCCAGCGCTGCCAGAGCTTTTCTCCTCTCCAGCGCTGCCGGAGTCTCCCACCTGTTTAGCGCTGCCAGAGCCTTCCTCCTCTCCAGCACTGCCGGAGTCTCCCGCCTGTTTAGCGCTGCCAAAGCCTTCCGCCTCTACATCGCTGTCGGAGTCTCCTGCCTGTTTAGCGCTGCCAGAGCCTTCCTCCTCTCCTGTGCTGCCGGACTCTCCCGCCTGTTTAGCGCTGCCAGAGCCTTCCTCCTCTACAGTGCTGCCAGAGTCTCTCGCCTGGCCAGAGCTGCCAGTCTGCATGGGGCAGCCAGAGCTGCCAGTCTGCATGGAGCAGCAAGAGCTGCCAGTCTGCATGGAGCAGCCAGAGCTGCCAGTCTGCAAGAAGCTGCCAGTCTGCAAGAAGCCGCCAGAGCTGCCAGTCTGCATGGAGCAGCCAGAGCCGTTAGTCAGCATGGAGCAGCCAGAGCTGCCAGTCAGCATGGAGCAGCCAGAACCGTCAGTCTGCCAGGATCCACCAGTCAGCCAGACTCTTCCAGATCCGCCAGTCAGCCAGGATCTTCCAGATCCGCCAGTCAGCCAGGATCCGCCAGTCAGCCAGACTCTTCCAGATCCGCCAGTCAGCCAGGATCCACCAGTCAGCCAGACTCTTCCAGATCCGCCAGTCAGTCAGACTCTTCCAGATCCGCCAGTCAGCCAGACTCTTCAAGATCCACCAGTCAGCCAGACTCTTCCAGATCCGCCAGTCAGCCAGGATCTGCCAGAACCGCCAGCCAGCCAGGATCTGCCAGAGCCAACTACCTGCCTGAGTTTCCTCTCAGTGCTGAGCTTCCTCTCAGTCCCGAGCTACCTCAGTCCCGAGCTGCCCCTCAGTCCCGAGCTGCCCCTCAGTCTCGAGCTGCCCCTCAGTCCCGAGCTGCCCCTCAGTCTCGAGCTGCCCCTCAGTCCAGTGGGGTTCTGGGTGAGGACTACTAGGCCAAGGTCGGCGGCGAGGGTCGCCTATCTAAGGGCGCGAGGAAGATGGACTAAGACTTTATTAGAGTGGGGTCCACGTCCCGCGCCGGAGCCGCCACTGTGGACAGACGCCCACCCGGACCCTCCCCTATGGGTTTTGGTGTGCGGCCGGGAGTCCGCACCTTGGGGGGGCTCTGTCACGCCCTGGTCTTAGTATTTTGTGTTTTCTTTATCTATTTGGTCAGGCCAGGGTGTGACATGGGTTTTTGTATGTGGTGTGTTTTGTCTTGGTTTTTTTCATAGGTAATGGGTTTGTAGCTTAGTGGGGTGTTCTAGCTTAGTCTATGGCTGTCTGAAGTGGTTCTCAATCAGAGGCAGGTGTTTATCGTTGTCTCTGATTGTGAACCATATTTAGGCAGCCATATTCTTTGAGTGTTTCGTGGGTGATTGTCCTTATGTCCTTGTTTCTGTCGTGTGTTAGTTTGCACCAGTATAGGCTGTTTCGGTTTTCGTGTATCGTTTGTTGTTGTCGTATTGATTCGTGTTTTTTCCTTGTTTTCATT